>NC_091952.1:590632-890632 GCF_031021105.1 Erythrolamprus reginae | reverse complement strand
AAGGATCTACTACTCTTTCTGTTAAATCATATTTTCTCATGTTGCTTCTGATCTTTCCCCCAACTAACTTCAGATTGTGTCCCCTTGTTCTTGTGTTCACTTTCCTATTAAAAACACTTCCCTCCTGGACCTTATTTAACCCTTTAATATATTTAAATGTTTCTATCATGTCCCCCCTTTTCCTTCTGTCCTCCAGACTCTACAGATGGAGTTCATGAAGTCTTTCCTGATACGTTTTATGCTTAAGACCTTCCACCATTCTTGTAGCCCGTCTTTGGACCCCTTCAATTTCATCCATATCTCTTTGTGTAGGTGAGGCCTCCTGCAGAGCCTGGGCAGCAAAGCGGAACCTCAGCAGCTTTGGAGCAAACACTTCAGAGAAGCGGCTGCAGGTGGAGGGAGGGTCTTCTGGGGAAATGGCTGTGCCAGTGGCAGGCAGAGCTAAATGCCGGGGGGCTTGGGGGTGTGGACTGTGGCACTGTTTGGGTTTTATTTCAGGCTCCTGTGGGTGGCAGCCCCCCCCCCACACCCTGCTAGACTCCAAAACAGCTGCCCAGCAGTGGGGGGTCCCTCAGAGCAGGCCACGCTTGGCCAGCAAACCTCCTGCAGGGCCTGGAAATCCTCCAGAAGGGCACCACAACCTTTGCAGCTGTTGAGTTTGCTGAGGAGGAGGAGGCCAGACAGCTGGAGGGACCACCCCACCCCCATGGCTGGCCTCCTTCCAGCCACTGCCCCACCCCTGGGCCTTTCCTGTGGGCAGGCAGTCTGGCTTCTGCTGGAGGAAACAGCTGTGGGCCTCTTGCAGCAAAGCCTCTGGGGCTCCAGCCTTTGAGGAAGGCCAGCGGGGGGCTTGGGGGGCATCTCTGGCCCCTCCTCAGGATGCAGCCCTCCTGGATCTGCCGGCTGAGCCCCGGCCCTTCCCAAGCGGAAGAAAGGAGCCTGAGGGAGCTGGACGGGACATGGGAGGTCTCCGGGTGACCTCGTGCTGCAGACCCACCCGGTCCTTGGCTTCTTTGAAGGTCTTCCCAGAGCTTTGATTAATTCCTTCCAGGAAAGAAGCTGGAAGGAATTAATGTTCTTTTTTAAAATTAATTTCTTTTTCTTTTAATTAATTTCTTTCTCTAGAGTTTCAATCTCTTTTTTGTAGTGTGGTGACCAAAGATGCCAGACTCTAGGTGTGGCCTCACGAGGGCTTTATGGAGTGGCGTTAGTCCCTCCTTAGTCCTAGATTGTATCTCTCTGTAGATACAACACAGGATCGTAGTGGCCTTTTTGGCTGCCGCTGCCCACGGCTGGCTCGTATTTAGTTTGGTTGTGCACCAAGACTCCAAGATCCCTCTCGCGGTTGCTGCTGTTGAGTGAGATTTCGCCCAGTTCATACGTCGGTCTTTGGTTTCTCTTGTTGTTTGGGCCCAGTGTGCAAGTCTTTCACGGTCCATCGGGATCCTGAACCTGTCCTCGGTGTTATTGGCTACTCCCACCAGCTTCGTATCGCCTGCAAATGTGGTTAGTTCTCCTTCTATTCCCTCATCCAGGTCATTAATGAAGATACCGAAGAATCCTGGGCCTTGGACGGAACCTTGTGGTTCCCCACTGCTTACCTTTCTCCATGTGGACTTGGACCCATTGAGGACTAGTTGTTGGGTACGGTTGGAGCCCGTCAGGCCCTCAGACTCGATTCGAAGGACTCTGCTCTGGGCTGGGGGTTGCAAGCCATCCGGGGAACCCCAGCCGTGGCCCGAGAGGGATCTCCCCCCCCAGGTGCCTCCTGACCCCTGGCACCATCAGCTCAGACCCCCTGGACTCGAAGCAAGCGGGGGAATCCCAGACAGGGAGGCACCAGGGCGAGCAGGGGCATCTCTTGTCTGCACACGTTGGGCTCTGCCAGGGATTCTAGTCCTCAGGGAGTCTCCGGAAGGCCTTCTTCGCCTCTTGCTTACCCCCCCACCCCAGGGCAGCCCCTCAGACACAGCCGGACTCTCTACAAGGGGGCAGCAGAGTGGGCCAGGCTCCCGACCTCCCCCCCCCCCCCCCGCCTCAAGGCACAGCCATAGGCACAACTAGCAGCCTCTGGGGGTCTCAACCAGTTACACTCCCACCAAGGGAGCATCTTTCTTTTGCAAAAAGGTTTTTTATTTCCCCCCGCTTCATATTCATACAAATATAAATGCATGTGCCTTATATACATCTCAAAGAAATACAGTGACATATTTATTTATCCTATTAGATTTCTATGCCGTCCTTCTCCAGGTTACCTAACAAGTCTCTTTTAAAATCATACCAACAGCCCTATCTTGTTAGTAGGTTATCAGTCTGGGCTAATGTTTGTTCCTCACTCCCCTCCTCCCCCTCTCCGCCTCCCCCACCCCCCTTCCCTCCTCTCACCCCCCCACCTCCACCACCTTCTCACAAACTGCTCCCTCCCTCTCCCTCTTCACCTCCCCTGGACTGACTTCCATTTGACATTAAGCAGACTGATAGTATATTGCTAACCGAATTATATTCTCTTGCCGTCCCTCCCCTTCTTGCATAATATCTTTAACGAAAGTTATAACCATTACACTTTAATTATTGGCATACACTTTAAAAAATCCCAAAGCCCCTGAGGGTGGAACAAGAAGCAATGGGGGGAGAGTAACTTTGAACGAAGGAGATATTTCCTGACAGTTAGAACAATTAACCTGTGGAACAGCCTGCCTCCAGAAGTTGTGGATGCTCCAGCACTGGAAGGTTTTAAGAAAAGGTTGCGCAACCACCTGTCTAAGTAGTGTGGGCTTTCCTGCCTAAGCAGGGGGTTGGACTAGAAGACCTCCAGGGTCCCTTCCAACTCTCTTGTTATTTACCACTTCCTTATAGTTTCTCCTCTGGGTTAAATCTTTATTACTCCCAATCTTGTCATTTTGTGTTTATTTTATTCCTAACTGTATTCATGCCAGGGAGGAATCTTCTTGTGCTGTTACATAACACCAGCAATATCCAAATTGGGTGGGTTCGCCCAGGGCGCCGGAAACACCCACCGGGGGCCTCTGGAGTCTGGGGGAGGGACAGGATCGCAGCTTGCTGCATTCTGGGGGGGGGGCAGCAATTTTACTTTCCTTCTGAAAAAGACAGCTAACCCAGGGAGGGGGGTTCTGCAACTCGCAGCTCTGGAGTCGCCTGGGGCTCTTTCATCCCTCTGCTGTGGCTCCGTCACTCAAAACATGAGCCACCGTCAATCAGCAATATGCGACATGAGAAAGTATTATTTCACTGAAAGAGTAGTAGATCCTTGGAACAAACTTCCAGCAGACGTGGTTGGTAAATCCACAGTAACCGAATTTAAACATGCCTGGGATAAACATATATCCATTGTAAGATAAAATACAGGAAATAGTAAAAGGGCAGACTAGATGGACCATGGGGTCTTTTTCTGCCGTCAGTCTTCTATGTTTCTATGTTTCTATGTTTCTATGCGACACCCAGCAGCACATGACTTGTTTTGAAACCCATCTCTTTTTTTTAGTTCAAAATGTTTTTGTTGCCTGTTGAAATAAAAACTTGCTTCCTAAGTAGTTGATTGATTACATAAATAAAACACACTACAGTATAGTTATTTTATACACAGCATAAGGGGGGAGAACAATGCGCGGCCTTCATCTCCACTTTAGATGTCAAAATGTTTTTGTGGCTCCTGGTCTTTTGTTTTTTTGTTTTTCCTGTGGGCAAGGGGTCCAAGTGGCTCTTTGTTTAAGGCTGCTGACCCCTGAGCTGGCCTGTTTCTGGACATCAGCCCCACAGGAGAATTTGGCTACAGCCTCACGCTTCCCTGCACAAGACCCAGAGCAACAATATGCGCATCAGGAAATGTTCTAGCATCACATGAGAAGGGAACCTAGAGGTCGCGTAGGACAAACCCCCCCCCCACCATCTGGGGGCCTGCATCTTAAACTAGCAGAGTTGGAGGGGGCCTTGGAGGTCATCTAGTCCAATCTCCTGCACCCTTTGAGAGATGGCAGCCCCCTCTCTGCTTAAAAGCTCCCACAACTTCTGTCTCACCGGTCAATTGCTTTCAGGGTCAGAAAGTCCCTCCTTATTTCCAGCCTGAATCTCTCCTTGGTCAGCTTCCATCTGTCATTCCTTGTCTGGCCTTCAGGTGCATGGCCCCCTTCCTCCTCTCTGTGGTGGCCCCTCAAATATTGGAATACTGCTCCCCTGTCTCCCCTGGCCGTGCCCATTCCCTGCAACCTCTCTTTGTACATTTTTGCCTCCAACCCCCTAATCATCCTGGTTGCTCTTCTCTGCACCTTCTCCAGGTTCAATGTCTGTTTTTGTAGTGTGGTGACCAAAACTGAATGCAGGGCTCTTGGTGTGGTCTGACCAGGGCTTTATGGATTGTATCTGTCTATTAATGCAGCTCAGGATTGCATTGGGCTTTTTGGCTGCTGCTGCTGCACAGGACTGGCTCCTATGTAGCTGATTGTCCACCAAGACTCCATATTGTGGGTGGGGGGTGCAAGAGGCTCGGGCTCTGTTGAAGAGGGCTGTTGCTAACATGTTGTAAGCTGCCCTGAGTCTAAGGAGAAGGGCGGCATAAAAATTGAATCAATCAATCAATCAATCAATCAATCAACCAGTCTATATGCGTACTTTTGGTTTTTCCTACATTAAGCGTAGGTCTTTACTTTTCTCTACATTAAATTTCATGTTGCTAGATGGGGTTTAATCCTGTGGAGACCCCTTGAGCAGATCTAGGCCCACGATGGTGAACCTGTGGCATGCTGACCCTTCTCTGCAGGCACATAAGAACCTAGGAAGAGCCCTGCTGAATCGGGCCAAAGCCCCTCGAGTCCAGCATTCTATGTCCCACAGTGCCCCCCCCAATTGTCCCTGGGGATCTTGAGCAGAAAGAGAAGGCAAACCCCCCCTTTCCCTGGACCCCCAACCAATGGGACACAAGGGAACCCTACCTGCCTCAACCAACATAGATGTGGTACATGGATATCCATTTCAATAACAACCGATAGATGCACTCGGCATCCCTGAATCTGTCCAATCCTGCCTTGAAGCTCTCCAGGCTGACAGCTGTCACGACCTCTTCTGGAAGGCAATTCCTCTGGGTGGATAAATATTCCCCTTGATTCGTCACGTCAGCCTTGGACCAGCTCAGCCCCACGGCGCATGTGTGAGTGCCTCCCGCCGCCCAGCTGATTTTCGGGTCAGACAGGCTCATGCGTTCCCCTCATTTCCTGCCCCCTGTGCCACCCCAGACCTCTGGAGACCTCTGGAGATTCCATCCAACGCTGTTTGGGCACGCAAGGCTTTCCCCCCCCCACACACACACAAACCGCTCTTTAAGGATGGGAGGCCAAAACGGGAGGGGGGGTCCCATGTGCATGCTCATTGGGTTGTGCACAAATGCACATTTTCAGCACCCTCACCATTCCGGGCTGTCAGTTATTCCTGCCAGCTTGGCATCAGGCTCAAATATGGCGAGTTCTCCCTTTTAAGTCGTTCCAAGTCAAAACATCCCTCGCAGATTCCTTAAATCTACTGGATTAAGTGTCACTTGCATTAAGTCTTTTTTTTCAATGTCCCAAAACAATACAAATGCCAGATACAAGGGGTTTGGTTTTTTTTGCATCAACAAGGCGCATGGTAGGACTTACTCAGAGCTTTGGAATTTACCAGCCGGAAGAGGTGAGGGCTTTGCTTTGTCCCTGGGGGGGAGAGGCCCTTTCCAGAGGGTTTGTTTTGGTTCCTCTCAAGTGCAGCCAAGGAAGGTTCCTGCAACAACACAAACCACCTTTTCCTGCCTTTGTTCCCCAGCGCCCAGCGGTTCCCTCCAGAAAGCACAACTGTAGTCGGTCAGCTGCTGTCGCCTCCAGGAACGGCAGGATTTTCTTCTGTAGAAGCGGAGAGACCGGCCTTCCGCCCAGCAGGTCTCCTTCGCCTGGAAGTGTTGTGGTGAGCTCTGGCCCAGCTCCTGCCCCAAGGACTGTGGATGTGGGGGAGACATCCACATGCTGCAGGCCTGTTTTGCCCCCAGTGGAATCTGCTGATGAAGGCTCCTCTGACCAAGAAGACATGAGTGACAGGGGGGAGGAGAGTGGGGCAGACAGCTCAGAGGGAGATCAATTCTCTAGCTCCTCCTTGGATTCAGAACAAGAGTTAATGATACAGCCACGCATGCGGAGAGCGATGCATAGGCAACAACCACTGAGAGATTATTATCAAAGAAAATGAGGCCACCTGTGGTTGGGTGGGGCTGTGGTCATTAGTGAGGCTGCTATAAAGAGCAGCCTGTGGGTTTGGCCATTGTGGAGGATTATCTGATCATTGTGTTTCGTGACTGCTTTACTGACTTTGACCTTTTGTGTGCTGATTTTTCCCCGCTTTGAAACTAAACCAGAGCAAAGTGTGTTTCACTTTGTGAAAAAAGGACTGTGAATTGCCTCACAGCTGCAAGCTAAGTATCACAGAACTGATAAGGGACTTGTATAAATTACCGGTTTGTTTGGAGACGGGGGCTCTTTGCTATCCCAAAAGAGGGCTTGGTTTAAGGGAATTTGCATTATAAAGAACATTGCTTTGAATTTTCAAACGTGTGTGTGTCTCTGAAATTTGTACCTGTGAATTTTTGGGAGGATTCTACCAGAGAGCCCGACAGAACAGGAAGTATCACAACTGGGAAGCCAATTCTGGACTGGCCGCTATTGGGGGGCCCTGTGCATTCGTAGGAGCCTAAGAGGAGCCCTGCTGAATGGGGCCCAAGCCCATCGAGTCCAGCATTCTGTGTCCCCCAAATTGTCCATGGGGATCTTGAGCAGAAAGAGAAGACCCTCCCTTTCTCTTGACCCCCAACCAATGGGACCCAAGGGAACCCTGCCTGCCTCCACCAACATAGAGGCGGCACATGGACATCCGTTTCAATCACCACCTATGATACCCTTGGCATCCCTGAATCTGTCCAATCCTGCCTTGAAGCTCTCCAGGCTGACAGCTGTCACCACCTCTTCTGGAAGGGAATCCCATCAACAAAGGACCCTCTGGGTGAAGAAATATTTCCCTTGATTTGTCCTCACTTTCTCACCTGTGAGCTTTAGGGAGGGGCCCCTCGTCCTTGTATTGTGTGATGGAGAAAATAATTTTTCTCCATCCACCTTTTCTGTCCCATGCAGGATTTTATACCCTTCGACCAAGTCCCCCCTTCAACGCCGTCTCTCAAGGCTGAAGAGACCAAGGCCTTGCAACCTGGTTTCCTAAGGGAGGGGCTCCATTTCCTTGACCCTTCTTGTGGCCCTTTTTTGGCACCTTTTCCATTCACAATACAGATGGTCCTTGATTTATGAACAGTTCCTTCAGTGAATGTTTGAAATTACAGCAGCACTGGAAAAAGGGAGGTGGTTTTTTTCATATTTTCAACCACTGCGGTGCCCCCCGTGTTCAAAATTTGGACACCTGGCAACTGGCTTCTACCTGTGACAGTCAGTGCCTGATGGGCCCGTGAACCCCTTTTGCGACAAGCAAAGTCCATGGGGAAGCCAGAGCCGTTTAATAGCCACCGGTCAGGTCCCACAGAGTCACCCTTCTACAGGTCCCGTCAATGAAACAATGTTGTCAGGCGGGGCCCAGGGGAAGAGCCTTCTCTGTGGCGGCCCCAACCCTCTGGAATCAACTCCCCCCAGAGATTAGGATTGCCCCCACCCTCCTTGCCTTTCGTAAGCTCCTCAAAACCCACCTCTGCCGTCAGGCATCGGGCAATTGATTCCCCTGGGCCGTTTCCGCTTTACGTATGGTTTGTATGAGATGTATGATTGTTTTTTATATTAATGGTTTTAAATTGTTTTAACCATTGGATTTGTACTGTTTTGTTGTTGTGAGCCGCTCCGAGTCTCCGGAGAGGGCGGCATACAAATATAATAAATTAATAATAATAATAATAACAACAACAACAATAGCCGTGTTAGTAACTTAAGAATTCACTTAACAACTCTGGCAGGAAAGGTGATGAAATGGAGCAAAGCTCATCTAACAAACGTCTCCCCAAAAGAAATTTAGGGCTCCGTTGTCATTGTATACAGAGAAGTACCTGAAACTACATGCCCCCCCCCCCGTCGGGCCCTTGGCAGGTTTTTCTGGCCCCTCCTCTGCCCCCAACCCAGGAAGGAACAGCCCCAGGAGGCTCCCACCTCTTTACCTGGCAGCCCAACAGGGGATTGACCTCCTCTAGGGCTTCCCCACAAGCACTGGTTGTGGGTAAACAGGCCCTCATTAACCAAGCCCTAATTAACCAGGGCCCAACCCCTCCGTTGAGGTTCCTGGGTCTGTGCAATAGTGAACACAAAAGGTAGTGGTGCTCAACCTGGGGGTCAGGACCCCTAAACTCAACCAAAGCTTCTATTCTGGCACCTTGGAACATATTTTTATAATCCAACCCATCAGGGGCTATCCCACTTTTCTCTGTTGGGATAGAGTTATGGTTGGGGGTCACCACAACATGAGGAACTGTATTCAGGGGTCGCATTAGAAAGGCTGAGAACCACTGATAATAGAATAGAATTTTATTGTCCAAGTGTGATTGGACACACAAGGAATTTGTCTTGGTGCAAATGCTCTCAGTGGACATAAAAGAAAAAGAGACATTTGTCAAGAATCATGTGGTACAACACTTAATGATTGTCATAGGGGTCAAATAAGCAATGAAGAAACAATCAATATTAATAAAAATCTTAGGAAACAAGCAACATGTTACAGTCCTACAGTCCTAAGTGGGAGGAAAAGGGTGATAGGAATGATGAGAAAAAGTAGAAGTGCAGATTTAGTAAAAAGTCTGACAGTGTTGAGGAATGATTTGTTTAGTAGTGATGGCATTAATAAGTGATCCACTTCAGTGCCCACTACATTCAGAGCCACACTTGGCCCTAAGCCCAGCTTAATAAAAGCTTCATTATTTATTATTATTTATTACTTAGATTTGTATGCCGCCCCTCTCCGAAGACTCGGGCCGGCTCACAACACGTGGAAACAAATCATAAATAATCTGACAGATTTAAAATATTTAAAGATTTAAAAAAGACCCCATATACTAACAGACGTACACACAAGCATACCATATATAAATTGAACATGCCCAGGGGGAGATGTCTCAGTTCCCCCATGCCTGAGGGCAAAGGTGGGTTTTAAGGAGTTTACGGAAGGCAGGAAGAGTAGGGGCAGTTCTAATCTCCGGGGGGAGTTGGTTCCACAGGGCCGGTGCTGCCACAGAGAAGGCTCTTCCCCTGGGGCCCGCCAACCGACATTGTTTAGTTGACGGGACCTGGAGAAGGCCCACTCTGTGGGACCTAATCGGTCGCTGGGATTCGTGCGGCAGGAGGCGGTCTCGGAGATATTCTGGTCCGATGCCATGAAGGGCTTTAAAGGTCATAACCAACACTTTGAATTGTGACCGGAAATTGATCGGCAGCCAATGCAGACTGCGGAGTGTTGGTGAAACATGGGCATACCTGGGTAAGCCCATGACTGCTCTCGCAGCTGCATTCTGCACGATCTGAAGTTTCCGAACACTCTTCAAAGGTAGCCCCATGTAGAGAGCATTACAGTAGTCGAACCTCGAGGTGATGAGGGCATGAGTGACTGTGAGCAATGAGTCCCGGTCCAGATAGGGCCGCAACTGGTGCACCAGGCGAACCTAGGCAAACGCCCCCCTCGCCACAGCTGAGATGGTTTTCTAATGTGAGCTGTGGATCGAGGAGGACACCCAAGTTGCGGACCCTCTCTGAGGGGGACAATGATTCCCCCCCCAGGGTGATGGACGGACAGATGGGATTGTCCTTGGGAGGCAGAACCCACAGCCACTCCGTCTTATCCGGGTTGAGTTTGAGTCTGTTGACACCCATCCAGGCCCCAACAGCCTCCAGGCACCGGCACATCACTTCCACCGCTTCGTTGACTGGACATGGGGTGGAGATGTAAAGCTGGGTATCATCCGCATATTGATACCTCACCCCATGTCCTTCATTGCTACCTTTATACACTATGTGCAATGTCAACCTAATCCAAACATAAGCCCTGTGTGGCGAGGCCCTTCGCACACAGAGCCTTAGGACAATCATCCCAAAGCCTCCAGTTGCCCTGAAAGTTTAAAAAGTTCCCAGGCGTGGCAGGCTTGTTAAAAGAAATCCTAGAAGCCCCAGTCAAGAGGCCCGAAGAAGCTCAAGCTTTGGCTCCAGGGACCCCTGGTCCTCGGGTCTGCAGCAATTCTAAACTTCCACCATTTTAGATTGTCCTGGACTCCCAGAATCCCCAGGTGCCAGCAGGTGCATACTCTGTAAATGTAGCTGAAGTCAGAACGGTCCCAAAGGTGGTTTTCCAAAAAGGCAGCTGGATTTACTTTGTTTTTGGTTTTCCTTTGAAAATATTTCGCCCCAAGAAACCTCTTCAATTCTAATTTACAAGTGAGGGGGAGTCTTAGGCGAGCAATGTTTCCAGGGGAGGGGGGATAGCCAAGAAAGTCCAGCAGCTTTTTCGTAAAACCACAGATGTTTTCAGACTTGCCTCTGGAAAGCTGTGCATATCATTTGCATGGGCAGTTCCACTGCCTTGAATCCTTGCTGGGCCCTTGGCTTTTATCAGGATGCAGAAAAACAGAGCTGGAAGAGATCTTGGGGGTCTTCTAGTTCAACCGCTGCTCAAGCAGGAGACCCTACTCCATTTCAGACACATTTATTTAATTATTGTTATGTCGGGCTCTCTGGTAGACTCCTCCCAAAAATTCACAGGTACAAATTTCAGACACACACACGTTTGAAAATTCAAAACAATGTTCTTTATAATGAAAATTCACTTAAACCAAGCCCTCTTTTGGGATAGCCAAGAGCCCTCCTCTCCAAACAAACTGGTAATTTGTACAAGTCCCTTATCAGTTCTGAGATACTTAGCTTGCAGCTGTGAGGCAATTCACAGTCCTTCTTTCACAAAGTGACACACACTTTGCTCTGGTTTAGTTTCAAAGCGGGGAAAAATCAGCACACAAAGATCAAAGTCAGTAAAGCAGTCACGAAACACAACGATCAGATAATCCTCCACAATGGCCAAACCCACAGGCTGCTCTTTATAGCAGCCTCCCTAATGACCACAGCCCCACCCAACCACAGGTGGCCTCATTTTCTTTGATAATAATCTCTCAGTTGTTGCTGCCTATGCATCGCTCTCCGCATGCGTGGCTGTATCATTAACTCTTGTTCTGAATCCAAGGAGGAGCTAGAGAATTGATCTCCTTCTGAGCTGTCTGCCCCACTCTCCTCCTCCCTGTCACTCATGTCTTCTTGGTCAGAGGAGCCTTCATCAGCAGATTCCGGGGGGGGGACGGGACGACAAAACAGGCCTGCAGCATGTGGATGTCTCCCCCATATTTATTTATTTATTATTTATTTATTACTTGGATTTGTATGCCGCCCCTCTCCGAAGACTCGGGGCGGCTCACAGCATGTAAAACAAATCATAGTAATCAGACAGATTTAAGATATTTAAATATTTAAAAAAAACCCCAGATACTAACAGACATACACACAGACACACCATGCATAAGTTAAACGTGCCCGGGGGAGATGTTTCAGTTCCCCCATGCCTGACGGCAAAGGTGGGTTTTAAGGAGTTTACGGAAGGCAGGAAGAGTAGGGGCAGTTCTAATCTCCGGGGGGAGTTGGTTCCAGAGGGCCGGTGCCGCCACAGAGAAGGCTCTTCCCCTGGGGCCCGCCAACCGACATTGTTTAGTTGACGGGACCCGGAGTAGGCCCACTCTGTGGGACCTAATCGGTCGCTGGGATTCGTGCGGCAGAAGGCGGTCTCGGAGATATTCTGGTCCAATGCCATGAAGGGCTTTAAAGGTCATAACCAACACTTTGAATTGTGACCAGAAACTGATCGGCAGCCAATGCAGACTGCAGAGTGATGGTGAAACATGGGCATACCTAGGTAAGCCCATGACTGCTCTCGCAGCTGCATTTTGCACGATCTGAAGTTTCCGAACACTTTTCAAAGGTAGCCCCATGTAGAGAGCATTACAGTAGTCGAACCTCGAGGTGATGAGGGTATGAGTGACTGTGAGTAGTGAGTCCCGGTCCAAATAGGGCCGCAACTGGTGCACCAGGCGAACCTGGGCAAACGCCCCCCTCGCCACAGCTGAGAGATGTTGTTCTAATGTGAGCTGTGGATCAAGGAGGACGCCCAAGTTGCGGACCCTCTCTGAGGGGGTCAATAACTCCCCCCCCAGGGTAATGGACGGACAGATGGGATTGTCCTTGGGAGGCAAAACCCACAGCCACTCCGTCTTATCCGGGTTGAGCTTCAGTCTGTTGACACCTATCCAGGCCCCAACAGCGTCCAGGCACCGGCACATCACTTCCACCGCTTCGTTGACTGGGCATGGGGTGGAGATGTAAAGCTGGGTATCATCCGCATATTGATGATACCTCACCCCATGTCCTTGGATGATCTCGCCCAGCGGTTTCATGTAGATATTAAATAGCAGGGGGGAGAGGACCGACCCCTGAGGCACCCCACAAGGGAGAAACCTAGGAGTCGACCTCTGACCCCCCACCAACACCGACTGCGACCGGCCAGAGAGGTAGGAGGAGAACCACTGAAGGACAGTGCCTCCCACCCCCAACCCCTCCAGCCGGTGCAGAAGGATACCATGGTCGATGGTATCGAAAGCCGCTGAGAGGTCAAGAAGCACCAGGACAGAGGATAAACCCCTGTCCCGGGCCCGCCAGAGATCATCCATCAACGCGACCAAAGCGGTTTCCGTGCTGTAACCGGGCCTGAAACCCGACTGCTGGGGACCTAGATAATCGGCTTCTTCCAAGGACCGCTGGAGCTGGAGTGCCACCACCTTCTCAACAACCTTCCCCATAAAGGGAAGGTTGGAGACTGGACGATAGTTGTTAAGCACAGCTGGGTCCAGGGAGGGCTTCTTGAGGAGGGGGCGCACAAGCGCTTCTTTATAGAGTGATGGAAAAACTCCCCTCCCCAAGGAAGCGTTGGTAATCTCCTGGGCCCAGCTCCGTGTCACCTCCCTGCTGGCCGAAACCAACCAGGAGGGACACGGATCCAGTAAACAGGTGGCGGAACTCACAGCTCCAATGGCCTTGTCCACTTCATCAGGTGTCACCAGATCAAACTCTCCCCAGACAGGTGGACAAGTACGTGCCCCAGTCACCTCGACTGACTCGTTGTCAGTCGACTCTGTTTTACAATTGGAGTCGAGGTCGGCTCGAATCCGAGCGACTTTATCCAGTCCTTGGGGCAGGAGCTGGGCCAGAGCTAACCACAACATTAGATTTGTATGCCGCCTCTCTCCGCAGACTCGGGGCAGCTAACAACAATAGTGAAACAACATATAACAAATCTAATATTTAAAATAATTTAAGAAACCCTAATTTAAAAAACCAAACATACACACAAACAAACATACCATGCATAAATTGTATAGGCCTGGGGGGAAGGGCATATCTCAGTTCCCCCATGGTTGGTTTCTCTTTAAAAAACCTCCAGTGATAAGCACCCACAATGACTGAAGGCAACTTCCTCCCTTAGGAAGTTTCTCCTCAATTCCAGGTTATTTCTCTCCTTGGTTCCTTTCCATCTGTTGTTTCTCTATAATCCCAAGTTTATTAGTTTCCACCTGTTGCTTTTTGTTTTGCCCTCAGGTGCTTTGGAGAATAGCCTGACTCCCTCTTCTTTGGGGCAACCCCTGAGATATTGAGATAATATTGCTCTCCTGTCTCCCCTGGTCCTTCTTTTCATTCAACTAGCCATGCCCAGTTCCTGCAACCGTTCTTTGTGTTTTAGCCTTTAGATCTATAGGTCAGTGGTTCAAATCTCATCACCAGCTCAAGGTTGACTCAGCCTTCCATCCTTCTGAGGTGGGTAAAATGAGGACCTGGATTGTGGGGGCAATAGGCTGTTAAAATAGTGCTTTTGCTAACATGTTGTAAGCTGCCCTGAGTCTAAGGGGAAGGGCGGCATAAAAATTGAATGAATAAATAAATAAACAAACACTTGTTAAGCCATCCAGAGTCCAACAGGAGCTGGGCGGCAGATAAATCCCATCCATCCAATGGGCTGCATTATACTCCAAGGGTGATCTTTCCAAGGCTTTGTACTACTGTAATTTTTTTAATAGAATAGAATAAGAGAGTTGGAAGAGGCCTTGTAGGTCATCACCCCCCTACTGAAGCAGGACACCTGGCTGGACCATTTCTGACAGATGGCTGTCAGAAATGGAAAACTTCCAGTGATTAACCCACCTCTGTCGTCAGGCATGGGGGAATTGAAATTTTCCCTTCCCCCTAGGCTTATAGAATTTATACATAAAATAAATAATTAAATCATCAGGAGCCGAGGTGGTGCAGCAGGGAGAGTGCCGCACTGCAAGCGACTAAAGCTGACTGCTATGTCTGCCGGTCAGCGGTTCAAATCTCACCACCACCAGCTCAAGGCTGAGTCCACCTTCCATCCTTCCCAGGTGGGCAAAGCGGGTTGTGGGGCAACGTGCTGGCTGTTCAAAGAACCTGCGATTGCTGACATGCGGTGAGGCAGGCGACATAAAAAATTGAATGAATGAATAAATCTTATGGATTAGAAAAAACGAAATACTCTTGTGTCTCGTACAGAAAAAGAGACATTTTAATCTTCCAGGCCCAAACCTCCTCCTGCTGCCCACAGGCCCACAATGATGGGCTCATCCTGCCTTCCGTAAGCTCCTCAAAACCCACCTTTGCCGTCAGGCATGGGGGAACTGACACATCTCCCCCTGGGCATGTTTAATTTATACATGGTATGCTTGTGTGCGTGTCTGTTAGTATATGGGGTTTTTTAAATCTTCAAATATTTTAAATTTAGTCGGATTATTTATGATTTGTTTCCACGTGTTGTGAGCCGGCCCGACTCTTCGGAGAGGGGCGGCATACAAATCCAAATAATAAATAAATAAATAATAAAATCTGAAGCGTAGACATCAGAGAGTTATTGTTAATGGCGAGTATTCTGAGCAGAGTCAGGTTACAAGCGGTGTGCCACAAGGGTCTGTTCTGGGTCCTATTTTTTTTAATATATTTGTGAGTGACATAGGGGAAGGTTTGGTAGGGAAGGTTTGCCTATTTGCCGATGACTCTAAAGTGTGCAATAGGGTTGATATTCCTGGAGGTGTCTGTAATATGGTAAATGATTTAGCTTTACTATATAAATGGTCTAAGCAATGGAAACTGCAGTTTAATGTTTCCAAATGTAAAATAATGCACTTGGGGAAAAGGAATCCTCAATCTGAGTACAGTATTGTATTGGCAGTTCAGTGTTGGCAAATACTTCAAAAGAAAAGGATTTAGGGGTAGTGATTTCTGACAGTCTCAAAATGGGTGAACAGTGCAGTCAGGCGGTAGGGAAAGCAAGTAGGATGCTTGGCTGCATAGCTAGAGGTATAACAAGCAGGAAGAGGGAGATTATGATCCCACTATATAGAATGCTGGTGAGACCACATTTGCAATACTGTGTCCAGTTCTGGAGACCTCACCTACAAAAAGATATTGACAAAATTGAACGGGTCCAAAGACGGGCTACAAGAATGGTGGAAGGTCTTAAGCATAAAACGTATCAGGAAAGACTTCATGAACTCAATCTGTATAGCCTGGAGGACAGAAGGAAAAGGGGGGACATGATCGAAACATTTAAATATATTAAAGGGTTAAATAAGGTCCAGGAGGGAAGTGTTTTTAATAGGAAAGTGAACACAAGAACAAGGGGACACAATCTGAAGTTAGTTGGGGGAAAGATCAAAAGCAACATGAGAAAATATTATTTTACTGAAAGAGTAGTAGATCCTGGGAACAAACTTCCAGCAGACGTGGTAGATAAATCCACAGTAACTGAATTTAAACGTGCCTGGGATAAACATATATCCATCCTAAGATAAAATACAGAAAATAGTATAAGGGCAGACTAGATGGACCAGGAGGTCTTTTTCTGCCGTCAGACTTCTATGTTTCTAAAATCCAACCAACACCTAATCCCAGGCGCCGTCACTCCGGCCTCCACGCTTCCCAGGGGAAAAGGACGGGCAGCTAAAAGCCCCACGGAGGCCGCCGCAGCTCTGGGTGAGAAATCTGGGGGCTGCCCGGAATTGCCCCCCGCCTGACGCCCCACCTCCCCCCCCCCCCCCGCCGAGTGGAAATCTCGCAGCGTCCGGAGGGCCCCGCCCCACTCGGCGCTCTCAGGACCCCCGGCGTCGCCGCCCCCCAACTGCCCCGAGGAGCGCAGCAAAACGCCCGGGAGGCCTCACGAGGCCCATCAAAATGGCGCCCACCGGCTGTGGCCACGCCGTGAATTCCGTGGGCCAGAGCCCGAACTGCGCCTGCGCGGCCGGAAAGGCCCGGCGGCGGGGCGCCTGCGCAGAGGGCCCCGCGGGGCGTGTCCGGCGCCTGCGCGTGGGTCGCCGCGGGTCCCGAATACAAGATGGCGGCGGCGGCTGCCAGGGTGAGGCAGAGGCGCGACGGCGGCGGGAAGCTGAACCACCCGCGGCGACCCCGGGCCCCGGCCGCAGGTGAGGGGCGGCACGCCGAGCCTGGAGCCCTTCCCCGGCGAGGCAAGGGCGCGGCGGCGGCGGGGCGCGGCAAGCGACGAGCAGCGGGCGGGAAGATGAGGAGGCGCCGCCTCTCCCCGCCGCCATCTTGAGCGCGCTCCCGCCCCGCGCGCGCCCCCGCCTGCTCCCCCCCTCACCGGCCCTGCGCCCCCCCCCCCCCCGCGCCCTCCAGGCCGCCCCCCCTCCCGCCCATCCTCCCCGGAGCCCCCGCCCGGCCTGCGCCCCCGGCCCCCTCCTCCCTCCCGCGCTCCGTGCCCAGGCTCTGCGGGGAGGGAGGCCGCGGACGCCGCCCCGCCGAAGGCTCCAGCTCCTCTGGGCCAGGCAGGCGGGCGGGCGGCGCTTCTGCGCAGAGGCGAGCGGCCGCCCCGGAAGGGAGGGAGGGAGGCGCCTCCGCCCGGCCCGGGGCTGCGGGGCCAGGAGGGGAGCCTGCCCGGCCGCCCTTCAGCCTCCTCCGGCCTCCCGTGGAGCAGGACGGGGCCTCGGGGCGTTTCCCTTCTTCTCCCCCCTCCAGCCTCCCCCCCACCATGGCCACAGGGGCTGCCCCCTTTCAGGCCCCGCTGCCGCTTCCCAGGGCCACGCGCTTTGGCCCCGACCATTGGGGTCCTCGTTTTCCCGACGGCGGAAGGAGGGAAGGCCGAGCCCGCCCTGAGCGCCCCCTCAAAGGAGAGGGAAGTCCTGGGAGCGCCTCCTCTCTCCCTGCGGGGCCCCGCGCGGACTCTCAGCTGCCCCCGCTGCCTTGACCAGCATGGCCCTTAGAGTCAGGCACGGCGTCTGCAGCCCTCTAAGCGCTTCACAGAACCAGCCTCTTGCCCCCCACAATCTGGGTCCTCATTTGACCCACCTGGGAAAGACGGAAGGCTGAGTCAACCTGAAGCAGGTGGTGAGATTTGAACTCCGTGATCAGCAGAAGGACCCTGTAGTCCTGCACTCCCCCCTCCCCAACTCAGTGGAAGGAAGGAATAGCAACAGCATTTAAACTTATGTAGCACTTCACGGTACTTCTACAGCCCTCTCTAAGCAGTTGACAGAACCAGCCTCTTGCCCCCCTCAGTCTGGGCCCTCATTTGACCCACCTCAGAAGGCTCAGTCTACCTTGGAGCCGGTGGTGAGATTTGAACTGCTGAACTACAGCTGCCTGTTAGCTGACCGAGTCTGCAGGGCTGCACTCTAACCATTGCGCCACTCCAGCTCTTGTAGTAGTAGTAGTAGTAGTCTACACTTCTACACAACTCTCCACTGTCTACAAGTGTCCACGCATGGATCTCACGCATCTGTCCTGGGAAGGCTGATGCAACCCTTCAGCTGGCCAAGATTGACCCCCAGGCCACAGCCAGAGTTTGCCTGCACAACTCCATTGTGGAACCAACCCCCAACCCCCCCCCCCCCCCCCCCCCCCCCGCAGGACTCTTAAACCCCACTAACTCAGATTTGGACAGTCTGTTCCTGGTTTCCCCTGATTGGTCCCTTTGAGCTGAACGCACCACCGTCCCTGCCGCTGCTCAGAGCCCCACAACCTTTTGCCACTCTTCCCCGGGGGCCCTCCTGCTTCCCCAAGAGGCTCCAAAGGCCTCCCAGGTCTGTGGGTCCCGCCCTCCGTATCCGTCTGTGGAGAGGACCAGCGCTGAGCCAGGCTGAGCCGCCGGAATGGCCGAGGGCAGAACACCAGCGGAGAGAGGAACCAGGAGGGCCTGGCCCGCTTTCCTTGGGCTAGTGGAATCGCACAACAATCACATTTTACAGTGTGTGGCGTCGAGGCTCCTGGGCAACTGACTCCGTGCCAGGATCCTCCTAACAGGGCAAGGGTGGGTCTTGGGTTCCCCGGAGGCTTCGGCTGCTGGCAGGCCGGATGGAACAGGTCGCCCGAGCAGTGCCCTGCCGGCGTGGCCTGCCTCGTGCGCGGAGGAGGCGGCTATGGGGCAGGTGGTGTAGCTGGCGCCCTTCCCTTGTGTCTCCCACCCAGTGCTGATGCTGCAAAATGGCCAATGAGAACCACGGGGGCTCCAGGGAGGAGGCTGCCCTCATGAGCCACTCCCCCGGCCCCTCCCTCCAGGACCAGCCCAGCTCCCCCAAGCCCACCCGTCTGGTGCAGGATTTGCCAGGTACGGCCCGGGGGCGGCTGTGGGGCCCCAACGCCTGCCTGCCCCCTCCCCCACACCCCCGGCCCCTCCCCTTCCGTGACTCTCCCCTCCCCCGCAGATGAGCTGGTGCAGGCGGGCTGGGAGAAGTGCTGGAGCAAGCGCGAGAACCGGCCCTACTACTTCAACCGCTTCACCAACCAGTCGCTCTGGGAGATGCCGCTGTTGGGGCAGCACGACGTGATTGTGAGTGGCCGGCTGGGCTGCTCTGGGCAGGGCCTCCTGGAGCGTCCCTTGGCTGCTAGCGCAGTTCCCTGGGGCGGGGGTGGGGAGCCCCCAGCACCGCTAACGGTTCTCTCTTTGGGCCTCCTAGTCGGACCCTCTGGGTCTGAACACCGCCCCGGTGCCTGCCGATGGGGCAGCCGGCGAAGCGGCCGTGGCCGAAAGCAGGATGTGGAAACGGAAGCTGTCTGAGGAGGGCCAGCCCGGCAGCAACCTTGCCAAAAAGCCCAAGGTAGGGGGCCCCCTCCTCTCGGGCCCAGGACCCCCGGGAGCGTGAGAGGGCAGAGCCTGGAGGAGTGGAGGGGGCGGGGTGGGGGCCTTGGAGGGGGAGCTGGCTGCGGCAGAAGAAGAAAAAGAAGGTGGAGGAAGTCCCACCAGGTCAGAGGTCAGAGGAAGCTGAGTCCAAAGCAGGGCTTGAGTCCCTGACTGGACCCACCCTGGTTCCAGCTAATTCTGTTTCTTTGTGTTGGAAGCATCACATTAAAATAAGGCAGACTGACACAAAGTTCCAAGTATAAAACACACCATGAAAATACACAGCCACATCAATTGCGCCCTGTCACGCTGCCAGGTGTAACATTGCAGTCCCAAAAGCCACTAAATGGACCTGTTTGCTCCGAGTGTCTCTGGATCTTCTCGTCCCCCTGCGCAGCCTATTCAACGGTTTCCCTACTTTCTGCTCCCGCTCCCCCCCCCCCACCTCCTGATCCTGATACGGTCACCTTAACAGTAAAAGTGAGCGTTCCGGACTCCTGAGGGTCTCACAGGGCTGGCGTTGGCTGATGTGGAGACCTCGCCTACAAAAAGAGATGGATGAAATTGAAGGGGTCCAAAGAGGGGCTGCAAAAATGGTGGAAGGTCTTAAGCATAAAACGTATCAGGAAAGACTTCATGGACTCCATCTGTCTAGTCTGGAGGACAGAAGGAAAAGGGGGGACACGATCGAAACATTTAAATATGTTAAAGGGTTAAATAAGGTCCAGGAGGGAAGTGTTTTTAATAGGAAAGTGAACACAAGAACAAGGGGACACAATCTGGGGTTAGTTGGGGGAAAGATCAGAAGCCACGTGAGAAAATATTATTTGTCTGAAAGAGTCGTAGATGCTTGGAACAAACTTCCAGCAGACGTGGTTGGTCAATCCACAGTCACTGAATTGAAACATCGATCCATCCTAAGATAAAACACAGGAAACAGTAGAAGGGCAGACCAGAGGGACCAGGGGGCCTTTCTCTGCCGTCCATCTTCTATGTGAGGGGGGAGCAGGTGGGGGGGCCCTGGGCTGGCACCTGTTTGGGGGCCTCCCTGGGAACCTCCCTGGCCTGGCTGTGGGGCTGCTTCTCCCTTTCCTACCTGGACGGTTGAGTGCAGCTGCCGCCTCCTCCGCTCACCGGTTGACAGGTGTGGCGAGGGAGGACCGGCAGGAGGAGGAGGAGGGGCCGGTGGTGGCTGAGCTCAGCTGTTCCTCCCCAAGGGTAACGTGGCCTTGTTCCCTTTCAGATGGAGGCCCCGGGGAACCCCACACCTCAGCCGGCCCCCAGCATCCCCAGCACTCCCGGGACGCCGCTGTTGAAGGCCTGGGGCGTCTCTCCCGAAGAGAAGCAGGCAGCGCTCTTGCGACCAACCGAGTGAGTCGGGCCTGGGCAGGTCTCTGGGCAGCAGGAGGCCAAGCTTGCAACGCCTTCCTTAGAAAACGGGCAGCTGTTCGTCCTCACTCGCCCTGTCCTGCTCGTCACGTGGCGTTTTCTCTCTAGCAATTTTCTGGCATAAGTTTCCCTTTGGGAAGATTGAGCACTGCAGAGGGGATGGTTGTCCTCGGAGGAGGAGGAGACGCCTCCCGTCTTCCGGGTGTGCGGTCTTGGGTGTCTTGTCTCTCAGCCAGAAGATTAAAAGCCCAAATGCCCAAGGGGCCTCCCTCTTTGGCAACTGTAAGAGCCCAGCTATGATACTGGCTGGGCCATTCTGGGAGCTGAAGATTGGACACCCCAATTTGAAGGAAGAATAATATAATATACGCCTGAGGTTTAAAAACCATTCTAGTCATTAAAAACAATCCATTAATGAACCAGGAGAGTGTTGTATTTGAAGAAAAGGAGATGTGATGCTAATATTCTAGAAAGTTTGTGTTTCTTGTGATGAAGAGGCAATGATCTTTTTTGTATTTTCTATCTATTTTATTTTTTTCTTTATATTTTTTTTCTTTCCTTTTTTTTCTATTTTCGGTTGTTCTTTTCCATACAATATGGTTTTTCTTATTCCTTATATATTAATCTTTATTCCTTTTTCCTTATCTTTTTCGGCTTTATGTTAGTTTCTTTATTGTAGCCTTTTTTAAAACAAAATTACTGTTAAGACACAACCCCAACAGATCCACAGAAGGGGCCCAATGCCTGCAGAGAGTCTTCAGGGCTTCCAGAAGGGCCACTGGGAGGAGGGAGGGAGGGAGGGAGGGAGGGGCTGCAACAGAGGACCCGTCCAGTCCCTGGCAGTCACAAAAACCTGGTTTCTGCTTATTATTTCAAACCCCATTCTTTCCACGCACAAACAATTGCATTGTCCAGTTTTGTGCCTTCCCTGCCATTCAAAAGCCCCCCTGTTTTTGCAGTTGTCAATTGCAAATCTGGAACCTAGTTTAACGCTTGAGCCCAGCTGGGCATCCTGGACTCCGAATGGTGGGAGGCATTTCTGCCATAATAGATGGAACTCAAGAGAAGTCCTTTCTCTAGCAGCCAGCTGGGGTCGTGGTTAAGGCACCTGGCTAGAAACCGGATGCCAGCGTGGTCACTTGGGCCTCTCTTGCAGCCTGAGGAAGTGGCAGCTGCTTACTTTATTTTATTTATTTTATTTTGTCAAGTACGTAGTGGTAGTATACGTAGATATAATGCTGTTTATATACATGAGATGGGTACTAATAAGAGGGAAACATGAGGATAGGGACGGTAGGCAAGCTTATGACCACCCCTTACTGACCTCTTAGGAGTCAGGTGAGGTCAACACTGGATAGTCTAGGTGATGAAACTACAGACTTCAGGTAGTGAGTTCCAGGCATTAACCACTCTGTTGCTAAAGTCGTATTTTCTGCAGTCAAGTTTGGGGCAGTTCACTTTGAGTTTGTATGCCGCTCCGGGTCCTCGGAGACGGGCGGCATACAAGTCTCATAAATTGAATTGAATTGTTGTGTGCTCATGCATTGTGGTTGAAGCGAAAAGAACACAGTTGCTTGTAACGTGATTACAAAGGTCATTTGCAAAGAGGATAAAAGTGTTGGTCCTAGCATGCTGCCCTGGGGTATACTACTGTTAACAGGAATGGGGTTAGATAGGATGCTCCCTATTTTGATCACTTGTTGTGGGTGATTCGACCGTTAGAGGTGTTGATTTGGGACAGAGCAAGGATGTGGTTAAGGTGCTGAGGTGTCTCCCAGGGGCCACTGCCAGCAGGGACAGGAGGCGGATTACAAACATTGTTAAGACTGTGAGTAAAGGTAATAACGTTGATGTGGTGGTGCATCTTGGCACAAATTATTTGTCCCAGAGAAATGTTAATGTAGTAAAAAGAGATTTTCAATGTCTAAGTGTGGAGCTGGGTAAAATAACTGATTCAGTGACTTTCTCAGAGGTGTTACCGGTTTGTGGCCAAGAGGATAAAACAACGTGTATCAGAGAGTTTAATGTGTGGTTAAGGCAGTGGTGTAAAGCTGAAGGTTTTGGCTATGTAAGTCATGATGTCAGTAGGTGGTCTAATAGGGAGTTGTTTAAGAGGGATGGTTTGCATCCATCATACAGAGGTACCCAGGTGCTCGGTGAGGAATTCAGAACTTTTTTGGACAGGCATTTAAACTAGGTAAAGGGGACAGAGATGTAACTGATGTGGGTGATTTCTGTCCCCGACCAATGAGGATAAATCAGTTTTTGGAAGCTTATGAAAAGGGAGCTGCAAATAATATAGATGTAGTTGTTGATGATAAGGGGAAAACTAATAACGAAAATAATGTTCTTCGGGTAATGTGCACAAATGCTCGAAGCTTGAGCAACAAGCTCTGTGAATTAATGGCCATAATATCTAGAGATAATTTGGACCTGGTTGCCATAACTGAGACATGGTTTAAGGATTCTAATGAATGGGAAATATCCATACCAGGATATACACTGTATAGGAAGGATAGAATAGAGAGAAGGGGAGGTGGAGTAGCCATTTATGTTAAAGAAACTCTAAAAACAACACTAATTCAAAATACATGTCAAGATCTAGAGACCCTCTGGATTTGCATGCAAAATAAAGAAGGTTCTGTCATTAGAATTGGGGTGATCTATAGGCCTCCAGGACAATCCGAGGAATATGACAACAAGATGGTGGATGAAATTACCCAAATGGCAGTAAAGGGAGATATTGTGGTTATGGGTGATTTCAACATGCCTGATGTTGACTGGAATATCCCCAGTGCCCTTACATGCAAAAGTAAGAATATAGTAGAGGCCTTTACAGGAGCAGCTCTGGCACAGCTGGTTAAGACACCAACTAGAGGGGAGAATATTCTAGATTTAGTTTTTACGAATGGGAATTGGGTTTCAGAGGTCAAGGTGGGAGAAAATTTAGGTTGCAGTGACCATCTATGTTTGTGGTTTGATGTAAAAACTCATTGTGAGCAATCCTATAATGCAACCAAAGTATTGGATTTCAGAAAAACAAATTTTAATGCAATGGGAGAATATTTAGATAATGAATTAAAGGGGAGGGATAAAATGGCAGGAGCGAGCATCCAGTGGACTGTATTAAAAAAGGCCATCTTAAAAGCCACTGGACTGTATGTAAGACAAATAACTAAAGGTAAAAGGAAGAAGAAACCGCTATGGTTTAGCAATGATGTAAGGGCTATAGTCAATGAAAAAAAGGCTGCCTATAGGAGGTATAAAGAGTCTGGAAGTATAGCTGATAGGGAGGTATATAAAATGAGACAGAAGGAGGCGAAACAGATAATATATGCTGCTAAAGCCTCAAAAGAGGAAGAAATTGCCAAATCTGTAAAGAAGGGGGATAAAACCTTCTTCAGATATATTAATGATAAGAAGAAGAAAAACTGCGGCATCACGAAGCTTAGTACCGGGAATAATACATGCATTAATGGGAATAAGGAGATCGCTGACCATTTCAATAGCTACTTCTGTTCAGTTTTCTCAAAAGACACCTTACAAAATAATACTATAGAGGGATATAGCATTGCTTCCAGCTGTACAGATTCAGCTCCAGTGATCTTAGAAGCCGATGTCTTAGAAGAACTTGAACGATTAAAGATAAATAAGGCAATGCGTCCAGACGGCATCCACCCCAGAGTTCTTAAAGAACTCAGATCTGTCATTGCTACCCCCCTGACTGATTTGTTTAACCAATCCTTGTTAACAGGAGAAGTTCCTGAGGATTGGAGAATGGCCAGTGTTGTGCCTATTCACAAGAAGGGCAGTAGAGAAGAAGCTGGTAACTACAGGCCAGTTAGCTTGACATCAGTTGTAGTTAAAATGATGGAGACTCTACTCAAAAAGAGGATAAATCAGCACCTAAAAAACAATAACTTATTAGACCCAAATCAGCATGGCTTTACTGAAGGCAAATCATGTCAGACTAATCTCATTGATTTCTTTGACTATGTCACAAAGGTGTTGGATGAAGGTGGTGCTGTGGATATTGCCTACCTGGACTTCAGCAAAGCCTTTGATACGGTTCCACATAAAGAGCTGATAGATAAATTAGTGAAGATTGGACTTAATCCCTGGATAGTTCAATGGATTTGCAGCTGGCTGAAGCGTAGACATCAGAGAGTTATTGTTAATGGCGAGTATTCTGAGCAGAGTCAGGTTACAAGCGGTGTGCCACAAGGATCTGTTCTGGGTCCTATTCTTTTTAATATATTTGTGAGTGACATAGGGGAAGGTTTGGTAGGGAAGGTTTGCCTATTTGCCGATGACTCTAAAGTGTGCAATAGGGTTGATATTCCTGGAGGGGTCTGTAATATGGTAAATGATTTAGCTTTACTAGATAAATGGTCTAAGCAATGGAAACTGCAGTTTAATGTTTCCAAATGTAAAATAATGCACTTGGGGAAAAGGAATCCTCAATCTGAGTATTGTATTGGCAGTTCAGTGTTGGCAAATACTTCAAAAGAAAAGGATTTAGGGGCAGTGATTTCTGACAGTCTCAAAATGGGTGAACAGTGCAGTCAGGCGGTAGGGAAAGCAAGTAGGATGCTTGGCTGCATAGCTAGAGGTATAACAAGCAGGAAGAGGGAGATTATGATCCCACTATATAGAATGCTGGTGAGACCACATTTGGAATACAGTAGTCCCTCGCTATATCGCGCTTCACCTGCCGCGGCTTCACTTCATCGCGGGTTTTGAAGTCAGCTTCATTTGAATGATTCTGCCATACAAACAAGCGCTAGAATCCCCCAGCGGGACTCCCAAATGATGAGCGGGGCAGGGACTGAGCTCTGGCGGAGGCCCGTCCCCTCGTTCAATCCCCCTCGCCAGTGCCGAAAGGAAAAAAAAGAAAGGAACGCGACGCGGCGGGGATTTCCAGACTGGGCTCGAGGGCGGAAGAGGAAGTGCTCGAGGGCGGAAGAGAGAGAGAAAAAAAAAGAAACAGCCGGGGCAGCTCACCAGGGACTTTACAGCCGGGGCAAGGCAAAAAACACAACATTTGGCCGAACTGCTGCAAAGATCAGAGTAAGTAGTAGTGGGGGGGAAAGGTTAGCCGGCCGTTGCTCGCCTCCAGGCATCCGGAGCTGGTGGGAAGGAGGATAAATTCCCCATCGCGGATTTCACCTATCGCGGCAAGGTCTGGAACGTAACTCCCGCGATAGGTGAGGGATTACTGTACTGTGTTCAGTTCTGGAGACCTCACCTACAAAAAGATATTGACAAAATTGAATGGGTCCAAAGACGGGCTACAAGAATGGTGGAAGGTCTTAAGCATAAAACGTATCAGGAAAGACTTCATGAACTCAGTCTGTATAGTCTGGAAGACAGAAGGAAAAGGGGGGACATGATCGAAACATTTAAATATGTTAAAGGGTTAAATAGGGTTCAGGAGGGAAGTGTTTTTAATAGGAAAGTGAACACAAGAACAAGGGGACACAATCTGAAGTTAGTTGGGGGAAAGATCAAAAGCAACATGAGAAAATATTATTTTACTGAAAGAGTAGTAGATCCTTGGAACAAACTTCCAGCAGATGTGGTAGATAAATCCACAGTAACTGAATTTAAACATGCCTGGGATAAACATATATCCATCCTAAGATAAAATACAGAAAATAGTATAAGGGCAGACTAGATGGACCAGGAGGTCTTTTTCTGCCGTCAGACTTCTATGTTTCTATGTTTCTATGTTGTCTGCTCGACAGGAATGCCGTTATCCAGCCATGCAGGGGTCCGGAGATGCTGTGGGATTTGAGTTTAAGAAGTAGTTTGTCATGAACCACTGAGTCGAAGGCTTTACAAAAGTCAATGTAAATTGCATCTATTGACTTACCCTGATCAAGATGTGTAGTCCATATGTTTTTGTGGTGGAGGGGTTGCAGGTTGCAAGGTATATTTTTTCTAAAACCAAATTGTTTGTTAGAGAGGAGGTTGTTAGGAAGGGAATGGATGGGTTTATGATGATTGATTCCATGACGTTGCGTGTGACGCAGCATAGAGAGATTGGTCTGTAGTTCTCTACTGGACTGGGGTCTCCTTTTTTGAAGATGGGGATGACTGTGGATAGTGACCATAGGTTTGATAGTAAACTGGTCCAGAAAGATTTTTCAAAGTTTATGCTTAGTGGTTCAGCTATGGCTGTTGATATCTTTTTTAGGAAGTAGGCACATAGTCCGTGAGGTCCGATTGACAGAGAAGGCTGTGTAGTGCTTTTTCAGTGTCGCCTTCAGTGAAGTCTATTTGTGTTAAATCGTTGCATTTGTGGTACAACTAGGGAATTTTGGGCATGAGCTGCTGCTGTTTACAAAGACTGAGCCAAATAATGTGTTGAAGATTTGACTGATTCATCGTAGGATCCTTTGTTGTTTGCTCCTTTTAGTAGTGGGAGGGGTCTCAAGTCCTTGAGTTTTTTATTTATGGAGTAGTAGAAGGCCCGGTTGGATTTGGTGCGCAGAAGGTTTTCCTCTCGTTTGCTGTGATAGTTGGAGCATCCCATCTTTTTTTGGTGGCATATGTTTTTGTAGCGGTTTTTGAAATTGTCTACATAGCCTGTCTTAGGAAACTTCTGGGAAAGTGGCCAAGAAAACTGCAGGGACTTGTCTGTGGAGTCATCAGGAAGCAGAGAGGACGCAAAAGCACAAAGGCAAGGAAAGCCCGGAGCTTAATAAGGATCCATTCACCGTTGTGAAGGAACAGGCAACATCCCAGGAGGCCTCCTTGCCCAGCCCGTGGCTGCCCTGAAAGGGAGGATTGCAGGCACCCTGACTGTAAACTTCCATTAGCCCATGAAGCTGAGCAACATGTGTTAGAATTTACGTGGCCTTTGGTGGAACGTGGCTTGTTTCTCCTGCCGTTTTCTGTGTGACCTAAAGAGTGGACAGGGCAAGTTGCTTGAATGCCCGGCTGCCTAATCGGCTTTCTCTCCGCTGGCAGAGTCTACTGGGACCTGGATATTCAGACCAACGCAGTAATTAAGCAGCGGGGCCCGTCAGAAGTGCTGACCCCTCACCCAGATGTGGAGCTGCTCCGGTCCCAGCTGATGCTGAAGCTGCGGCAGCATTACCGGGAGCTCTGCCAGCAGCGGGAGGGTAACGTCTCCCCTTGACCTCGCTTGGTGGGCCTTGGGGAAGAGGGTCCAGTGGCTGACCCCGGCTGTCCCTCTCCGGCTCTCCCCTCAGGAATCGATCCTCCCCGAGAGTCCTTCAACCGCTGGATGCTGGAGCGGAAGGTGGTGGACAAGGGCTCGGACCCTCTGCTGCCCAGCAACTGCGAGCCCGTCGTCTCTCCCTCCATGTTCCGAGAAATCATGAATGACATTCCCATCAGGTATGGCGACGGGTGAGAGGGACAACGTTTGGAGCTGCCCCTCCCCCACAAGAGCCCATCCTTTAGCCATGTGGGTGCTATGTGCATAACTGGCTGGGTTTGACAATATATACAACAAACCAACAACGTGTGCTTACATGTGTTGAAACACTATTGCTTTAAGAGTTAATGTTGCGGATGGCCACAAGAGGGAGCCAGAGGCATGATATTCTCTGTCTGCTATTATGGTTTCTGCCAGTGCTGTAGTGAAAACAGTGTTTTTAAATGATGGTTTATGTATTTGTGAACTGAACAAACAAGACTTGTAGTATTGTATATTGGCTGGTTTAACCGTGTATGACTAGGACTGTTCTTGGCTATTTGCCAAAGTAAATTTTATGCGCTTTATGCATCTGCCTTGTATCACTGAATTATTACTTGCATCTCTGGGCTTTCAGCTGGACATCTGCTGGAGCTCCACGTTTCCTCCTCCGTGTCCGTGTATTTTCGGCCACTCAGAGATGCCCCTGCACCCCCCTTAACAAACCTTCCGCCTCCCCCACAGATTGTCCCGAATCAAGTTCCGAGAAGAAGCCAAGCGCCTGCTCTTCAAATATGCTGAAGCCGCCAAGAGGCTCATTGAATCCAGGTAGGGAGGAACCCTCTTCTCCCCAGAAGGCTGTCCGAGAGGGCAGGGAGGGAGGGGGCCACCGGGGAGAAGACCGGCCTCTCCACGTGCCGGTTGAATCAGCTGCTGGGCCTTCGGAGGGTGGGCCCAGGGAGAGCAGGGGGGATATGGAGCGGGGAGGGAGGGAGGGGCCACTTCCCAAAGGAGCAAGAGTCCCAATTGGGGGAGAAAGAGGCTGGAAGCGGGTCGTCCCCCCGTCCCCCCCAGACGTTCCCAGGGTCTCTGCTTCCCTCAAGGATCCGCCTGGTTCAGTCTGTAGGGGCGGAGCAGCAGGGGCCTCTGCTTGGGACCCTCGCCCGCTGCCCCCCCACCCCCCGGTTCCCGGAGCCTGACAGCCGCTCTTTCTCCCGGGGTGCAGGAGCGCCTCTCCAGACAGCCGGAAGGTGGTCAAGTGGAACGTGGAGGACACCTTCAGCTGGCTGCGGCGGGATCGCTCGGCCTCCAAGGAGGACTACATGGTGGGTGGTCTCTCTGCCCTGGAGCCCTGCTCTTTTGCGGGCAGAGCCTCTCGGCTGCATTTGGTCAGGGGGGGTCCCTCTGAGGATATGGCGCTAGGTGGGGAAGCGGTTGGGGTTCTGCGGCCGTGAAGGGTCTCCAGCCCAGGGGCCGCCAGGTGGAGGGGCCGCCCGTCACCTGCCCCAGCCCCTCCCCTGCCTCGCCATTCAAAGGCATTCAGGTGCGAGTAGATGAGTAGGTGGACAGTGTGGTTCTCGACCTCTCTAATGCTCTGACCCCTTAACCTCATGTTGTGGTGACCCCCCCCAACTATAAGTCCAGCGCCAATTCTCTCAAAAGCGCTTGGAGCTGATTGGCAGGGAGGTCAGGGGGATGTCCCCACTGGAAGCGCCTGATTGGTCGGATTGTAAAAACGTGTTCCAAGGCACCAGAATAGAAGTTGTAATTCCCAAGACCACCAGAGGACATTTGTCCTCCCCTGGTTTTAGGCGACCCCTGTGGAACAGTCATTTGCCCCCCTTCCCCCCAAGTGGCCCTGACCCCCAGGTTGAGAACCACGGAAGCACATGGGGAGGTAACAACATCCCATGTTTCAGTTGGATGCCGTAGTGGCCCCCATGACCGCCATAATATTTTGGCTTAGCAAACAGTTGGCACTGCCCACGAAAGCTGGTCACTGCTAAAGCCTGTGGGAAGGTCTTCTGCAGAGACTTCTTGAAATGCTGGGCTGTGGTCAAGGTGTGAATCCCTGGGTCAGTAAAAGCATCAGACGCTTGTCGGCTATCAGGGAAGCTTCTGGGTCAAAGCGCAGCCTCTGCGGCAGAACCCCTCCCTCTCCTCACCCTCCGTTGCAGAGCAGGGCCTTCTCTCCTGGGTCCCCGGGTAACGTTTAGGCCTTTGGGCGGCAGGTCAATCCCACACATAAATAAACCTGGGCAATGAAAGGACCCTTCAACGGGGGGTGGGGAGGGGCAGCGGTTGCTCAGGGCCCCCCTCCCCTCGTTCCCCCTGCAGGACCGGCTGGAGCACCTGCGCAAACAGTGCGGCCCCCACGTCTCGGCCGCGGCCAAGGACTCTGTGGAGGGCATCTGCCGCAAGATCTACCACATCTCCCTGGAGTACGTCAAGCGCGTCCGGGAGAAGCACCTGGCCATCCTCAAGGACCACCACATCCCCGGTAGCCGCCAGGGAGGGGCCCTCGGGGGAGGGAGGGGGGCTGGGCGGGAGGAGGAGGAGGGGGGCTCTGACCTCCCATCCTCCCCAGCCGGAGTGGAGCCCCCCGACGTCCAGGAGCGGCTGGTGTACTGCTACCCGGTGCGTCTGGCCGTCCCGTCCGCCCCGCTGCCCAGCGCGGAGATGCAGGTGGAGAGCAGCCAGGTGTGCGTGCGCTACAAGGGGGAGGTGCAGAGGATCAGCCGCAGCTACTTCAGCAAGCTGGTGGGTCTCTCTTGGGGGAGGGGAGGGGCTGGGAGGGAGACCCCCGGCTAGAGAGAGACCCCCCCGCACTCCCCCCGTCTCTCCCTCTCCCCCCCCCCCCTGCAGTGGCTGCTCTATCGCTACAGCTGCATCGACGACTCCGGCTTTGAGCACTTCCTGCCGAGGGTCTGGTGCCTCCTGCGCAGGTACCAGGTACGTCCGGCGGGGCCTCGGGAGGCGGGTGCGAGGGGTGGTGGTGGAGGAGCCGGCCCCCTGCCCTTCCCCCTCCTCCTCCCCCCCAGATGATGTTTGGCGTTGGGCTCTACGAGGGCACCGGCCTGCAGGGGGCGCTCCCGGTGCACGTCTTCGAAGCCCTCCACAAGCTCTTTGGGGTCAGTTTCGAGTGCTTCGCCTCCCCCTTGAACTGCTACTTCAAGCAATACTGCTCGGCCTTCCCAGACACGGACGGCTACTTCGGGTCCAGAGGGTGAGCGTCCGCATCCCCCCCCCCCCGGGAGGCTGGGGGGCAATGGGGGGAGGGCACCTTTTTCTGGGCCGGGCCTGGCCTCACCTACCACCTCCCCCCCCCTCAGGCCTTGCCTGGACTTCTTCCCCATCAGCGGCTCCTTCCAGGCCAACCCCCCCTTCTGCGAGGAGCTGATGGACGTCATGGTGACTCACTTTGAGGTGAGGCCTTGTTGGGGGCTGTGCAGGGGGGAGGGGAGAGACACCGTGTCATTAGCGGATACGAAGCTGTGCGCATAGCTCCAGGTGGCTGGTGGCTGGTGCTTTCATGTCCAGGGTGTCCAGCAAACCTGGAAATCGGAATCACCAGGGAAATTGGAAAATATCAGGCAGTGGACAGGCTACAAGAACGGTGGAAGGTCTTGAGCATGAAACCTATCAGGAAAGGCTTCATGGACTCCATCTGTAGAGTCTGGAGGACGGAAGGGAAAGGGGGACAGGATAGAAAGATTTAAATACATGAAAGGGTTAAATAAGGTCCAGGAGGGTTTAAGTGTTTTAATAGGAAAGTGGACCCAAGGACAAGGGGACCCAATCTGAGGTGAGTCAGAAACCTGCCTGGGATAAACACAGATCCATCCTAAGATAAAAGATACAGGAAGTAGAGTATCAGGGCAGACGAGATGGACCGGGGGCCTTTTTCTGCCCTCAGACTTCTAGGTTTCTAGAATTATCAGGGAATTTGGGGAAAAACCAGAATAAATTGGGGAAAACCCCAAACTGTATTAAAATGTTTAAAAGTCAGGGAAAAATCATGTAAGCCCCCCCCCCCCCCCCCACAAAGTGGATCGCGCTGCCTGGCAGAGTCCAGCAAAAATGACCCTCACTGTGGCAAGAACTTCCTGAGCCGTTGGGCCTGACGCCACCTACGAGCGCTGCCTTCACCAGAGCACAAGTGACAGGGAAATGTTGGGGAACTTCCAAACGCCCCCCCCCCCAGACACCCTCAAGTCAGAGGGAGATTTGGCTTCGGCGCATGCGCAAGGGCCAGAGTCTTAGGAGGAGGCGCATGCGAGTGGGCACAGAAGCAAAACTCCCGCACACCCAGGCGTCCTCTCGTGAGATTTGCCTCATGCGCAGAAGCCCAATGTGGCTCCAACGCGTATGCGCCTGCTGGGCATGCACGCAGACCTGCAGTCAGCCAGAGCTGCGCACGCATCAGCCACAGGGGTGGGGGTGGGCAGGGGGGGTGAAAGTTGGACGGGCCGGACGTGTGGGATTGCGCGGCTGAGCCTCTCGCTCCCTCCCTCCGCCCCCCCCCAGAAACTGCTGGAGGCGTCCAGCGAGCCCTTGTCCTTCATCGTCTTCATCCCGGAGTGGCGGGACCCGCCCCCCACGGCCCTGACGCGCATGGAGCACAGTCGCTTCAAGCGGCAGCAGCTCGTCCTGCCGGCCTTCGACCACGAGTACCGCAGCGGCTCCCAGCACCTCTGCAAGAAGTAAGCGGGGGGGGGACCCGGTCAGCAGTCTTCAGCCTGTCTCTCCTTTCAATGCTAGGACCCCAGGCAGCCCTCTCTATCTGACCCCCCCCACCCCCCAGCACCAACCCTGCAAGGGACCCACCCAGTCACCCAGGCGGCTTTTGTGCCCGAAAGACGGGACTAGAACTCCCTGCCTGCCCTCCCCTCCCCTCCCAGCCTTCCCTGGGGGGCTTCTCCCTATTCCCGGGGGATCCTTTCCACTAAGCCATGGGGCGGGGGGTTTCCTGGGTGACTTTCCCAGGAGAGGGGGGGACGCAGCCTCTGAGCAGGGCCTCCCCCGGCCTTCTCATTGCAAGCTGGCCAGAATCCAACACACACACCCCCTCGGGAGTTGGGTGGGCATATAAATTTAATAAATAAATAAATAAAGGCTAGCCTTTCACAAGGGTCCCCAAGAGGCCCCAAAGGAAGGTGTGTGTGGGGGGGGTTGTCCCCGTGGCTGGATGACCAGTGCCAGAACCACCACCAGCCCCATCATCCCCAGTGCCTGCCTTGGTTTGCCTTGGTGGGCCACCTGCCCAGTGGACAGACTCTCCGGCCTCTGGCCCAGTGGAAGGGGGGGCAGAGTGGGGGGGGGGGCGACAGGGTCCTTGAAAGTGAAGGGCCGCTTGCCTTCCTGGTGGGTGTGAGCACACCGGTCAGTGCCAGGTTTTGCTTCTGCCCATGCGCAACAGGGAAAACCTCACGTGGGGGCACGAGGCGTGTGGGGGGGGGGATTTCAGGGACCTTCCCCGATATTTCTGCTTCCTGCATGTGCAGAAGGAAAAACCCTGCCAGATCTCAGGCGAGTGTCCGTGCATGGGACTTCGCTTGTTGCCCCTGTGGTGTGGGGCCCCGCCCCTATCCCGGGATTCCCTGCCCCGCCCCCCCTGAGCCCCCTCCGCCTGCCGCCTTTCCTTGCAGGGAGGAGATGTACTACAAGGCCGTGCACAACACGACGGTGCTCTTCCTGCAGAACAACGCGGGCTTCTCCAAGTGGCAGCCCAGCCCGGAGGCCCTGCAGGAGCTGCTCAGCGCCTACAAGCAGTCGGGGCGCCCCCAGCCGGCCACCCCCACCGCCGCCCCTCCGGCCCCGGACAAGGACCAGGAGCCCCCCCGGGAGCAGAGCACCAGCCGGGAGTCCACCCCCAACTGACCGGAGAGGCCGAGCGGAGAGGCCGAGAGGGACGCCGGGGCTGCTACGGAGCAGGCGGGGCGGAGGGGAGGGGCTGGCCGGCCTCGCCAAGGTGGGACCCGGGAAGGGGGGGCGGCAGTCCCCATTGCCCTCGTGCCCCCCTCCCCCAGATGAGCTGCAGAGGCCCCTGGGCTGTGCCCAGTGGAGCGGTGCCTTCTGCCTTCCCCAGCCAGGGAGGGGGGCAGGAGAGGCGGGGGGGAGGAGTGGGGCCAGGCTTGCCCCCCCAGGGCAGAAGTTGGGGAAAGCAGCCCGGGAAAGGGGGGGGGAGCTGCCGGTGCACAATCGGTTGTGTAAATACGTGTCCTGTGCTGGTTGTCCTGGCCGCCTCATGTCCCGTGTGTCCGTCCCCCCCCGTTGTTCTTCCCGTTGCATATTCCTCCCCCCCGGGGTGCTGTTCTTCGTCCGTCGCAGAGCCGAGGACCTGCGTGTCTGTGTGTGTGAGGGGAGGGGCGGGGGCCCTGTCGGTCGTTGTCCCCACCTGCCGCAGCTTCCTAGGAGACGGTTCTTTTCCCCCTGTTCTTTTTTTTAAAAACCCGGGTTTTAATTTAACTACGCTGAGCATTTTATGGCTTTCGTGGGCAGAGTCAAAGGAAAAGCCTGTTTTGGATTCTGTTTCCAGTTCTTAGGAACATTAAAACCAGCATTATCACCCGCCTGGGCCTGGTGGCTTTTCTGGGGGGGCTCCGATGGGGGAGGGGTGGGGGCCGGACGTGGCCCCAGTGAAGCCGGGAGTGGGGCCCTTGGCTGGCTCAGCTGTAAGGGTCTCTGGGCCAGTTGACCCACTGCGAGAGGACTCCCTCCTCTCGCGTCTGGTCATGTCGCTAGGCAGGATTCCATATTCGGAACGGTTCCCTCCCCTCCCTTCTAGAGCTTCCTTGAAGTGGGGGGGGGATTCCAGTCCCCCAACTTTGGGGGTGGTGGGGATTTTTCCCTGTGTTGTTTTCTTCTGCGCACACAGGTCGGGAGTGGGGCCCCCTCTGCGTGTATACGGGCCCCCCCTTGCTCCTCGCGAAGCACAGCTGGACCAGCTCCACAGCTGTTTTTCGTGCCAATCTCCTTGTCATCCAGGCGGAAGAGCTGGACTTCAATTACTGAGCCTGCACTGCAGTGAATGTGCGCGAGTGGACGTGCATGTAAGATGTGCACTCCTGTCACAAGGCGAAACGGGGGGGGGGGGGGGGAGAGGGCAGGGCACAAAAGGGTTGAGAAGAGTTTTTCCATCCTTGTAGGAAGAGGCTCCAAAACTAAAGCTATGTATAGTCTTCCAGAAGAGAATCTGCTCCTTCTAAGGGAGATAAATGGAAGAGGGTTGAAGCTCCTCCACAAGGCCAAACGGGGCATCGAATGCAGTGCTCCCTCGATTTCCGTAGGGGATGCGTTCCGAGACCACCCGCGAAAGTCGAATTTCCGCAAAGTAGAGATGCGGAAGTAAATACCCTATTTTTGGCTATGAACAGCATCCCAACCCTTCCCTTCACACTTTAAGCCCCTAAATTACAATTTCCCATCCCTTAGCAACCATTTAGATCATTACTCACCAGGTTTATTTATTAAAGTTTATTAAAAATATATATTTATTAAAGGCGGATGAAAGTTTGGTGATGACATATGACGTCATCGGGCGGGAAAAACTGTGGTATAGGGGGAAAAACTGCAAAGTATTTTTTAATTAATACTTTTGAAAAACCGTGGTATAGACTTTTCGAGAAGTTCGAACCCGCAAAAATCGAGGGACCACTGTGTGTATAGCCAAAATTTGGCAAAACCCCGTTAGCTACCAACTTTTCAACAACCTGGAGGACAGTGCTGCAAATTGGAAGCCCCCGTTTACACCTGCCAAACTTCACCCTGGGAGGCCAAGTGGTTTTGAAGATTGCTGTAAATTCATTTTTGAGGGGGGGGGTTGCAAAGTTTGAGCCTGAACCATGTAAAAAGTAAGAGGACTAGGTACGTGGGGTTTTGCCAGTTTATAAAGCCTTACAAGGTGTGCAGGTTCTCCAAATATCTCCAATGTCCTACTGAAACCACCACGTTTACAGCTTCTGGAATTTGGCCCAAAATGTCATTTTCGCTGACTCAGCGTTTTGCAACCCTTCACTCGAGGTCTCCTAGAACTCCCAGGTTTTAGTCTTTTAAACTAAAATTTTGCACAGCAGTTTTATATCATAAACAAACTATGTGCCAAATTTCATCAAAATCTGAGATGGTAAGGTGGGGATGACCTTTAAAATTGGTCCACTTGACACGCCTCCGAACTGGGCTGAAGCAAGTGTACTCAACTCTTTTTTGCGATACTACAGTCTTTCACAAAGCAATTGTCCAAAGGCTGAGTTTCTCCAAGGAATCAGGGATGTTGGTTCAGAGAAAACTCTGGATCTGTTTCTCTTTCTCTGTTAAACCACCAACGATAACTCCTGCAATCATCACTCCCACAAACCTCCCCTTTTAAGCCTGCTGCAGAATTCCCTATGACTCTCAGCTGTGATCAAGATCTCCTCCTGCGTCTGTGCAACTGTTCCTGTCTCCCCCTAATCCTTCTCACACGCACATTGAGGATTGGCTCATTCGTCTCCTCCTCCGACCCAGATGAGGCCCTAGCTGGGGGGGTTCCACAGGCACTGCAGCGGCTTCCACCTCTATCTCTCCAGAACCGTCAGCCTCCGTCTCTCCTTCCCCCTCACTGTCTGAATCCTCCGAGAGCCACATGGGTCTCCGGTCCTCAGACGGACCCGGCTCCTCTGGCCCAAAGTCCGTCATGCGAGGAGCTGGCTGTGATCTGACCACCACGGCGCCCACAGACTGGGCCAGAGACATCCCCTGCCCTGCCTCCTTCCATCCATCAGCCCAGCTGCCATGGCTGGGGGGGGCAGTGGGGCAGGAGGGAGTGAAGAGGTCTCTTCTAGGGGCTGGTTTCAAGGGGAAGGAGTCACAGAAGTTCCCTAGGCCAAAACAGCAGTTGGGCCTGGACCTAATTCCTAATTGAGCCCAAGCAGGACTGCCCGTGAGTGAGTTTGGTTCCGTTTTACGCCTTTCTTTTTCCGCACAGTCATTAAATGAATCAATGCAGTTGGTCAATCAGTCGCTCAGTGGTAGAGCCACCATGTCAGAAAGGTCACGTGACTCCCGGGACACCAGGAGCGTCATAAACGGGAAACCTCGCTGCCAAGCAGGGTCTCGATTTTGACCCCGTGGCCATGGAGCAGGCTTCAACGGTCATCAGTGTGAAGAACGGCCCCGAGTCACTGTTTTCCATGAGTGGTCACTAAATGAAGGGCCGGCCTGGGTGGTCACACTGCAGGAAGGGCTGCGATGGACTTTTGAGGCCCCTGGAAGGGAAGCCCCACAGCAGCCCTTCCTGAAACCTGGCAAGGGTCTTCCAACGTGAAGAGTTGCCATGAAGAGTTTGGGGCAGTGGGAGCGTCAGGTCAGGTGGTGGGTTCCCTCCCAGTGGCCTGTGGGACTGTGTGGTTCCAACCCTGACCCCCACCCCCACCCGTGACAGGGGAGGGTCCACCTGGGTTCATCCCAGCCCCCTGCCTGCCTTCTAAGGCCTGTGGAGCCAAGAATCCCTCTGGCAGAGGCAGGCGAGGGTTGGGAGAAGGGGGCGCAGCCTGTCCTCCAAGCAGCCTGTGGCGGATGACCCCTGATGAGGCTGGCCCAGAAGGTCTGGGAAGGCCCTGAAGCTGGTGGAAATTTCGTTTTCTTGTTCAATGGGGACAGGGCATTCAAATGTTGCGGAAATTATTTAGAAATAGAATAAACTAGAATTCTTTATTAGCCAAGTGTGATTGGACACACAAGGAATTTGTCTTGGTGCAGATGCTCTCAGTGGACATTAAAGATACATTGGTCAAGAATCAGGAGGTCCAACACTTAATGCTTGTCATAGGATGCAAACAAGCACCCAAATCCTACTAGGAACCGGTCAGTGGAAAGGAGAAGATGCTGGACACAAAGTTACAGCCACAGGGACCTTAGTGGGAGGAGAAGGGTGGGTGGGAACCACGAGGAGGTGAATAGTAAGAGTAGAGTAGAATAGGAAACAGTTAGAAGGGTTCTTGGAGGTCATCTAGTCCAACCCCCGACACCGTTTCTGACCAATGGGCAGTCCAGTCTCCCCTTGAAAGCCTCCAGCAATGAAGCCACCACAACTTCTGTCCTGTCCACTGATTCACTGAAATTCCTCCCGATTTCTGGCTTGAATCTCTCCTCCCTCCTGTCCATCCCTTGTTCCTCGTCTGGCCTCCAGCTGCTTTGGAAAAGAGGTTGACCCACCCGCCTCTCAATTGGGGCTGCCCATCAGGTATTGGATGACAGCTCGATGTCTGTCAGTGGGTGGATTGGGCCCTCCTCCTCCTCCAGTGCTCCCTGGTGGGCCAGTGGAGCCTCCTGTGGAAACAGCTGAGGGGGGCAGGAGTCCTTCCAGGCAGGCTCTTGGGATCTCCAGGGGCTCTGAAGGTCAATGTGGGGCCGGAGAATGGGCCGGACTGCCAGGCCTTCCTTGGCTTCTCTGTCTTCTCTGAGCCCATAACTAGACCGGGGGAGGGGGGCTCCAGGGGGGGCTTAAAGCAGGCAAGTGCTCTGGGTCTATGGAGAGGGGAGGGATATACATCTAATAAATTATCTAAATTATTATTAAGTGGAATAGCTGCTCTGCACCTTGGATTGCCTTCCTGGGCGGCTGCGTCCCCCTGCTTGCTTCCCCCCCCCCCCAAGTCCTCATGAAGTGCTGGCTCTCCCCATCTGGACTTCCTCCTCCAGGGCTTTTCGCCCTTTTCGCCCCTGAGCTTCACCCCCCTCCCCATGGGGTCCTGAGCACAGCATGCAAAGCCTCCAGGGGGTGGGGTCTCCCTGGGTCCCAGAGCAGGAATCCCCTGTTTCTTTGGAATAGAACAGAATTCTTCCAATTGTGATTGGACACACAAAGAATTTGTCTTGGGCGCAGATGCTCTCAGTGTCCATAAAAGAAAAAGGGACATTTGTCAAGAATCAGGAAGCACAACACTTAATGATTGTCCTAGGGGTCAAATAAGCAATGAGGAAACAATATTAATAAAAATCTTAGGATACAAGCAACAAGTGACAGTCATACAGTCCTAAGTGGGAGGAGTTGGGAGAGAGGAATGATGAGAAAAAACTAGGAGTAATAGTAGTGCAGGCTTAGTAAATAGTTTGACAGTGTTGAGGGAATTATTTTTTTAGCAGAGTGAGGGTGTTTGGTGAGGGAAACTCACCTTGTGTCTAATTGTCTTGGTGTGTAGGGCTCTGTAGTGACCTTTGGAGGGTCAGAGTTGAAACAGTTTGTGTCCAGGATCTGAGGGGTCAGTCAATATTTTCCCCGCCCTCTTTTTGACCCGTGCAGTCCACAGGTCCTCAAGGGAAGGCAGGTGGGCAGCCATCGTTTCTTCTGCAGTTCTGATTCTCCTCTGAAGTCCATGTGGGTCTTGTTGGGTTGCAGAACCGAACCAGTCTGGTGATAGGCCCAAATTTAAGGGACATCTGTCCTCCTAACCGACATTGTGGTCTTTGCAGAGGACGTCTGAGGAGCCCCTTTTCCTCGGGCCAGTTCTCTGGTTGCAACCCCATCAGAGGGCAGGCCTGTCCGGTCCCATGAGTGATGGATCTTGGCTGGCCAGGGTCAGGGTCAGCTCCAGATTCCTGCCAGGCAGCTGATCTGCTCCGGTGCAAGGGCAGCAGTTGTTTGGTTCCTTTATTAGATTTCTTCTCTGCAGACTCAGGGCAGCTCACAGCAAAATAGGTACAAAAATACAATGTATAAAGAATCTAAATTCAAAAATCGGATCTAAGGATCGATTAGATCCCACAGAGTCAGCCTTCTCAGGGTCCCGTCGACTAAGCAATGTCGTCTGGCGGGGCGCAGGGGAAGAGTCTTCTCTGTGGTGGCACCGGCCCTCTAGAATCAACTCCCCATGGAGATTCAAATTGCCCCTCACCCTCCTCGCCTTCCGCAAGATGTTGAAGACCCATTTATGTTGCCAGGCATTGGGGGACTAATCCTCCCCCCGTTCTGACTTGTAGCATTTGAGTGTGGTGTGATTGTGTAGCATAGATTGTTTTATAGTAATAATGGGTTTTAACTTGTTTTTCTTAATATTAGATTTGTATTGTATTGTCTGCGGAGAAGGGTGGCATACAAATTCAATAAATGAATGAATGAATGAATGAATGAATGAGTGAGTGAGTGAGTGAGTGAGTGAGTGAGTGAGTGAGTGAGTGAGTGAGTGAGTGAGTGAATGAATGAATAAATAAATAAATAAATATGTTGTTCTGGTTGTTGTTGTTGTTGTTGTGAGCTGCCCCGAGTGCTTGGACATGGGCGGCATACAAATCTAATTATTATTATTATTATTATTATTATTATTATTATTATTATTATTATTATTATTATTATTATTATTATTATTATTATTATTATTACTACCCCAATACATTAAGACCACCATCCACACTCACCCCACGTACGTTCCAATTGTTGGCTGGAGCCAGGCGTAACACTCAACGGCCCCAAGCCTGCCAGCAAGGTGAGTTTTCAAAGCCTTGTGGAGTGGGGACAGTTCAGATCTCGGGGGGGGGGAGCTGATTCCAGAGGGCCGGGGCCACCACCAAGAAGGCTCTTCCCCTGGGCTCTGCCAAGTGACATTGCCTGGCTGACTCTGTGGGACCCGACTGACCGCTGGGATGCCAGAGGCTGGAGAGGGTCCCGAGGTAACCTGGCCCCATGCCCTGAAGGGCTTTATGGGTCATGACCCACACTTTGCATTGTGTTCTGAGTTGGCGGTCCTTCCTGCCTTGGTTCCCTGGGAAGGCAGCGGGTGTCCTGGGGGGGCTTCAAAGACAAGCCCCCCAGGGGCTTTGGAAGTCTCCCATTAAAGGGCAGCCCCCGGAGGCCTGCTGCGGGGGGGGGCTCCGCGTTGGTGATGCCACCGCCTGGCCCCTCCTGCCTTCTCTTTTCCGCTGAGGGGAGGAAGGGCGCGGCCTGGATTTGGTCCCTGAGAGCCTCGGACCCCACAATTGGGTTTCCCCGCCAATGTGCGGGGGGAGGCAGCAGGGTCGCGTGGCAGAACCTGAAGCCCCCCCCCTGCCGCCGGGCCACGGGAGGGGCCGAGCGACCTCCGGGCGGAGGGGGGGGAGGGAGGGGGCCGGGTCCCGAGCGAGCGTCGCCCACACCCGCCTCGGTCGGCGTCGCCCTAGGCAACGGGGGAGGGGGATGCCCACGGCCCGGGAGCGCCCAGCTGCCGCAGTCTCTGCGAGGCGGACGGGCGGCCGCTGCTCTCGGCGCCGGCGGCGAGGTAAGCGGGCAGAGGCAGCCGGGGAGGGGTCATTGCGGGGGCTCTGAGGTCTTTCGGGGCGAGGCGCCTCCCACGTGGCCTTTACCATCCGCCCCCCCCCTCCATGGCTTGCCTGGCTGCAGCTCAGGGCGAAGGGGGGGAGAGGACAGAAGGAAGGAGGGAAGGATGGAGGGAAAGAAGGAGGCAAGGAAGGGAGGGAGGGAGGGGGGAGAGAGAGAGGACAGAAGGAAGGAAGGCCATGTGGTGCCCAATTGCCTGTCCAGCTCAGTTCGGTGCCTGCCAGGGTTTCCTGCAATGCAGGGCGCGGGCAGGGGGCGCTGAGCGCCAGGGCGGGGCTTTCCAGGCGGGGACTGCTGCTGAGTCGGTTTGACCACGGGCGCCGCGTCCCGGGACTGGGGGACCCCTGGAGACCTGGCGGCTGTGTGGGGACGGGACGAGGGGGGCGCAGGAGGGCGGCGCTGGGGAGGCATCGTGGGCTAGCCGGGCTCTTTGGGGGTGGTGGGTCTGCTGGACGCTCCCTCCGAGACAGATCCCGCTGCTGACGGCCTCCCCCCGCTTTCTCTCCCCGCAGGGCCCCCCCGCCCGCCCTCCGGGGCCGCCATGCCCCCCCCGCGGGGCCCCGGAGATCGCCGGGCGGCGCCCGAGGCGGAGTGCGGCATCTGCTGCGAGGGCTTCGACGGGCGCGGGCGGCGGCCCAAGGTGCTCGGCTGCCGCCACCAGATGTGCGCCCGCTGCCTGCGCCGGATGGTGGAGGCGGGCGGCTCCCCGGGGTGCCTCCGCTGCCCCTTCTGCCGGCAGGAGACGGCGGTGCCCGGCGAGGACGTGGCGCGGCTGCCGGACGGGGCGTCCCCGCCGGAGGTGCTGCTCTGCCCGGCCGTGCTGGAGCCCTTCGCGGAGGGCAAGCGCGGCTCCTCGGACTGCCTGGTGCTCGCCCTGCTGGAGGTGCCCGAGGAGGAGGCGGCGGCGGGCGGCCCCGAGGCGCTGGACCTGGTGGACGTGATGCGCCTCTACCGCCCGCCCAGCTCGGCCTCCCTGCCGTGCCCGGGCCCGGTGCCCCCCTGTCGGCTCTGCGGTGCCCAGCGGCCCCTCCCGCAGTTCCTCCTGGGCCTGCTGGGCCTGGTCTACTTCAGCTCCCTGCCGCTGGGCATCTACCTGCTGCTGGTGGAGCGTCCCAGCCTGGGCCTGGCCCTGGTCAGCCTGGTGCCCTCCAGCCTCCTGCTCGGCCTCTTCTACGGCCTCTGCCACTGCCTCTGCCAGGACCACTGGGCCCCGCCCCCCTGAGCGGCCTTGGGGGAGGCCACGCCCCTTCCTGCACCCCCTTTCGCACAGACCTCCCCCCACCTGTGCCCCCCCCAGGCCAACTTCACAGCTTCCCTCCAGCAGCCTCAGTTCCGACAAGCTGGTCACCCGGGGGGCAGAGAAACTGCCGGCCTCGTCCTTCCTTTCTTGTGGATGCTGTTTGTCACTGGAGCAGCCGACACATTTGGGGTGGAAAATGGACCAGGAGTCTGCAGGGACCAAGCTTTCTGAGACAACCCAGGAAAGGGATCTTGGGGTTTTGGTGGACAGTTCAATGAAGAGGTCAACCCAGGGCGCAGCAGCAGTAAAAAAAGCAAATTCCATGCTTGGCCTGATTAGGAAGGGAATCGAAAATGGGTCGGTAAGTGTTGCATTGCCTCTGTACAAATCGATGGTGAGACCCCACTTGGCGTCCAGTTCTGGCCACCTCACTTCAAGGAGGATATAATGGAACTGGTAAAGGTGCAAAAAAGGGGCAACAAGAATGATCGAGGGAATGGAGCCCCTCCCTCAGGAAACCAGGTTGCAAGGCCTTGGTCTCTTCAGCCTTGAGAGACGGCGTTGAAGGGGGGACTTGGTTGAAGGGTATAAAATCCTGCATGGGACAGAAAACGTGGATAGAGAAAAATTCTTTTCTCCATCACACAATACAAGGACGAGGGGCCCCTCCCTAAAGCTCACAGGTGAGAAAGTGAGGACAAATAAAGGGAAATATTTCTTCACCCAGAGGGTCCTTGGTTGATGGAATTGCCTTCCAGAAGAGGTCATGACAGCTGTCAGCCTGGAGAGCTTCAAGGCAGGATTGGACAGATTCATGGGTGCCAAGTGTATCGGTGGTTATTGAAAAATAGATGTCCATGTGCCACCTCTATGTTGGTTGAGGCAGGCAGGGTTCCCTTGGATCCCATTGGTTGGTGGGGAGTCAAGGGAAAGGGAGGGTCTTGCCTTCTCTTTCTGCTCAAGATCCCCATGGACAATTGGGGGGCCACAGTGGGACACAGAATGCTGGACTTGATGGGCTTTGGCCCCATTCAACAGGGCTCTTCGTAGGTTCCCTTATGTTCTTACAGGGCAGTGTACCTGACCACCACCCTCCATATCGTGAAGGGCATCCTTTACCTGCCTTTCAGCCTTTAGGGAAGATTTGGGCTTTGGGAGACTCTGGGAAAGGCTGCAGCTGGCAGATGGGGGGCTAACTCCCCAGGGATCCCTCTGGGTGAAGGTCTCGCCGGAGGGATGGGAGGGGGCTACAATGGGAAAGGGGTCCCAGGAAAAGAGGCCCCAGGAGCAGCTCGGCAAGGGCTTGTGGCTTCCTCATCCTGATGGGGCTCCAGGTGGCAGGTGGGCGGCAGGAATAAAACCCGAGCACGAATGATGGAGGAGGGGCCCTCTGTCTCTCCTCAGCTCCTGGGCAGCACTCGCACCCGGACCCTGCCTACCCTCCCCAGAGGTTCCTGAGAATCCCCTGTGGCTAAATGAGGGGCCCTCTGGGGGAGGTGGGGGTGCCAGAGGCCATCCAAACCTCCCTTGGCCACTCAGACTCATGGTGTTGAATCTTTCCTGGAACGCCCCCCCCTCAGTTCCTCTGGCCCCTTTCCTCCTGGGGGGAGAAAGTGGGTGCTCCCTCTTTCAGCTCAGGAGACCCCTGAACCCCCATGTTCCCGAATTCCCCCCTCCCCGCACCTCCCCCAGCACTGCCAAGGCTGCTCAAGCTTCCAAGCCCCGGGGTCAGAGGGCCTCCACGAAAGCATCTAGACCACCCCCACGCAAAGCTTATAAATCAGATAAATTAAATTAAATGTGTTTTTAAGGCACATTTTTCAAAGTAATTATTCTATTAATTGGCTTAGGAATGTTTTATATTGTATCTTTTTATTGGAATGTTGTGAGCCGCCCTTAGTCCACAGAGAGGGGCGGCATATAAGTCCAATCAATCAATCAATCCCAAAGATAAATGACACAGCCCCCCTCCCCCCGAAGCCTGGGCTTTCTTGTCCCTCCCCCCTTCGACCGACTCTCCAGGCCCCCTGCCGTCCTCTGGCTGGAGGTCTCTCGGGAAGGCTCGGGGGGGCATCGGGGGGGGCTTCCACACAGCCCCTCCCATTTCCACCTGCTGGGTGGGGGGGGGGAGCAGCTGAAGGAGGCAGAGGGGCCAGTGGGGGAGGGGCAGGAGCTGAGCCTGGGCTGATCTGCCAGAGGCATCCCGGCCTTTGGGACACCCCCCCCGATGGCTGGGGAGGGGGGAGGCTCTGGGGGAGGCTCTGGCGATGGGGGGGGCGGGTGTCCAACTGGCCTTGGGTCCCTCTCCTACACCCCCCCAAAATGCCCCCTCGGGAAGTGTGTCTCCCCACTCAGAGGGCGGCTTTGGAGGGCCAGCTCTCTCTCTGCGTCTGGGGGCTCAGACGTGGGGCCTCTGCAGTCAGGAAGGGAAACACACACACACTCACTCACTGCCCTGTTGGGATGACCACTCCCGCCACTGCTGGCCTGCTGCTGCGTGTGCAGCTCTGGTTCTCTGGCGTGCACTTGCATGTGTCCATGCGCAGGAAGCAACATTTTGCGAGAGGTGTGAGATTTTGGCTTTTTTGCATGCGCAGAAGGAAAACCTCACTGGAACGCACCCCTGCGCATGGCTGGACCCAAAGCTGCAGCCACAGCTCCACTTTTACTTCTGGTGCAGCCTCCTCATCCAAACCGGTCGGAACCCGATAGGACACCCAGCCTCCCCGTGGCTCATATTTGTGACGGCTGCCGTGTCCGTGGGCGTGGGTCATGTGATCTCCTTCTGCAGCCCCTGGGAAGCCTTCCTCCGTGGGGATCCACCTGACCCCTGGTGCCACTGCTTGACCGATTCCCTTCACAACGGTGGCACAAGACGGGGTCACAACTCCCTTGAGAAGCGTCTCCCTCAGCCACGGAAATGGAGGGCTCCATTGGGGGTCGTATTTGGGGAGTGGGCTGGCACAGATGCTCTGATGTGGGCAGAGATGGAGGGTCAAGAAAAGGAGGCAGCCGATGGCCCAGCCCTGGGGGGTCTCCAGCCTCGGCAACTTGAAGACTGGTGGTCTTCCTCTCCCAGAGTTGAAGAGTGGAGACTCCTGGACTGGACGATCCAGCCGGAGCTTTTAACTCAGTGGTTCTCAACCTGTAGGTCAGGGCCCCTTTGGGTGGGGCATTAAATGACCTTTTCACCCTTAAGGGTCGCCTAAGACCATGCAGAAAACACATGTATTTCCAAGGCAGGAGTAGGCAAAGTCGGCTCTTCTGTGACTCATGGACTTCAGAAGTACTGCAGGCCACTGAAGCTGACTGCTAGATCTGTCGGTCAGCGGTTCAAATCTCAGCACTGGCTCAAGGTGGACTCAGCCTTCCATCCTTCCGAGGTGGGTCAAATGAGGACCCAGATTGTTGGGGCCATAGGCTGGCTCTGTTTTTAAAAAGTGAATAGTGCTAACCTGTTGTAAGCTGCCCTGAGTCTAAGGAGAAGGGCGGCATTAAAAAATTGAATAAACAAACAAACAAACAAACTCCCAGAATTCCCCAGCCAATCCTGCCAGCTCAGGAATTCTGGGAGTTGTAGCCCTGGTGTCTTAGAAGAGCCCACTGTGTCCACCGCTGGTCTAAGGAACCGAGGCCCCTGCTCCTCCATCCGCTTCCAGGAAGGTCCAGCCACAGGCAAATAGACTATTGGGGGGGGATCTGTACCATGGGGACTTCTGAGCATGTGCAGAAGCCAAATATCCAGCACTGTGCATCTGTTGCCATCTCGTTTTCGCCTTTTTCCTTTGCAATATTTTTTTAAAAAATTCGGCAGTGCGCATGATGTGTGTGTGCATCAAGGCCCCAGGAGCCCACAAGGCGCAGCCACACAGCGCAGGAGGAAACAAACCAGCAGTGAGGCAAGTTAGCCCCCACCCCCAAGTGTCCTAATAATTGTATTATTTTATGGTGGGGCCAGAGGGGGGCTGCTAAGGGGGCTCTGAGTGCTGGTGGAGTCCAGCGCAATTATACTGCTGCACCTGGGCAGGTAGAGAAATCACGCATGGACGCGCAGGGGCACCCGTGCCTGCCCAGGGGCAGTAGCAGAATTGCGCTGGATTCCACAGGTGCCGCACTGAAACACAGCCCCCCCTGCGTGTCCACGTGCGATTTCTCTACCTGCCCAGGTGCAGTAGCAGAATTGCGCTGGACTCTGCTAGCAGTCTGAGCCACGGGGGGTCAGCACACCTCACCGTTCCACCTGAGCAGCCCCCCTCTGGTTAGGGGTCACCACAACATGAGGAACTGTATTATAGTGTTGCAGCATTAGGAAGGCTGAGGGCCACTGAATTCAAACTGCCCCCCAACCCTTCAGAGGAGGCTCCAGCCCAGGGGTGGGTGGGGTGGGGGTGCCCCCAGCCCGGATGGAAGCCCCCTCAGAAGAGCGGAAGGCCCAGGTGGGGGGGAGGAGGTTGCTGTGAGTAACACTGTCATGTGGGCGCCTATCAATCAAAGGTTTGGGGGGGGGAAGCGAGGGGGGTGCAGTCGGAACGCTTCCTATCACACTGACTGTTCTGCCAGTGGTCATTCTGGCCCTTCCACGCTTGACCTGGTGATTCCCACGTGAGATAATTCTCATATTTGATTGAACGAGAGTGTTATTTTTTTGGATGTTTTGGATATGGTACATCTGGCAATAAAACAATTGATATAATTCCTTATGATGCATCGGTTTATTACTGGGGGGGGGCAGGGGATGAGCAATAAAATTTATGAATTTTTCCAATTTCCTTAAAGACCCCATAAAGGGAAGCTGCTGACCTCTAACAACACGAGGGCAATTCCACCAAGTCAACCATTAGAAAAGCATTGATCAATACACGCAGACAGACTTTAAAGAAAAGGGGTCGTGTTTTTATTGATTAAATGATATCTCAAACCTAGAAACTGCCCCCACCCCTCACAGAGCAACTCTGAGCCGCGTGGGATCAAAGCCAGAAAAACACAAACGCTGTGTGTAAATAGCACACTAGGAGGGATTTTGGAGTTTTGCACAATATCACGGAGAGCCCTAGAACATCTGTTGGGGACGCGAAAGAGCTGCTTCCCTTCTTGCTGGGCGATTCCTGAGCTGCCTCAATGTTGATAGAAAAGCCATTGGACTTCGATTTGGACCGGCCGTCCCAGGGGCCTCCAGCCTTGACCAGTGGGCTGCGGGATTCAAGTCTTAACTTGGCCAAGATGGGAGAGCCCTGAGTTAGATGACCCTTCTAGCCTCTTCCATCTCTATCATCCAAGGCTGGCTGAGGGATTCTGGGAGTTGAAGTCCACAAATCTTCAAGGGGCCAAGGGTGGAGATTCCTGGGTGTGGCTGGAGAGGCTTCGTATTCATGACTGACATTCCCACCCCACAGAATTCTGTACATTTGCTGACCAGATTATCTACAGGTAGACCTTGACTTGCGACAATTTGTTTAGTGACCATCTGAAGTTCCAATGACTTATGGCCCTTTCCCCTCACGGGGACCTCCATGGTGGCCCCCCCAGGATCATCACGTGATCAGAGTTTGGATACTTGGCGTCTGACTCGTATTTATGATGGCTGCAGAGTCCTGGGGTCACCTGACCCCCTTTCGTGACCCTTTGACCAGCAGTGGGGAAGCCAGGTTCACTTCGCCCCCCTGTTACTGAGCACTTAGCAGGTGGGACAAGAACGGTCCCTTAACAACTGTCTTGCTTAGCGACAGAAATGATGGGCTCAATTCGTGGTCGTATGTCGAGTCCTGAGGCGGGAACTCACAGGGGGAATCAACCCCCACTTAACGACAGCGGTCGAGGGTGGAATTTGTCTTGTTAAGTGATGTGGTTGGAAAGAGCAACGCCGGTCATTAAGCAAGGACCCCAGATGGCTGCGACTTGTGACTTCCTGCTGGCTTCCCACCAGTGAAATCAAAGGGAGGGTCCTGCCTTCTCCTTCTGCTCAAGATCCCCTGGACAATTGGGGGCCCCTGGGGGACACAGAATGCTGGACTCGATGGGCCTTGGCCCCATTCAGCAGGGCTCTTCTTGGGTTCGAGGAGGAGGAGGAGGACAATGAGGGTGGGGTCTCCTGGTAGTTATCCAAGTGCCTGTGCTTCTGTGTTGGTGGAGGCAGGCAGGGTTCCCTGGGTCCCCTTTGTTGGGGGTCAAGGGAAAGGGAGGGTCCTGCCTTCTCCTCCTGCTCAAGATCCCCATGGACAATTGGGGGGGCCACTGTGGGACAAAGAATGCTGGACTCGAGGGGCTCTGGCCCTTCTTAGGGTCTTATGTTCAGTGGCACCCCCAAGCCCTGGAGCCCCCCCTTGCCCCATGGACCCCTCGTGCTGCTTCCCAGGAGAGAGGCAGGGCCCCTGCCCACGGCTCACTCGAGCGGCACCCACTGCCCCAGAGGGTGGCCCTGCCTGCCCCTTTGGCCCGTCCTGGAGCTGCCCCCTGTGCCCCCAGGCAGGAGTTCCCCCGCAGCACAGCATCCCCTGTTGGCCCTGGCCTTCCCCAGCCTGGCAGGCCCCAGATGGGCAGAGCCACAAGTCTGCATGACCAGCTGACAAGCCAGCTGGGCCTCCTGGGGGTTGTAGTCCAGCTCCCAGGCACACCAGCCAGGGGAGGGCAGAGCGATGCCTCTTCCGGCCCCACCCGACTCTTCCGAGAGGCCCCAGAGCGCAGGGCCCAGGAGGGACCCATCTCCCCTCACCTCCCCGGGGGCACAGCCGGGCCCTTCCCGGAGGCCGGAGGGGAGAGTTTTCAGGGGACGGAGGCCCCACGCCCGCTGGGGAGGCTTCCCGGGCAGCAGGCGAGTGGCTGGCTCCACCACACTGCACAGCCTGGGCTCCGAGGGCCCCTTCTCTGGCACATCCCGGTCGACGGAGGCAAAGGGGTCCGGGTCTCCACAGGGGTCTGCGGCCCTGGAGCTGCCCCACGGGGCCTGGGGGCTCCTGCCTGAGTCTCCAGCCTGTCCCTCTGGGCCCCCCTCCTCCTCCTCCTCCGCCTCTTCCTCGCCCGCAGCCGTGAGCAGCCGGGGGCCGCCATGCAGCCGGTTCTCCTTCTTGAGGCGCCGGCGGGCGTTGGCGAACCAGGTGGAGACCTGGTTGAGGCTCCGTTGGCTGAGCACGGCCAGCAGGACCTTCTCCCCCTTGCTGGGGTAGGGGTTCTGGAGGTGCTGGCCCAGCCACGCCCGGAGGGCCCCCGTGCTCTCCCTCCAGACGGCCGCCTTGCCCCAGCAGGGGTCCCCCGGGGGCCCTGCACAGAGGAGGGGGCTGCACAGCGGGGGCATCGGCCACAGCAGGGGCATCGCTCCAGGCAGCTCGCAGCGGGGGGGCGGCACCTGCAAGACAGAAGGCAGAGTGGGTGGGTGGGGGGTGAGCCCTGGGGGGCACCAGAGAAGGAGGGGGAGCCCTTCCTCTCCTCCTGTTCCCCCCCTCCAATATTTTTTTTATTTTTTAACTCCACGTCCATACATATATCAATGCATAAGCCTTAAAAAAATGATAATATCAATAACACTCATAGTTACATATTTCTATCCAATCTCTTATATTTCCTTATCTGCACCTCCATCATACTAATAAATGTGTCAGTCTCTATTCTCCTTTTTCTTTCTCATTCCCCTCTCAATCTCTCCAACTCTTCCATCTAATTCTAATTCCCTTCCTTCCTTCCTTCCTTCCTTCCTTCCTTCCTTCCTTCCTTCCTTCCTTCCTTCCTTCCTCTCTCCACTCGTCCTCTTCCTTTCCCAACTACTTCCTCTTTCTCCCTCTAAACCTTCCCTTCAGTGATTTCAATTCCAATCCATCTTATATTTAAACAGACTGATAGTATATGTGTTGTAAGCAGCCCTGAGTCCTTGAAGAAGGGGGGCCTAGAAATTCTAACTTATTTATTTATTTAAATAATATTTATTTATTTATTCAATTTTTATGCCGCCCTTCTCCTTAGACTCAGGGCGGCTTACAACATGTCAGCAATAGCACTTTTCAACAGAGCCAGCCTCTTGCCCCCACAATCTGGGTCCTCATTTTACCCACCTCGGAAGGATGAAGGCTGAGTCGACCTTGAGCTGGTGGTAGGATTTGAACTGCTGACCTACAGATCTACAATCAGCTTCATTGGCCTGCAGTACAGAACTATACCTGCTGCGCCACCCTGGCTCATATATTGGCTTCCAAGTATTTTATTATTTATTTATGTATGTATGTTTGTATGTATGTATGTATGTATGTATGTATGTATGTATGTATGTTTGCCTGCAGAGGTTGGGGGGGCTGCATCACTGGAGGCCTTTCAGAAGAGCCTGGACCTCCACTCACCTGGCATGGCATAGGGTTGGACTAGAAGACCTCCAAGGTCCCTTCCAACTCTGTTGTGTTCTGTGTTCTGAGTTTGATCTCCCTCTCCCCTAATGGTCTTCGTTGCTCTCCTCTGCACCATTTCCAGAGTCCCAATGTATTTTTTTTAATATTGTGGAGACCAAAACAGGATGCATCCTTGTAAGTGTGGCCCTTACCCCTGCAAGTATAATACGCTGCTCAAAATAAATAAATAAAGGGAACACTTAAACAACACAATATAACTCCAAGTCAGTCCAACTTCTGTGAAATCAAACTGTCCATTTAGGAAGCAACACGTATGGACAGTCAATTTCACAGGCTGTTGTCAGCACATTCGACTTTGGACAGAACAAAGGATTCAATGAGAATATTTCATTCATTCCGATCTCGGGTGGGTTCTTGGAGGGTCCCCTTTGGTTTTTTTGAGCAGTGCATATTCAGTATATTCCTCCGGCCCTTTTCCTTTTCCATTTACTACCACCTCTTGATCACTTTTAAATAATTTTCCCTGATCTTGCTTGATACTGATCACAATATAAGGCTCTCCCGAAGCATGTCAGAGAAATCCTGTCTTTAATCTGATTCCCCGTATTTCTCTGAGAGATGTTGATCCCACCCCGACAACTTCTAACAGAATATTATATACTTTGGCTATTAGAGCCCTTTGAAGATTCTGACATAAGATTTTCACAAGCTGTTGTTACTGGTCATGGTGCTGTCATCTAACATTTCTAACAAAAAGACTAATTTCAACCATTGCATCAAGACTTAGAGGTGGCAGTTTCTGCTTTAAAATGCCTGGTGACAATCTTTGATTATATGTAAAATAGTTGCTTTAATCTAAAAAAAGAGATGTTCAAGTTAATTCACATATTACTAAAGAGCTTTATTACACCACTTGGGAATTACTGGCATTAATGAGGAGGGAAATGGAATTTGTTCCCCCAGCTACTTCTCTATCTTCGCAACGCAGCCAAGGAACCTAGTGTTTTATTTTGGTTTTACCTATTTTTTCTATCTCTTGCTTTCACAACTCTATCGATTCTGTTATTTCACTTGTTGGCCAGTTACATTTGTGCCCACTTTATTTTGAGTTTCCTACACAAACTAAAAACTGGATCCAAGTTGTAATGACCCAATAGGGGGTATTAGAGAAGCGGTATACAGTATATCTCTTTTTTCTGATCTCAAATACAATAGGTTCCCGCCACCCAGGAACTTTAAAAGCTTATAAAGGTTCTTTGTAATTGGAGTCAGGCAGCACCCAAATTGAACAAAACAAATAAATAATGGAAATAATGAAAAACAGCTTGGGAACATCGGTAGCTTAAGTGAGGACCACTCTATCAATTGTTTTAAAAATATTTTCAGCAAAGCGTTGCACACCTAGTTAATTATGATATATTTTTTTTGGAACATTCATTCTTAACTTTAGTAGGTGGCAAAATTCCTGCAAGGATTCAAAAACCGGGATGGATGTTAGTGAAACCAAAGAAGAGATGTGAGGGAGCTGTTTAAGTGTCATCTCTTTCGTAGACCAAGGTTAAAGATGTACACACCCAAATTAGCTGTGAGACTGAAATGATGAATACAACACTATATTAGACCAACATGGCTGTGTGAAAGGAAAACAAACCTCAGATCCTATTAGAAAAATGTTTAAACTTTACGAAATACACTGCTCAAAAAACTAAAGGGGACCCTTCAACAACACAATAGAACTCCAAATCAATCCAACTTCTGTGAAATCAAACTGTCCACTTAGGAAGCGACACTGATTGACAGTCAATTCCACCTGCTGTTGTGCACATTCAACTTTGTACAGAACAAAGGATTCAGTGAGAATATTTCATTCCTTCCGATCTAAGATGCGTTGAGTGCTCCCTTTGTTTTTTTGAGCAGTGTATAATAAACATCGTGGCTGTTTTCCCTGGAGAGCGAATAAAATGGTTCATCAGGTAGATCAACAGACCTTCTTAGGGATGAATGAATGAATGAATGAATGAGTGAGGGAGTGAGGGAGGGAGGGAGGGAGGGACGGAGGGAGGGAGGGAGTGAAATGAAAAATGAAATGAAAGAGCCCCAACTTTTGCTCAGCAGCCTTCCCACTTTCCCGCGTGAAATGCCCACGCCGAACTGGATCCCGGCTCTTCCGACGGAGGAGCGCAAAGGCTCCCAGCCCCATTTACGAGGCTCTGGCGGGACCCTCCCCACTTCTGGGACTCCCGCAAGAAAAGAGACCAACGGCAGAAGCGGGCGGGAGTCCCGGCTAGAAGCTCCCCGGGCCGAGCCGGCATCCCGCCCAGCTGCTGCGGAGGATGGAGCCCCAGGCGCCGGCTGATCCCGTGGGGGGCTTCCCCCGCCGCTCCGGCTTCCGAAGGAGGCGCCCGCCCCACCGCCCCCTTTGGCGCGCGCAAGAGCCCAGCCGGCCGGCCCTGCAGGAGGGGAGCCCCGCGGACAGATGCGCCGCTGCGCCAAAGCCCGGCGCGACCCGGGGCGGCGGGACCAGCCGGAGGCTCAGCCCAGAAGAGCCGCGCTTCGGCCCCCGCTCGACGGGCTGGGATCCCTGGACGAGGCCGGTGGGAGGGTGACACCCGAGGAAGATGCCGGTGAAGCAGAGGCGGCCGCCCTTCCACCCCCAGGCGCCTCTCCGGCGTTTCTTCTGCCCCTCTGCTGACCTCTGCTTTAGTCCCATAGAGGCTTTTTCTAGGGGCACCTGGACTTTCTTGTTTTTTTTTTCTTTTGAAGACGTTTCCCTTCTGGTCCAAGGAGCTTCTTTCGCTCTGACTGGATGATATAGAGCTCACTGTAACAACATTGCTAAAAAAGCACTAAGAGTTAGAAACTTAATCTTAATTAGCTTCTTCTCCAGAAACACTGAACTGCTAATCAGAGCTTAAAAAACATTCGTCAGACCAAGACTGGACTACAGCTCGCCTGTATGGAGCCCAGGCTGCATAACTGAGAGAGTCCAGAAATATTTCACAAGAAGAGTCCTTCATTCCTCCTCTCAGAACAAACTACCTTACTCCTCCAGACAATCATACACCATAAGGTCCTTCCTGTTAGTGACTACTTCACCCTCAACAACAACAACAACAACACAAGAGCACATAATACTGTAGATATAAACTCAATTGTAAATCGCTCCAAACTCGACTGCAGAAAACAGCAGCAACAGAGTGGTCAACGCTTGGAATTCACTGCCGGACTCTGGGGTTTCCTCCCCAAATCCCCCGAAATCTTCAACCTTAAATTATCTGCTGTTGACCTCTCCCCTTTTCTAAGAGGTCTGTAAGGGGCGAACATAAGTGCACTATTGTGCCTACCGTCCTATTGTCCTTTTTGTCACTTCTTTATATTTTGTTAATACAAACTATAACTCTATACTTGTTTGACAAATATAACACAATAAATAAAATAAATAAATAAAATAAATAAATAAATAAAGTGGTGGGCAATGGAAGGATTGGTAGCAAGCAGGTTACTTGCATAGAAATCTAACGCACAAACCCATAAATCCTTCGAGCGGGTGGTTGAGGCCACCGGCAGGTCCGTCTGTGGGCTCAGGGCCACCGAGTGCTGCAAGTGGCCCCTCCTGTAGTCCTTCCCTCCCCCCCTCCAGTCAGAGTTGAAGACGCTCCTTGGATGGGAGGCAAAATTTCTTCAGAAGCAAAACCAGGAAAGTTCTGGAAAAGCCCCATTGGGACAACGGCGACCTGGACGGCGGAGAGTCTCTACAAGACCTTGAACTCGGCTGGAGGCTCCTCCGCCTGCCCCTCCGAGCGCTGCCCCCTGGACCCTCCCCGGGAGACCAGAGCTGCCTGCTGACCCTCCCGTCCCCGGACTCACCGGCTTGGGGGTGGAGGGTGGGGGGGCCGGCGGGTACCAGCCATAGCAAGGCAGAGCCGGGTAGAGGCAGGGCAGCGGGGGCAGCAGGGCGGCCGGGCCCCCTCTCAAGGGCCCCCAGAAGCCCTCCAGCTCCCGGACCTCCAGGGAGAGCCTCGGGGGCGCGGCAGAGGCCATGGCGCGGGACAGGCGCGGGAGGGGAGACCGGGGCTTTTATTGGAGCGGGTTTCGGGGAGGGGTGCGTGGAGGGGGGGATTGGAGGTCACCCAGCTCCCCTTAAAGGACAGGATCAGGACTGGCCAATCGGGATCCTCCGGCTGCCGGTTCCCTCCCAGCCCCCCTTCCTCAAGGGAGGGGCTGCGGGATGATGGAGAGTCAAAAAAAATCAGAACTTTTCCCAAATAACACTGGTCACCACACAAAAGACCATCAGCAAAGGTAACGTGTCAGTTCTATGGAGTTTGATGTGCTGATTCCAAAAATATGCTTAGTTTTGCTCTGTCACATAAAGTTTCTGATATAGAAGCATTTTTTAATTACATTATTCCTACATTTCCAATGCGTGTGGGTTTTTTTTTAAAAAAAAATTTAATTAGTTTTTCTTAAAATAAACAGACACACATACAAACATTAAACATAAAGTGGGGGTGCATTTCCCCCGCTTCTCTTGAAAGTATAGATTCAAATACAGAAAAAGAATACATAATTGAATATATGTTGAATATTAAAAAGTCTAGTAAATTTAGGTTAGAATTTTCAAAATCTTAAGTACTATGCATATATAAACTAAAGTTCTTAATATGTTGCTTATACATAAACTAATATACCATAATGATCAAACATAATAATCAAACAATACATTTAATCTAATTTTAACTACTATACGTGTATAAACCAAAATTCTTTATATATTGCTTATACATAAACTAATATACCGTAATCATCAAACAATACATTTAAACTAATTTTAACTACTATATGTATATAAACCAAAGTTCTTAATATGTTGCTTGTACATAGACTACTATACCATAATCATCAAAAAATACATTTAAGCTAATATTAATGCGTGTGGTTTTTCTATGCTATTCCCGTTTCTTTACCTGTCGTACTTAATTGTGAATTTTCTTACACTTTTCATTTTTGCTCATATTGTGGTTTCTATTTTGCATGTGAAATTATTTTGGTTCAATAAAAACTGTTTTTTTCTCTCATTTTTTACTGTTTTCTTAATGTCTCTGGTATTTTTCCTATAACACCTTATAATAACAATGCTGCTCCATGGAAACTGTACCTGCTACAGGGAAACTATGGACATTTTTGAAACCAGAACAAAAAAAAAAAAGGATTCAGAAAAGTACAAGGTCAACAAAATATTTTTGTAGCCCTTTGGGGGAAAATATTCTCTCCCCCCAAGGCTGCTTAAAATGGGCAGTGCTGGTGGCTTCTGCCATAGACCGGACCCTCTGCGGACAAGGGAGGGGGGTTTGGCTTTCGACAGGTCATGGAGTGGTTGCTCAGAGCTCCAGCAGCACAACAAAACAGTGACTCACAACCAGCTTTCACACTTAACAACTGTTGCAACAATTTTGGACCGACTCATGTTTGTGGGGGTCGCCATGTGCTGGGTGTCATTTGTGACATTCTGATGAGCAAAGTCCATGCGGAAGGTGGATTCTCTTAACAACCAGGTTACTAACTGAACAACTGTGGCAGTGATTCGCTTAACAACGGTGACACAAAAGGTCGTAAAATGGGGCAAAACTAGATGAGCAACAGTCTCAATTGGACTGCCATTTGTCTGGGGTGAGCAGGAGGGCTGGACTAGATGACCTACAACGTCCCAACTCTAACTAACTAAGATCTCACTCAGCGATATCCATTTGGGGTTCGATTATGATCGTAAATTGAGAGCTGCCTGTAGCTCTTGTGCAGAGAAGAAAAGTGTCAATCTTTAGGCTCCAAGAAGAGATGGAACCTCATGGAAATAAGGCAAAATACCAGAAAAATCAACCCAACATTTTAATTTAATTTCTACTTACTCTCCAGAGACCCCCTGGGGCTGCTATACACATTTATTAAATAAAAAAAAAAAAGAATAAATGCCGGCAAAAAGCAGAGGAGGTCACAGCGGCCCCCAAATTGGGGAAGGTCAGTCTACTCTCCAAAATGAAAGCAAAGGCACTTAGCCGATTATGCCAACTGTTGTACAATATCCTTAATTTTGCAGCCAGCTTAGGATCATCGGACACGGATTAGAGGGAAGCAGAGGCCAGCTGTTGGAACTGGGCTTAGAAAAGGCTGCAGACGAAACATCTGGCTGGGTGAGGGAGAGAACCAGGGAGGGAGGCCACTGGTTCTCCATGGAGCCTCCGGTTGAGTTGACTGGAAGGGAGGCTGGGGAAACGGGCGTCCCAGAACGTCTGGAGGGCCTTGTGCAAAACAGGGGAAACAGACCGGTCCCGGGTCAGTAGAGGTCAACCTCTGGTCCACTTCACGGGTCGAGGCAACAAGGATTTGGGGGTTCCCTGCTGAGCGAGGGAAAACCCCATGTCCCCCCCCCCCCCCGTGGCTTTGGCCACGCTGCCCCAACATTTCAGGTTGCTAATGGAGAAGTTTTCTTACCTCCTGGTCCATCTCATCTGCCCTTATACTATTTCCTGTATTTTATCTTAGGATGGATATATGTTTATCCCAGGCAGGTTTAAATTCAGTGATTGTGGATTTACCAACCATGTCTGCTGGAAGTTTGTTCCAAGCATCTACTCCTCTTTCAGTCAAATAATATTTTCTCATGTTGCTTTTGATCTTTCCCCCAACTAACTTCAGATTGTGTCCCCTTGTTCTTGTGTTCACTTTCCTATTAAAAACACTTCCCTCCTGGACCTTATTTAACCCTTTAACATATTTAAATGTTTCGATCATGTCCCCCCTTTTCCTTCTGTCCTCCAGACTATACAGATTGAGTTCATTAAGTCTTTCCTGATACGTTTTATGCTTAAGACCTTCCACCGTTCTTGTAGCCCGTCTTTGGACCCGTTCAATTTTGTCAATATCTTTTTGTAGGTGAGGTCTCCAGAACTGGACACGGTATTATCCCCCTTCCACCACTTGGGAAGCAGAGAGCTTCTGTCCAGTGCAAGGAAGAAGCCGCATGGCCAGATGGAAGCCGCAGTTCTTTGGCCTAAGACAGGAAGCCAGGCGGGATCAGATCCCACGAAGAGCTGGATGGGAGGCCACCAGGGCACTTTGGGGCCAAATAGCAATTGGCACCGAGCAGTGTCAGCAATGGGGCTGGCTGGACTCGGTGGAGGCTTTGTGGATCAGAACCTCCTGAATTTTGCCCCCTGTGGCTGCACTGGGCCCACTGCTGCGTTTCCTTCCGGCACTTGGAGCCCGAGAGGTTTGTTGCTGACGAGCCTTCCTGGCGGACCTGCCCCGTAGAGCAGCGGTCGTTCTTTGGGGCAAACAGCGTCGGTGTGTGTGTGTGTTCCTGATCAGCACACAAGCAGGACGGCAGCGGCTGCAACCCCCTAACTCGCTCTGGGCATCGCACCTTCCTGACTTGGGGGGATGTCACCGAACTCTCACTGCCTTTATGGTTCTTATAAGCAACTCGGGAGGGTAAAGGCGGGAGGGGGGGGGGCTGCAAAGGTCAAAGCTCTCTGGGCAACCGAGCTGCTTGTTTTTTACCTAGGACAGGCTGCACGAAGGTCATGACCCTTGTGCCTGGCAACCCCCCCCCCCCGGTGCCACGTCTCCCCCCCACTCCAGGCTTCTTTCTCCACGGGCCAGGCTCTTCTTGTGGGAAGGCCACAGGGGGCCCAGGGGAAAGGCTGCTCCCCTCCGCCCCTGGTGAAAGCCTTTTGGCCTGGCTGCTTCTGCCTTGGCAGGACCCCTCCAGGAAAGCCCCCCCCACAGCGCCCACCTACCCAGAGCAGGCCCAGCAGCGTTTGGGCTGTCTGGATGGAGGAGTTTGAGTGGGCAAAACACAGCTGTGAGCTTAGCTGCCTCTTCGGGCCCAGCTGGGGAGACCCTGCTTGGGTGGGGGGGGCAGGTTTCTTTCATTTAGCAGGATTTCTATGCCTCCCAGCCCCATTGGCCTCTTGGGTGGGGGGCACTTTCTGGGCTGGCTCCAGAAGGGGCTTTCTCAGTACTGGGGAGACTCTCCTCCAGAGCAAGGGCTGGGGTGGTAGCAGCCTCGGAGGGCTGAGCCCCCCAAGGCAGGCAGCGCAGATCCCCCCCCCCCAGGAGCCTCCAAAGGACCCGGTCCATTCTCCTCGGTCTCACAGGAGGCCCAGTCTCTCTCTCTCTCTCCTGGGGGGTGGGGGCAGGGAGAAATCTCTATTTTGCTACCAAATATGGGGGCTCTTGGGAGGCACCAGGTGCCCCCCCACTGGGGCTCCTCAGGGGTGCAGAGCACAGGGTTCAAGTCCCCCCACCCCCCTGCTGGGCCCCTGCCTCTGCACCTCAAGAGCCAGGAGGCTTAGAGAATGTGAGCCGTCCTGGGGGGCAGCAGTGGAGCATCCGAGGGGCAAAAGCCTTCAGCCCCCACACCCAGCAAAGGCACCGCCCCCCCACATCCAGCATCCCCCCTCCTCCACCCAGGGGAGCCAACCCACTCCTCCCCTACTGGGGGAGGTGCCAAAGCCTCCCTTGGCCTGTCACCTGGGAGGGCCAGAGACGGAGGGGGTCCCAGTTGAGCAGGGGTCCCTGGCCCCCCTTTCTTAAGAAACATAGACGACTGACGGCAGAAAAAGACCTCATGGTCCATCTCATCTGCCCCTATACTATTTCCTGTATTTTATCTTACAATGGATATATGTTTATCCCAGGCATGTTTCAATTCAGTTCCTGTGGATTTCCAACGTCTGCTGGAAGTTTGTTCCAAGCATCTACGACTCTTTCAGTAAAATATTTTCTCACGTTGCTTTTGATCTTTCCCCCAACTAACTTCAGATTGTGTCCCCTTGTTCTTGTGTTCACTTTCCTATTAAAAACACTTCCCTCCTGGACCTTATTTAACCCTTTAACATATTTAAATGTTTTGATCATGTCCCCCCTTTTCCTTCTGTCCTCCAGACTCTACAGATTGAGTCCATGAAGTCTTTCCTGATACGTTTTATGCTTAAGACCTTCCACCATTCTTGTAGCCCGTCTTTGGACCCCTTCAGTTTGATCCATATCTTTTTGTAGGTGGGGTCTCACCAGCACTCTAAGGGGATCACGATCTCCCTCTTCCTGCTTGTTATACCCCTTGAGGGGCTGCAGGCCCCATTGGGGGGGGGGGGAAGGCCCGCGTGGCTCCTGCTCCCTGTCTCCTTGCCCCCCTCCCGCAGACGAGGGGCTGTATGGAGATGAGGGCTGGTCATCCCCGCTTGCCCTCTGCTGGGACGCAGCTGGAGCGGCTGAGCCAGGCCGAGGCCACCGCTGGCTCCAGGGCGCCTCCCGTGCCCCCTGCCCAGCCCCTGTCTGAAGGTGCCCTTCCTTCGGGGGAGGCAGCCTTTGGCCCCACGGAGGGACATCAGGAGGCGGCCAAAGCTCCTGCTTAGACCCTGGGATTAGCAGCTCTGATCCGACACAAACGCTGCCAAGTGAGCAGAGGGGGGGAAGGGGGGAGGCTCGACTGGGGGGGAGGAGTGGCATGGTGGGTGAAAAGCCCCCCCCCCCCCGAATCCCTCACAGACCCCCACGCACACACGTCCAGAGTGCATTTTATTCAGCAATGCCCCGCCAGGCAGCCCTCGGGCGAGGAGGAGGAGGCGGCTGAGTTGAGCCTCTGTCTGGGCAGGGGTCCCTGGGGACAGCCCCCACCCCCACCCCGACCTGGCCTGCCAGGTGACCTGCAGAGCGGCCAAGAGAGAGGAGAGAGGGCCCAGTCCGGAGGGAAGTCTGGGCTGCCCCCATGGAAGGTCCGAGAAAGAGGCCGAGTCCAGTCACTCTCCGACGGTGATGATGTCGTAGTGGACGCCCGGCTGCAGCGGCTGATCCTGTCCAGACTCTGTGGCGAAGGGAGCCACGGCCACGTCCGCCACGGCTGCAGGGGGAGAGGAGGGGGGCAGGAGGGGGCTGTCAGGCCGGTGCAGAAGTTGGGGGTCAACCAAGGGTTTGCCCCGCTGTCTGCAGAAGGCCCTGATGCTGGTGGGAACTGGGGAGGGGGGACTTCCAGGAGGGAGCCTCCTTTCTTGCGGGGGTTCAAGGCCCTCCTAGGCCCACCCACCTGGGCGGAAGCGGAAGGAGGACCAGACATGCTGGCACCATCTGAGGGGGCAACACGACACGTTTGTGGGTGGGACGTGAACTTTCAAGTGGGGGGGAAGCTGAGATTCGGGGTTCCCCACTGTGGGTGCCAGGAGGGTTCCGGAAATAAACGGGGGCTGTGACTGGGACTCGGATGTAGGTTTGGATGCCACCTGGAGCCTCGAGAGGGGGGGAGAGAGCAGAAGGGAGGGGAGGGGGCAGCTGGATGGGAGACAGCGGGCAGGTCAAGGGCAGCCGTCCGCTCTACCCTGGTGGACAGAGGGGGGGGGGGGGCTGTGGGGTGGGCGGATCCAGGCCCAGAGGGTTCAAGTGCCCCCCTCCCCCTGCGTCACCTGTGCAGAAGAGGCAGCCGGGGGGGGTCTTCCCTTTGCCCAAACCGGCTGCAGATCTTCCCAGAGTGACCGGCAGCAGCTCCTGCTCGCCTGGCGCCTCCTTGCTGCCCCCGGCCCCCCCGATCACGGCCACGGCGGTCGAGTGTCCTGCGGCCTCCAGCTGGGCCTGCGTGACAAGCTGCTGCTGCCCAGGGGAGAGGGGGACGTACTGGATCTGGGGGGGGGGGAGAGAAGGTGTCCGTCAGAGAGAGACCCCCCCCATTGCAGACCCTGCCCCCACCCAGGAGCTCAGCCTCCCCCCCTCCCTACCTGGGGCTCCTGCACGAAGGAGCCGCCTTGCTCGTACTGGATGTGGGTGATTTGCCCGTCCTGCACCTGAAAGAGCCCCCGGGACCCCTGTCAGACCACGTTGGGCTGACGGAAACAAACAGACACCCCCCTCCCCTCGGTGTTTGTGGGAAGGGGGAGGCCTCACCTGGATGTGGTGACCCTCGGGCAGGACCACGTACTCGTGGGGCAGCAGCTGCTGGACGCCCTCCTGGGTGATGATGTACTGCACCTTTGGGAGGGATGGAGGCGGGGGAGAGGTTATGGGGGGGAGGGCCCAAAGCGCCCCTCCCGGGGTGGCCAGAGGGGGGGAGGGGGCTCACCTGGTTCTCGGTGGTCAGCAGGTGCTGCACCATCTGCCCGTCTGCCGTGGCCATGATCTCCTGGATGTAGGTGGCCTCCTCCTGCAAGGAAGCGGGCGAGTGAGGGTCCGGCCTTCGCACCCAGACCGGACGCCCCACAGCAGGGAGGGTCCGGGCCAGGCCGGGTGCGTGTGTCAAGGGGGGGTTGGGGGAAGCAACTGCCGACGCTTCCAACATGGGGGCTTCCCAGGGAGCAGCAGCGCAAAGACCCACAAAACTGAGCCCCCTCCCCACCACCACGGGTTCTCTGTTAATTTGCATACTCTCCTCCCCCCCCCCCCAATTCTCATGGCCATAAGATCTCACCCGGACAGGTGCTTCCATAAACTGCTCCCTAGCCTTGGGCTGTGCCCCCCCATGTAAAAGAGGCGCCCCCCCCAGGTAGGGTCAGCCGAGCTCACCTCGTTGGGGTCCCCCTCCTCCTGGGTGACGATCATGTGTTCCTGCTCCAGGGCCTGCTGGAGCGTCTCCGGGCCGGACTGCAGGGCCGCTGAGGGACGGAGAAGAGTGTTAGTACTAGGTCCATAACCTGGTTGGGTTTGGCAATATATAAACCAGCCATCAATGTATGTTTAAGTGAATTATAACACTGTCGCTTTAAGAGTTAGTGTTGCCCTTAGCCACAAGAGGGAGCTAGACAGGGCTCTCTGGTTACTCTCTGCCATTTCCCCTTTGTCTGTGTTCAAATGATGGTTTAATGCATTTTGTGAGGCTTGTGGTGGTGTTTCAGGGACTGAGAGTTATTGACTGGGTTAATTGTGACGCAACTGTTTGCCAAAGTGAACAATGTTTTATATACTTAATGTATCTGGATTGGATTCCTCGTATTTCCTCGGCCACCTCCGTGTTTCCCCTGCGCTTCCTTGCCAACTCCAGGGCTACTCTGCTGACCCCTTTAACAAAGGAGCTGGGGTGCCCCCCAATGGCCAAGCGGTGGGAAGGCCCCACCCACCACCCTCCTTCCCAGGGAAGCCCCCTCCCCCTCCTCCCGGCCGCTCACTCTGCAGCGTGGCCAGGGTCTCCTCGGGGCTGTTCAGGAGGATGGTCTGGGAGGCGGTGGGGAGGGGCTCGCAGGCCGGGACCCCCCCCTCGGAGCTGTGCAGCCTCTGCATGTGGAACTTCAGGTGGCCTTTCCGGTTGAACCTGCAGCCAACGGCACCGAGACTCATTGACCGCTCCACGGTGCCTTTCCAGCCCTCTCTGGTCAGCCTCTGCCCCCCAACAATCTGGGCCCCCACCTGACCCACCAAGGAAAGAAGGGAGGAAGGGAGGGAAGGGAGGGAGGGAGTAGCCACAGCATTCAGACTTATCTACTGCTTTTCCAGCCCTCTCTAAGCGGTTTACACAGTCAGCCTCTGCCCCCCAACAATCTGGGCCCCCACCTGACCCACCAAGGAAAGAAGGGAGGGAAGGAGGGAAGGAAAGAAGGGAGGGAGTAGCCACAGCATTCAGACTTATCTACTGCTTTTCCAGCCCTCTCTAAGCGGTTTACACAGTCAGCCTCTGCCCCCCAACAATCTGGGGCCTCATTTGACCCCAAGGGAGGGAGGGAGGGAGGGAGGGAGTGAGTCTGAGTCAACCTGGAGCTGGTGGTGAGATTTGAACTGCTGACCTACAGCTGGCAGTTAGCAGAAGGAGCCTGCAGTGCCCTCACTCAGACCCCCCCACAATGCCCCCCTCCCCCCACCTCTGGCCGCAGACGTGGCAGGCGAAGGGCTTCTCGTTGGTGTGGGTCAGCGTGTGTCTGCGCAGGTCCTTCTTGTTCTTGGAGGCGAAGCTGCAGTGCTGGCACTTGTGGGGCCGGAGGCTGGCGTGCTGCTCCAGGTGGCTCTGGGGAGGGGAGGGGGGGGAGAATGAGAGGGGGAGGCCCCACAGTCCCATCTCCCCTTCCCTCCCGCCGGAATACCTACCCGGACGTCCGGCCAGGCCGCGGCCGTGAAGGGGCAGTCGGGGCACTTGAAGCCGCTGGGCCGGACGTGGGCCCGCTTGTGGCTCTCCATCTCTGCCCGTCCAGCAAAGGAGGCGCTGCAGATCTTGCAGGAGAACCTCTTGGCCAGGGGGGGCTGCTGGCCCGGAGGGGGCTTCTTGACCGGGGGGGCCTGGCCCAGGGACGGCTCGGCCGGCGGCAGAGGGACAGCGCTGGTCTCCACTGCTGGCTCCGGGGCCCCCCAGGTCAGGCAGCGCACCACGGGCCACTGGACGGCCGGCAGGGGGTCCCCGCTGACCTGCCGTGGGGAGAACCAGCACCATAACAGAGCGCCCCCTAGAGGTCAGCAAAGGCCTGGCTGCTCTGTGCTCTTCCCTCCCCCCTCTGAGCCCGAGAGCCGTGTCAAGCTCGTATGGAAGTGAGTGACCACTGAACAGCCTGCCACCCTTGTGTCCAGAAGGCCTGGTGTGGATGGTGGATGCAGCCACAAGGCCTTCTCTCAGTGGGTTCAAGGCCATCCTACGCCCACCCACCTGGGCAGAAGCGGAAGGAGGAGTTGCTATGCTGGCATCACTTGAGTGGGCACCGTGAAAAGCTTTGTGTCCAATGAAGATTGTGTTCTTTATAAAAATGGGAGGGGGGACAAGGGGGCGTGAACCCCCAACCAGGTGTTCCCCAGCGTGGGGGCCTTGAGGAATGCCTCGGCTTCGGCCCCCTAGGACCTGGAGGGCTGGGCTGCCCTGGGCTCCCCCCTCCCCTCCCCTGCTCACCTCCCCGGAAGGCGTGGGGGGGGGCTGCTGCTGGCCCCCCCCCGTGAGGGACTCTTCTCCGGGGGCCCCCTCCTTGCTGTGGAGAGAGGGGGAGAGGGTGGGGAACGGGCATGAGGAGGAGGAGGGGCTAAAGGACCACTGCCCCCCCCTCTGGTTTCTCTTCCCCCCCCTTCCCCAGACGGGGGCTCACCCGCAGAGCGTGCTGTCCACTTCCTTGCTGGCAGAGGCCTTGCTGTACTCAGAGGCGCCGCAGAAGGGGACGGTGATGTGCTGGACCTCGGAAGCCGCCGTGGAGGGCTGGACGAGGGGCCCGCTCTGCTCTGCGCCCTGGGCGGTCAGCACGTCAGGCCCCAGCTCCTCCGCCTGCCCCTGCTGGCCCTGGGACTCCGAGGGAGCCTTCTCCCCCACGGCCACCTGCGCGAGGGAGGGGCAGAGCCAGGGTCAGGCTCAAGGCTCGGCCACCTCCCCCCACCCCCAGGAGCTGGGACCCCTCCCCCCGAGCCTCACCTCCAGGGCCGTGGCCGGCAGCTCCCTCTGGCCACTCATGTTCAGCAGGAGGTCCAGGGCGGTTTGCGTGGTCACCTCTGCCAAGCCCTCCACCTCTGGGGAAGGAGGGGGGGAGATCAAAGTGAAGCCTTACACACACACACACACACACGGGGGGGGGGGGGGCTTCTGAGCTACTCTCTCTCTCTCCTGCTCCCATCCCCCCACTGGCCCTCCCCTCCAGGCCTCCCCCAAAAGAGGGAGGGTCTCCTTGGCCTCTGACTGAAGGAGTGAACCTTTTGAAGACCTGCACCCAAATCTGGCTCCGAGACCCTCTGGAGGGGGGGGCTGGGGGAGGGGGATTGCTAGCCCAGTCCTGCCCTAGTGAAGCCATCCCCTCGAGGCTCAGTTACTGCAGCGCGCTCTCCTTGGGGCGGCCCTTGGAGAATGTTCGGAGACTTCAATGAATGCAGCACACAGCCACGCGAACAGCCACGCTGAGCCTGCCCAGCCACACCCACATCCGCGGGCTGCACCGGTTGCCGATCCCAGGCACTGGCTCTCCCCTACAAAGCCCTCCATGGCCCTGGACCAGACTGTTTATGCAGCCGCCTTCTGCCTCCTCTACCCGAGGGGCCGGTTCGGCCGCACAAAGTCCGCTATCTCTGGGTCCCGTCGGCTAAGCAAAGGCTTGCAGGGAAGGGCCTTCTCTGTTGTGGCCCCGACTCTCGGGAACACACCTCGGGCTGTGAGCGATAGTTCCCGCTCCGCCCAATAGTGAGTGACTGTGTTATGTTGGGATTTATTAAAATTGTTCTTAACTTTTAAAAACATTGTTCATAATTAACTCAGAGTCTACGGAGGGGGCAGCATACAAATCTAATAAATAATAATAATAACAATAATAATAATAATAATAATAATAATAATAACTATTTTATTGTTCTATTGTATTTCATTTTTGTAAGCTGCTCCGAGTCCTGGTGTCTGTGTCTCTGTGTGGGGGGAAGCAGGCAGGGTTCCCTTTTGGTCCCATTGGTTGGGGGTCCAGGGAAAGGGAGGGTCCGGCCTTCTCTTTCTGCTCAAGATCCCCCTGGACAATTGGGGGGCCACTGTAGGGCAGAGAAGGCTGGACTCGAGGGGCTTGGGCCCCATTCCGCATGGCTCTTCTTAGGCTCCTATCTAATCAACCAATCAATCCACCAGCCCCTTCCCCTCAAAGGCCGAGGGAGTCTGCCCCTTAAGGAGGGAGACTGCCCACCTCGAGGGCCCCCCTGCCTGACCCTCCTCCCCCCGGGCACGTACCTGGCTGGAAGAGGAGGATGGCTGTGCCCTGCAGGGGCTCCTGGGGAGGGTCGGGGGGTCCCGGCGCCTGTGGGAGAGAGCCAGCCGGTCACCCAGCAGCCTCAGCAGCAACAAGCCCCCCCTCCCACCAAGGACGGGGGCCGCCGTGTGTCCACTCACGGGCGGGCTGGTGGTGGGGGCCGGGGGGGCCTGGCCGTGCTGCTGCTTGAGCTCCTCGATCTGCTGGGGGCTGAAGAAGGGCCGTCGTCGGCAGGGCCCCTCCTCCGGGTGGTGCTGCGCCCACTCCTCAAACTTCTCCGGGTGGCGGCACTGGACATGGAGGCGCAGGTTCTTCTTGTGCTTGGTGGAGAAGTGGCAGAGGCCGCAGGCGAAGGGCTTCCCGCCTGCAGGGGCCACCCCAGGCTCAGCGGGCCCTCCTGGCCACCAGGCTCCCAATCATGCCCCCCACCCCACCCACACGCACAATCCCCCCTCCTCACAAAGGAGGAAGCAACGCTACAGCCGAATCGGGCAGTGAAACTGGCTGACAAGCAGAGGCAGACAATGGGGGGGGAAAGGGGCAGGCGGGGGGGGCAGCCAGCCCACCCACCAGTTCTCCCAGTGGGGAGTCATCAGACTCTGAAGGGGACATCATGGATGACCCAATTTTGGATCAGGATTATGAGACGAAGGGATCAGTTGCACAGGTGTCAAAGGAGATAAGAGCGTACAGCTGTTCAGGGGATAATTATGCTAATGAGGCTACAATAAATAAGGGAGGTTGGGAGTTTATCCATTTTGTGAGAGTGTTTGGAAGAAGATTGGAGCAGCGTGGGGTGCTCACACTTCAGGGCAAAAAGAGCTTTGAGGAATTTGGGGTGTGAGAAGTGGGGCTTCATAGCTTCGCCATTTACTCCTTTGTTTTGGCAAACTCCAGCGTCAGTGAACTTTTAGGTGAGAGTAATGTGACTTCTCTTGGGAATTGTGTTGCAAAGACTGTATATAAATGTGATTTGTTTTAGTGGCTGTGTGTTTGAAACTCATTCTGAGCTCGTAGGGGGCTAATTGTCAAGAGCCCAGCATAGCAGCCTGGGGGCCACGAACTCTGACATCAGACGTGCCTGAATTATGTCTGGCTGGTGTGTATGTTTGTTAGACTGTATTTTTTGGGTGGGTGGGTGGTTTACAATGGGTTCATTGGGGTTATAATGAGGTTTTAATCTACTGTTGATCTTTGACTTCTTTTTATTATTGTACTATTGTGTTATTTTATATAACACAATAGTACAATCCCTGAGTCCTATGGGATTGGGCAGCGTAGAAGTTGAATAAATTAAATTAAATTAAAATTTCCCCGCGAGAGCTGTGTGCCTTGTAACCTTCCTTTCTCGCAGCATTGGCACAACCAAAGTTGCAGCTCAACCTCTTGTGGATGGGGGCGTGGGGGGCTTGAGTGAAAAGCCGTGGCTGCTGCAGAGGGCCACAAATCTGCCGTCTCACCCCGAGGGGCCCCAGTTAAAGGGTTCAGGCTCCAGGCCTTCCACGGCACCCCCAGGCGCCTCCCCCCACCCACCTGTGTGCTTGACGGCGGTGTGGGAGAGCAGGAAGTCCTCGCGGACGGTGGCGTAGGGGCAGAGGCCGCAGCGGAAGGGCCGGTCGTTCACGTGCATCAGCTGGTGGTTGAGCAGCAGCTTCTTGTCCTCGCACACGTGGTCGCAGAACTCGCACTTGAACCTGCCCAGAGGAGGGGGAGGGGGAGGAGAGCCTGGTGACTGTTGTGAGGGCCCCTAGTGCCCCCCCCAGGCCGTGTCAGAGTCTGAGGAGGATGAGCCCGGCCCCTCTGGAGACCCTGGGCCAAGGGGGGGTTGCCAGCGGAAGCAGAGAGCGAGAAAGTGTCCTGAGGAGCCACTAGGGGGGGCTGGTGGGACAATGGGCGAGTGGTCCCAGTCAGAGGATGAGGAAGACAGGGGAGTGGAAAGCCAGTGGACGGACCCTCGCTATAGATGTTCTCTAAGGAATTCCAACCAGGCCGAGGAGGAAGACGACTCCTTCTCTCTTGCCACTCAAAACCTGCTTTTGTTACGTGTGATTTTCTCAATAAAGAGTTTAGCATAAAATAAGGGATTTGTGAGTCGGGGGTTTCAATCCAAGGGCCGTGCACGGAACAGTGAGAAGAGCCGCAGCCCTGGAGCCCCCCCCCCCGGAATGTCCCGCCAGCCGCTCTCACCTGTGGTTGGCCACTGCCTGGATGTGGGTCAGCAGGTGCATTTTGAAGGTGTAGCGCTTCTTGAAGGACTTCCCGCACTGCGAGAGGGGGGATGGGGTCAGCTGAAGGGGGAGGGGCTTTGTGCCACCAAGCCCCTCTCCCTCCCTCGGCAGGCCCACACCCACCTTGTCGCACATGTGGGGCTTTTCGGAGCTGTGGGTCTTCATGTGCTGGGTGAGCCTCTTCTGCATGGGGTAGACTCGGCCGCAGACCGGGCAGGGGAAGGAGCTCCGCTTGGGGGCCTGGAGGGGAGAGGCTCCGCTGGGTCAGGCCCCGGGGGAGGGCGGGGGCTCCTCTGCAGGACTCCCACTCAGCTGCCCCCAGCCCAGCACGTCCAGAAACACGGTGGGCCTCCCGGAAAGAGCTGAGCTGCTGCAACCCCCCCCCCCCCCCCCAACTGAGGGCAGGCAGGGGAGATGCTGGGCTCACGAGACCCTCCTCGCTTACCGGGTCCGTTCGCTTCTTCCTGGAACAGAGCAAAGGGGGGGGGGAGGCTTCGTAAGAGAAGGGGGAACGGATTTCTACTTGGTATGCTCAAAAAAATAAAGGGAACCCTCAAACCACACAATATAACTCCAAGTCAATCAAACTTCTGTGAAATTAAACTGCACTTAGGAAGCAACCCTGATTGACCATCAATGTCACATGTGCTGTTGTGCACCTTCGACTTTGCACAGAACCAAGTATCCCATGAGAATATTTCATTCCTTCAGATCTGGGATGGGTTCTTTGAGCAGCACATAGGAGTTTTTGCTGTCTACATAGGGATTTATATTATTTTTATTGTTATTAATGCTCGAATTTGACTTCTTACTGTATTGCTCCATGGTTGTCAGCCGCCCTGAATCCTGTGGGATTGGGGGGCATAGAAGTCAAGTTATTTGCTACTTCTTTGTTATTGAATTCGACTCCCACGCCGCCCAATCCCGAAGGACTCACGGGGGCCGGCAATAACATAAAAAATACAAATTACAATAAAAAAAGAAGTCAAATATAAAAGTCTAAAACTATAAGACCCCAGTTAAAACCCAGTTTGACCATCCAATCCACACACCTGCATACCATTCACACAATTTGGTCGTGATAGGTGTCAATTCGTGGACCCCAGGCCCTGCCACCAAATAAAGCCAGGTCTTGCCACGAAATGAATTTTAATCTATTTATAAATACAATAAAATAAAGAAAGGGAGGGAGGAGGGAAGGAATTGAGATACCCCTGGGCATATATTGTTTATACATAGTATTGATTGTGTTGCATGGTTTTAATGACGGGTTTTAGATGTCTTTTAAATATATTGGATTTGTCACATTGTTGTTATTGTTGTGAGTCTCCAGAGAAGGGACGCATACAAATCTAATAAATTATTAATTATTATTATTAAGGAAGGGAGGGAGGGGGGGAAAGAGAGAGAGAGGAAGAAAGAAAGACCCCCTGCAGAGGCCGTAAAAGGCCACACAGGTTGTGTGTGTGTGTGTCCAGGCAGGCCCCCCCCCCCGGCACTCACTTGTCGCGGTTGTGCACAGCCGAGTGACGGATGACGTCCTTCTTGTACACGCTGGTGTAGTCGCACTCCTCGCACTTGTAGGGCTTCCGTCCCACGTGGTTGAACATGTGCTCCTGCAGGGGGCAAAGGGGACAGGGGGGCGGGAGGGGGCCGCTCACTCATTCATTCACAATAATCACAACAAATAAAAGCAGAACAAAATACAACAGCAATGAAAGCAATGAAGAGCATTAAAATACACGAACACTCTGCCCAAACCAGGCATGCGCTCGATCATTTATTTATTTATTATTATTTATTTACTATTTGGATTTGTATGCTGCCCCTCTCCGAAGACTCGGGGCGGCTCACAGCAAGTAGTACAAATCATAAATAATCCAATTAATTAAAATATTTAAAGATTTTTTAAAAAACCCATATACTAACAGACACACACACAAGCATACCATGTATAAATTAAACGTACCCAGGGGGAGATGTTTAGTTTCCCCATGCCTGATGGCAAAGGTGGGTTTTGAGGAGTTTACAGAAGGCAGGAAGAGTGGGGGCAGTTCTAATCTCCGGGGGGGAGTTGGTTCCAGAGAGCCGGTGCCGCCACAGAGAAGGCTCTCCCCCTGGGGCCCGCCAACCGACATTGTTTAGTTGACGGGACCCGGAGAAGGCCCACTCTGTGGGACCTAATCGGTCGCTGGGATTCGTGCGGCAGGAGGCGGTCCTGGAGATATTCTGGTCCAATGCCATGAAGGGCTTTAAAGGTCATAACCAACACTTTGAATTGTGACCGGAAACTGATCGGCAGCCAATGCAGACTGCGGAGTGATGGTGAAACATGGGCATACCTAGGGAAGCCCATGACTGCTCTCGCAGCTGCATTCTGCACGATCTGAAGTTTCCGAACACTTTTCAAAGGTAGCCCCATGTAGAGAGCATTACAGTAGTCGAACCTCGAGGTGATGAGGGCATGAGTGACTGTGAGCAATGAGTCCCGGTCCAGATAGGGCCGCAACTGGTGCACCAGGCGAACCTGGGCAAACGCCCCCCTTGCCACAGCTGAAAGATGGTTCTCTAATGTGAGCTGTGGATCGAGGAGGACGCCCAAGTTGCGAACTCTCTATGAGGGGGTCAATAATTCCCCCCTCAGGGTAATGGACGGACAGATGGGATTGTCCTTGGGAGGCAAAACCCACAGCCACTCCGTCTTATCCGGGTTGAGTTTGAGTCTGTTGACACCCATCCAGACCCCAACAGCCTCCAGGCACCGGCACATCACTTCCACTGCTTCACTGACTGGACATGGGGTGGAGATGTAAAGCTGGGTATCATCTGCATATTGATGATACCTCACCCCATGTCCTTGGATGATCTCTCCCAGCGGTTTCATGTAGATGTTAAATAGTAGGGGGAGAGGACCGACCCCTGAGGCACCCCACAAGGGAGAGACCTCGGAGCCGACCTCTGACCCCCCACTAACACCGACTGCGACCGGCCAGAGGTAGGAGGAGAACCACTGGAGAACAGTGCCTCCCACTCCCAACCCCCCCAGCCGGTGCAGAAGGATACCATGGTCGATGGTATCGAAAGCCGCTGAGAGGTCAAGGAGCACCAGGACAGAGGATAAACCCCTGTCCCGGGCCCGCCAGAGATCATCCATCAACGCGACCAAAGCGGTTTCCGTGCTGTAACCGGGCCTGAAACCCGACTGCTGGGGACCTAGATAATCGGCTTCTTCCAAGGACCGCTGGAGCTGGAGCGCCACCACCTTCTCGACAACCTTCCCCATAAAGGGAAGGTTGGAGACTGGACGATAGTTGTTAAGTACGGCTGGGTCCAGGGAAGGCTTCTTGAGGAGGGGGCGCACGAGCGCTTCTTTATCATTCCCAGTCCCAGGCCTGCTGGAAAAGCCAGGTGGGGATAGCACAGATCTCTGAAGGGAGTTGATTCCACAGGGTCAGAGCCACCATAGAGAAGGCCCTTCCCCACGGCCCACAGCATTGTTTGGCGGGCGGGACCCGGAGAAGGCCAGCCCTGGGGGCTGTGACTGGCCGTTGAGAGGTATGGGGCAGGAGGGGGTCCCGTAAGCAGCCTGGCCCTGAGCTCCTGGGGGCTTCCTCGCTCACCTTCAGAGAGGACCAGCGCCGGGAGTGGTAGCTGCACTGCAGGCAGCGGAAGAGCTGGGGGTCCCCGGCCTCGTGGGAGTTCACGTGGAAGCGCAGGTCCTCGTGGGTCAGGAAGCGGGAGCCACAGATCCGGCACAGGTAGGGCCGCATCAAGGGCTTGCTGGACTTGTAGCAGTACCTGTGCAGGGGGAGGGCTGTCACCCGAGGGGGAGGGGTCCGAGCCAGAGGCCTCCCTCTGAAGCGCCCCCCCTCCCGACCTCTCACCTTCGCCCCATGTACTTGCGGTATTTCTTGCCCAGGAGCCGGTGGGAGGGACGGCCTCGTCGGCGGGGGGGGTGCTTCGGGCTGGCCGAGGGAGGCGGTGCCAGAGGGGTCCCTGTTCTCCGAATCTGACTGGCCCACCACCACTCCCGCCAGGCGGCCGGGGCCCTCAGGGGGGGAGGCTGGGACGGCGGCTGCCTCGGAGCTCCTCGGGGTCCCCTGCGCGACACACGGGGAGGGGCCGGCCGGCTCTGCATCGCCACCTGCCGAGGGAAGAGCTCAGGTGTGCAAAGCAGCACGGAGGGCCGCGGGAATCACCCAGGAAACGGTCAGCTCTGCGGATCCTGTCCTGGACGGGAAGAGTGGCCATTCCCCAGAGGGATCTCGGCTGAGACAGAGCAGAGGCCGCCAGGGTCAAGGGGCCTGCGTGGTGCTGGGCCAGCAACATCGAACTGCCCCTCGGAAGGCCAAGAGAAAAGGCCAGGAGTGACCAAAGGTCAAGAATTAACCAGCAGAGAGACTGTTGGGGGGAAATCAGGCAGCGGCTAGAGGAGATTTTAGAGACAAGTCTTAAATGGAAAGCTGAATTATTTTTGCTGGGGGTGTCTATCGATAAAGACCAGAAGAAGAGGAAGAGGAAGATATATCTAAGGCCACATAGCATCACTGTGACAAAGACACCAAACGTCTCCACAGAAGAAGAGAATTTATTTAAAATACTAACATGTGGAGAAATGGACAGATTGACGTTAGAGTTAAAGGACAAATTAGACAGGGATTATTACAAAACCTGGAACAAATTATATAATTGGATAGAGAGGAGAACCAAGATTGAAGATTAGAAAATATGAAGAAGAAGAAATTACAAATAAACCAATATTAGAACAGACATTGGATAAAATTAATAAAGGGGGGGAAAGGGGGACAATTAAACACTGAATAGACAGGCAACTCTTCTTGTTTTGGTGGTCTGTCTGTATTTTATTATATATTGTAATATATGTGTTGTTTTTAATTGTTTCATAAATCAAAACCTTTTAACTGGGAAAGCCTCACTGACTCCATCCATCTGGATACAGAAGAAAAATCTCTGTAGTGGACCCTGAAAAGAGCGGGAGGGGTCCAGCCCTGCAGGGAGGCCCCTTGGCCAGCGGCAGTCAGTCTTTCTTCGGAAGGGAGATTCCCCGGAGACCCTCCGTGCTGTGCCTGCCTGCAGGGGCCACGCTCAAAGGGCCCCGTGGCTCTGGCCCTCTGGCTACAGCCCCTGCTGAGCCTGCAGGACAGAGGGCAGCCCTGGCCAAGGGAGACTGCCCAGTGACTGGGTCCACACGGGAGCCCCCCTATCCCTCCCGCCCGGCCCTTCTCCCCCTTCTGCTCCTCCTCACCTTCCAGGCGGGTGAACTTGCGGGGCCTCCCGGGCCGCCTGCGCACTCCCTGCCTGGGGGACGGGGGCAGCAGGCGGCTGATCTTGGGCAGGCGGCCTCGGGGCTCATCCTCCGACGGGCTGTAGTCGCTGTCCACTGCAGAGGGGCAGAGGGGGTGGGTGGGTGGGGGGCCAGCAGCACAAAGAGAGGGAGGGGTCCCCCACACTGCCTCCCCCCCTCACCTTCAGGGTCATCGATGGCGCCAGCGTCCACTATGTCGTCCTCCTCCTCCTCCTGGGGCTCCTCTTTGGCCTCGGCCACCTGCTCCCCCTCCGGCACCGCAGGGCCCTTGCGCGGGCGGCCCCTCTTGGGGGTCCCGGGGGAGGCGCCTGCAGCCAGAGGGCAGCGGTCAGCGGGGCCCCTCCCCCTCCAGCCCCCCTCCCCCCCAGCCCCCCCCATACCTGGCTGCAGGTGCCTCCGCTGGACGTGGCGCAGGAGGGTCTGGCGGGCGGCGCTGCGGAACGGGCAGCGGCGGCACTGGAAGCGCTGCACCACCACCACCTCCACCAGCTCCTCGGCCGACGGCGCCCACCCGCCCAGGCCCCCCGGGGAGGAGGGGCCCCCATCCTCCGCCCCCTCCCTCTCGCCCGGGCCGCTCGGCGGGGCGGGGTCTGCAATGGGGGGAGAAGGGGGGAGGTCAGCCGAGGGGAGGGGTCGCGCGAGGGGAGGGGCCTGGAGTGTCTGTGGCGGCCCCGCGCTCCTCCCTCCGCCCCCTCCCTCCCTGGCAGCGGGGCCTGTGGGAGCCGGGCTGCCCCTGGCGCTGCCTGCGCCCCGCTCGCCCCTCCGCCATCTTGCCCGGCGGTCCTGGCCCCTCCGCCGGCCGGCAGCCCCCGCGGACGCCCGCGCCCCCTTCCCTTCGCCGCCCCCGCCTCACCGCCGGCCGCTCCGCCCGGGGGCTCCGGGGGCTCCGTCGGCGGCTCCGGTTTCCGTTCCGGCACCGCCGAAGACGCCATGGCCGCTTCTCTCACGCGGCGGAGGGATTCCACGCCCGGGACCTCCACCGTTCGGGACAGCGCCGCCGCCGCCGGAACTACTTTTGTGGGGAACGTGTGGGAGACGCGCTTCTACGCTGGGGTTTATTTTGGGTCGGCTTCCGCGGAATCGTCGCCGTCTTTGGAGGCGCGTGCGCGTGCCTGCGTGAGGGGCGGGGCGGCCGTGGAGGAGGCGGGGAGGGCGGGGCCGGAGTGGATCCCGGCCCTGCGAGGCTGCCTGCAAACCATGATGGCTTGTGTCCGACCGTGGTCTAAACATCAGCTGGGCCTACACAGGGACTTCCGCCCTCGGCCTCTTGAGCAAACCGCGGTTTGCGTGCTGGGGAGGCCCACAATCGTGGCTTCGTTGCGGGTGGGGGGATGGCGACGAGGCCCCCCTGAGCCCCCCCGGGCGCTGATTGGGTTGCGGGGGGGGGGCGGTGTTGGCTCTTCTATGACTTGTGGACTTCAACTCCCAGAATTCCTCAGCCAATCAGGCCCCGTCAGGAACTCTGGGAGTTGAAGTCCGTCTGGCCTAGCGCTGCCCTGGGGCGTTTTGTGGGAGAGGCAGCTACAGGGGCTGCCAGAGGTGGGGAGGGGGCTGCCTCCAATCGGTGTTCTTTTTCTGCGCTTGCAGGTGGAGGCCCCTTGGGCGGGGGGTCACCAGAAGACCGGGCCTAGAGCTTCGCGGCGCATCGGCTGCAGCCCCGCCCGTGCTCAGGCTCCGGGGGGAGGGAGGGTGCAGCTTTGCCCTCCACTTGCCCCCCCTCCCCAAGGCGGCCGCAGCTTCCGCTTTCCCCCACCCCCGCCGCGAGGGTCCCCTCCCGAGCCAATCTGGGCAGGATCAACACCCCCCCCCCCCCGAAAAAGCCTTGCTTCATCCGAGGTTGCACAAAGCTTCCAGGCAGAGTCCGCCCCCCCCCGGCATTGCCTCACCCTCCCCTGCAAGGGTGGGGGCGGGGGGGCTGCAAGTGGGGGTTTTGCCGAGGGAGAGGCATAGTGGGGGAAGAGCACTCAAGGGGAGGGCTCCTGCAAGCCCCCTTCGCCCTGGAGCAGCGGCTGCCCCAAGCCTAACGGGGGGGGGGATGTCTGCAAGATTTTAGGGAGGCTAACTGGCTGTCCACACCTCCCCCCCCCCCTGGTGCGAGTGCTTTGTTGAGGACAGGGAGGGGGGCCTTCCTTGAGTGGTTGGCTGCACCTTTCATATTTTGGGAAGAGGCCAGAAGCCCTGTCTGCACAAAGTGGGTGGGGGGGGGGAGAGGTTTCTGTGTGTTTAGGGACTTCCTGGGGGGAGGGGGAGGTTTCCCTGATGGGGCATTTGCTTGCAAAACTTTCCTTCTGCTGGGACCAGGAGAGCAGGAAGTCCCACTTCCTGGTGCCTTTGCAGCCCCCTCTGAGCCATTGGGAGAGTCGGCCTATTTCCCCCCATAACCTGGGGCCTCATTTGACCCCCCTGGGAAGGCTGAGTCAACCTGGAGCCGGTGGGGAGATTTGAACAGCTGAACTACAGCCAGCAACTCTAACCACTGCGCACCCGGCTCTTTTCTGAGTTGCCTCAGTTTCCCCATCGGGCAGGCAAGGTCAGTCTGGATTCCCTCCTTTGCTGGCTCTTGGGCCTGACCACCCGCAGGAGGTGACCAGAGAGCAGTTAAATCAGCTTGATTTAAATCCTAATTTTTTAAAGAGCAGCTGTCCTCCCTGTCCTGCAGCGGCCCCTCCTCTGACCCCCTGCTGACTCACCCACAGACCCACTCACCTTAATGGGGCACAGCTGGTGACGGGCGGGTGGCAGGCAGGGACACAGGCAGGAATGGGGTGGGCAGCAGCTGAGTGGGTGGCAGGGTCTGAAATGGCAGGTGCTCTTTAAATGTAAGGACTCGTTCTTGCTGGTAGTTAATATATTATTATACTTATTTATACTTTATACTTGTAGCAGCCCCAAGGGGAGGCATACAAAACTAATAAATTATTATTATTTAACAAAATCAAGGTTTCCTATTTAGCTTGCAGAGCTTGGATTCCTTGAATGAGTTTACCAAAAATATTGCATAATATTTAACAGCAGGGACTCGAAATTTTCTGAAGTGTGGGATGTATTTTAGGATTGGTGAGCAAGGAGGAAATAAAAGGAAGCTGCTCAAGGGGAATGTGACTAAGGTTGAATAGACAGACAGCTGTATTGTTAAGAAAGTAAAGAAGTAAATGTCTGTAAAAAAGATGGAGAATAATGAATGGAAGTAAGGTGATATAAACAAACTTTAATATAGGAAATGACACCAAGGGAGTTGAACACTGAACGTAAACCCTGGATATTTAGCACTGTAAGATTAATCAAGAGGAAAAAAAGTTGAGCTGTCAAGTTAGGATTGTTTGTATCTTTTTTGGATTTTATTTTTCCCCTTCCTTCCCTTTCCCTTATTTTTTTCTGTTTAGCTGTGTTAGGTGTTACTATGTTGTTAGGGTTACGATCTACACTTACAGATTGTGTAATGTTTATAAACGTTTATAAACTTAATAACAATTGTTTTAAACTTTTTTTAAAAAAGATCAGAATATTTACAGCCTCGTGCTACATTAAGCTCCCTTTCACGCTGAATAAACTAAATTATTAACTTTATCTTAAATAGAAAACTATCTTTAGAGAGATTTTTACTCCAAAAGCACCCTTTTATTCAAATACATTGGATGAAGATCAAGGAGAAAAAAAATCTGATTTAAGTTTAAAAATTCAACTTTTTAAATTGTTTTTTAATCATTGATTTTTATCTTGCCCTGGTTCCAGCAAGCACAGAGTTGAGAAAGGGGCACCAGGAGTTCAGGGCTGCTCTTGACCTTCTTTCACACAAACACCCCCCCCCCTCCGGCCTGCTTCTCTGAGCCCCCCTCTGCGGTCCCTGGCGGCCTCCCGCAGGCTCAGGAGGGGCTGATTCATCACTCAGGAGGCTGCAAAACAAGGCAGAACCACAGGGCCAGGCTGGAGCCAGGAAGCCCCCAGCTGGGTTGAGGTGCCGCCGTGGAGGCAGCTGACCCCCCCCGGAAGCCCCCTCGCTGATACTAGCAATGGGGAGGGGCTCCCCCTGTGACGAAGGGGGCGGGGGCTCTTGACAGCTCTGGGGTGCAATCGCTCTCTTTTGCCCCATCTATTTTATTTTATTTATCATCCGAGTTGGAAGGGACCTTGCAGGTCATCTAGTCCAGTGATTTTCAACCTTTTTTGAGTTGCGGCACATTTTTTACATATACAAAATCATGGGGCACATTGAGCAGGGGGGAGGGGGGGCTAAAAAAAGTTTGGACAAAAAAAATTATCTCTCTTCCTCCCTTTTACTCTTTCTCTCCCTCTTTCTCTCTCTTCCTTCCCCTCTCTATCCATCCCTCTTTCTTTCTCCCTTCCTCTCTTTTTTGCTCTCTTTCTATCTCTCCCTCCTTCCCCGCCTCTCTTTCTCTCTCTCTTGCTTGCTTTCTCTCTCTCTCTCTTGCTTGCTTTCTCTCCCTCTCGCTTTCTCTCTTGCTTTCTTTCTCTCGCTTTCTCTTTCTTGCTTTCTTTCTCTCTCGCTTTCTCTCTCTCTCTTGCTTTCTTTCTCTTTCTCTCTTGCTGAGCTTCGCGGCACACCTGACCATGTCTCGCAGCACACTAATGTGCCATGGCACACTGGTTGAAATACACTGATCTAGTCCAACACCCTGCTCGAGCGGGAGACCCTAAACCACCCCAGTCAGATGGCCATCCAATCTCTTTTTGAAAGTCCTGAGTGTTGGAGCCCCCACGACCTCCAAAGGCAACTTCTGTCCCACCGGTTGATTGCTCTCATCTTCAGAAAGTCCCTCCTTATTTCCAGATTGAATCTCTCCTTGGTCAGCTTCCATCCGTTGTTCCTTGTCTGGCCCTCTGGTGCTTTGGAAAACAGCCCGACCCCCTCCTCTCTCTGGCAGCCCCTCAATATTGGGAGACTGCTATCATGTCTCCCCTGGTCCTTCTCTTTGCTAGACTGTCCATGCCCAGATCCTGCAACCTCTCCTTGTAGGTTATAGTCTCCAGTCCCCTGGTCATCCTGCTGGCTCTCCTCTGCACCTTCTCTAGAGTTTCTATGTCTTTTTTGTAGTGTGGGGTCCAAAACTGGATGCAGGACTCCAGGTGGGGTCCATCTCAGGCTTTAGAGCCCCTGCGTAGTCCTAGACTGGATCCCTCTGTTAATGCAACTCGGAATTGCATCGACTTTTTTGGGCTCCTGCTCCACATTGCTGACTTGTGTTTAGTTGGTTGTCCAGCAAGACTCCGAGAGACCTTGAACCTGGCCGGTGAGGGGGCCTGGGCAGCCCCAGGGAAAGAGTGCCAGCTGGGTAGGGAGGCCACCCTCGACTTTTGCCACCCCACCCACAACCTCTACCTGGTGTGTCAGTTCATGGGATACAGAAAGGGCAAATAGGACAAACGGCTTAATTAAATTTAAGCAAGTATTAATCTTAGCACATAGCATGTCAAGAATATACACTGCACATTTTTTAATTTTAATTGTTTTTAAACTTTATAGTTTATTTTTTAGTATTTTGAATGTTTATTTTTTGTTGTGAGCTGCTCAGAATCCCTATTATTATTATTATTATTATTATTATTATTATTATTATTATTATTATTATACAACACAGCAAACGAGATAACTGCTGGATTTCGTATTTCATCCCCAGTCAGGCGCTTCCCAAGCACCTAGGACTGCGTGATGTAGCGGCGAATTATGTTTGCCGATCCCAGTAAAGCGGCCTTTTGCAATTGACAGATGGAGATTTTGTCAATTCCGATGGTTTTCAAATGTCCGCCAAGTACCACTGGGACCACTTTCACGGGCTTATGCCAGAGTCGTTGCAGCTCGATTTTTAGATCTTCGTATTTCACTAATTTCTCTAGCTGCTTCTCCTCAATTCTGCTGTTTCCTGGGATTGCGATGTCGATGATCCATACTTTCTTTTTCTCCACGATCACAATGTCTGGTGTGTTATGCTTCAGAATTCGGTCAGTCTGAAGTCGGAAGTCCCACAGTAGCTTTGCTTGCTCATTTTCGACCACTATTTTCGGCTTATGATCCCACCAGTTCTTTGCCACTGGTAGATGGTAGTTCTGGCACAAGTTCCAGTGGATCATCTGTGCCACAGCATCATGTCTATGCTTGTAGTCAGTCTGTGCGATCTTTTTGCAGCAGCTGAGTATGTGATCGATTGTTTCATCTGTTTCTTTACAGAGTCTGCACTTTGGATCGTCTGTTGATTTTTCAATTCTGGCTTTGACAGCATTTGTTCTAATGGCCTGTTCTTGTGCCACCAGTATTAGTCCTTCCGTCTCCTTTTTGAGTGTTCCACTTGTAAGCCATGACCAGGTCTTTTCTTTATCCACTTTACCTTCAATCTTCTCCAAGAACTGGCTATGCAATGCTTTGTTCCGCCAACTTTCCATACGGCATTGAGTTACATTTTTTCTGTACTGGTCCTTAGTTTGCTTCACCTTGAGAAGCTTCCTATTGTTGACCTCCATCAACGCTGACTCTTTGCTCTCCTTCACATAATCAGCTAATGCATGCTTCTCTTCTTCCACTGTCTGCCTCACTTGCAAAAGTCCTCTGCCACCTTTTTTCCTTGGTAAATACAGCCTGTCAACGTCACTGCGGGGGTGTAGTGCATGATGGATTGTCATTAATTTTCTGGTTTTCCTGTCCAGGTTGTCCAACTCTGCTTGAGTCCAGTTCACTATGCCAGCTGTGTATCTAATGACAGGTATGGCCCAAGTATTTATAGACTTGATAGTGTTGCCACCATTCAGTTTGCTCTCCAAAAATTTTCTTGTCCTCTGGATGTACTCTTTGCTGACCACAGTTTTCACATGGCCATGCTTGATATTATCCAGTTGCAAGATGCCCAAGTGTCTGTAGGCTTCTGGCTGGTGGCACTTGATGGTTTGACCATTTGGCATTTCAATGCCCTCACTTTCAGTGATTTCCCACTTTTTCAGTGCCACTGTGGCACATTTAAGTGTTGTACCACAACACTTAAGTGTTGTACCACATGATTCTTGACAAATGTATATTTTATTTTATGTACGCTGAGAGCATACGCACCAAGACAAATTCCTTGTGTGTCCAATCACACTTGGCCAATAAAAATTCTATTCTATTCTATTTATCCAGGCCAAACTCCATAGAAACATAGAAGTCTGACGGCAGAAAAAGACCCCATGGTCCATCTAGTCTGCCCTTATACTATTTTCTGTATTTTATCTTAGGATGGATATATGTTTATCCCAGGCATGTTTAAATTCAGTTACTGTGGATTTATCTACCACGTCTGCTGGAAGTTTGTTCCAAGGATCTACTACTCTTTCAGTAAAATAATATTTTCTCATGTTGCTTTTGATCTTTCCCCCAACTAACCTCAGATTGTGTCCCCTTGTTCTTGTGTTCACTTTCCTATTAAAAACACTTCCCTCCTGGACCTTATTTAACCCTTTAATATATTTAAATGTTTCGATCATGTCCCCCCTTTTCCTTCTGTCCTCCAGACTATACAGATTGAGTTCATTAAGTCTTTCCTGATACGTTTTATACTTAAGACCTTCCACCATTCTTGTAGCCCGTCTTTGGACCCGTTCAATTTTGTCAATATCTTTTTGTAGGTGAGGTCTCCAGAACTGAACACAGTATTCCAAATGTGGTCTCACCAGCATTCTATATAGCGGGATCATAATCTCCCTCTTCCTGCTTGTTATACCTCTAGCTATGCAGCCAAGCATCCTACTTGCTTTCCCTACTGCCTGACTGCACTGTTCACCCATTTTGAGACTGTCAGAAATCACTACGCCTAAATCCTTTTCTTTTGAAGTATTTGCTAACACAGAACTGCCAATACAATAGTCAGATTGAGGATTCCTTTTCCCCAAGTGCATTATTTTACATTTGGAAACATTAAACTGCAGTTTCCATTGCTTTGACCATTTATCTAGTAAAGCTAAATCATTTACCATATTGCCGACGCCTCCAGGAATATCAACCCTATTGCACACTTTAGAGTCATCGGCAAATAGGCAAACCTTCCCTACCAGACCTTCCCCTATGTCACTCACAAACATATTAAAAAGAATAGGACCCAGAACAGACCCTTGTGGCACACCGCTTGTAACCTGACTCTGCTCAGAATACTCGCCATTCACAACAACCCTCTGGTGTCTACGCTTCAGCCAGCTGCAAATCCATTGAACTATCCAGGGATTAAGTCCAATCTTCACTAATTTATCTATCAGCTCTTTATGTGGAACCGTATCAAAGGCTTTGCTGAAGTCCAGGTAGGCAATATCCACGGCACCACCTTCATCCAACACCTTTGTGACATAGTCAAAGAAATCAATGAGATTAGTCTGACATGATTTGTCTTCAGTAAAGCCATGCTGATTTGTGTCTAATAAGTTATTGTTTTTTAGGTGCTGATTTATCCTCTTTTTGAGTAGAGTCTCCATCATTTTAACGACAACTGATGTCAAGCTAACTGGCCTGTAGTTACCAGCTTCTTCTCTACTGCCCTTCTTGTGGATAGGCACAACACTTGCCATTCTCCAATCCTCAGGAACATCTCCTGTTAACAAGGATTGGTTAAACAAATCAGTCAGGGGGGTAGCAATGACAGATCTGAGTTCTTTAAGAACTCTGGGGTGGATGCCATCTGGACCCATTGCCTTATTTATCTTTAATCGTTCAAGTTCTTCTAAGACATCGGCTTCTAAGATCACTGGAGCTGAATCCGTACACTTGGAGGCAATGCTATATCCCTCTATAGTATTATTTTGTAAGGTGTCTTTTGAGAAAACTGAACAGAAGTAGCTATTGAAATGGTCAGCGATCTCCTTATTCCCATTAATGCATGTATTTTTCTCGGTACTAAGCTTCGTGATGCCGCAGTTTTTCTTCTTCTTATCACTAATATATCTGAAGAAGGTTTTATCCCCCTTCTTTAGAGATTTGGCAATTTCTTCCTCTTTTGAGGCTTTAGCAGCATATATTATCTGTTTCGCCTCCTTCTGTCTCATTTTATACACCTCCCTATCAGCTATACTTCCAGACTCTCTATACCTCCTATAGGCAGCCTTTTTTTCATTGACTATAGTCCTTACATCATTGCTAAACCATAGCGGTTTCTTCTTCCTTTTACCTTTAGTTATTTGTCTTACATACAGTCCAGTGGCTTTTAAGATGGCCTTTTTAAATACAGTCCACTGGGTGCTCGCTCCTGCCATTTTATCCCTCCCCTTTAATTCATTATCTAAATATTCCCCCATTGCATTAAAATTTGTTTTTCTGAAATCCAATACTTTGGTTGCATTATAGGATTGCTCACAATTAGTTTTTACATCAAACCACAAACATAGATGGTCACTGCAACCTAAATTTTCTCCCACCTTGACATCTGAAACCCAATTCCCATTCGTAAAAACTAAATCTAGAATATTCTCCCCTCTAGTTGGTGTCTTAACCAGCTGTGCCAGAGCTGCTCCTGTAAAGGCCTCTACTATATTCTTACTTTTGCATGTAAGGGCACTGGGGATATTCCAGTCAACATCAGGCATGTTGAAATCACCCATAACCACAATATCTCCCTTTACTGCCATTTGGGTAATTTCATCCACCATCTTGTTGTCATATTCCTCGGATTGCCCTGGAGGCCTATAGATCACCCCAATTCTAATGACAGAACCGTCTTTATTTTGCATGCAAATCCAGAGGGTCTCTAGATCTTGACATGTATTTTGAATTAGTGTTGTTTTTAGAGTTTCTTTAACATAAATGGCTACTCCACCTCCCCTTCTCTCTATTCTATCCTTCCTATACAGTGTATATCCTGGTATGGATATTTCCCATTCATTAGAATCCTTAAACCATGTCTCAGTTATGGCAACCAGGTCCAAATTATCTCTAGATATTATGGCCATTAATTCACAGAGCTTGTTGCTCAAGCTTCGAGCATTCGTGCACATTACACGAAGAACATTATTTTCATTATTAGTTTTCCCCTTATCATCAACAACTACATCTATTTTATTTGCAGCTCCCTTTTCATAAGCTTCCAAAAACTGCTTTATCCTCATTGGTCGGGGACAGAAATCACCCACATCAGTTACATCTCTGTCCCCTTTACCTAGTTTAAATGCCTGTCCAAAAAAGTTCTGAATTCCTCACCGAGTACCTGGGTACCTCTGTATGATGGATGCAAACCATCCCTCTTAAACAACTCCCTTTTAGACCACCTACTGACATCATGACTTACATAGCCAAAACCTTCAGCTTTACACCACTGCTTTAACCACACATTAAACTCTCTGATACACGTTGTTTTATCCTCTTGGCCACAAACCGGTAACACCTCTGAGAAAGTCACTGAATCTGCTATTTTACCCAGCTCCACACTTAGACATTGAAAATCTCTTTTTACTACATTGACATTTCTCTGGGACAAATCATTTGTGCCAAGATGCACCACCACATCAATGTTATTACCTTTACTCACAGTCTTAACAATGTTTGTAATCCGCCTCCTGTCCCTGCTGGCAGTGGCCCCTGGGAGACACCTCAGCACCTTCACCACGTCCTTACTCTGTCCCAAATCAACACCTCTAACAGTCGAATCACCCACAAGAAAATGTGTCCTCTTTATATTTCTACTAACTGCACTTGATGGTTTGGTGACATTTACAACAACTTCCCCTTTGAATATCCCCTCATTCTCTGCCTGAGGGGCCTTGCTAATATCTCCAACATCCTTACTATTTAAATCCGCAAGAACAGTATAGGAATTCGATAAAGAGAGACCAAAATTACTATGTTTTTGCTCAACTGCACGCAATCTTCCTGAACCGACAGTTGTCCACACAGCCCTCCTCCTCGGGTGGCGCTGTGGAAGTGGAGGCTGGACACATGGCTGCATTACAGCACGTGGCTGGGACAATCTTTCCACTTCTGACTGCAAGCTACAAACTAAGGACTGCAATCTAGAGATCTCGCCATCTAACCTAGATGTCCTAATGCAAAGAGGGCAGTACCCCAAGTTCCACAAGGTACTACGGAAGACAACAGCCAAACAAGTGTTACACTGCACCAAGCCAGTCATCTTAACAATGTACAGTGATCCCCCGTTTATTGCGTCCCCAACCATTGCGAACAGGGTACTTTGCTATTTTTCAACCCGGAAGTCAAAATACCATCTACGCATGCGTGCCCGTTTTTTCTATGGGCACGCATGCGTAGATGGCAACCGGGAGATCAGCTGCTGGGCGGCTTCCCTGAGTCTTCCCCCTCTTGCTGGCGTCAGCGAGGAGTTTCCCCACCGCCCACGCAAACTCCTCGCTGCCGCCCGCCCTTCGCCCGCCCACGCCGTTCATTCTCGCCGCTTTCGAGCTGAGTCCGGGAGCGAATTCGCTCCCAGACTCAGCTCAAAAGCGCCGATAGCAAGCGCCAAGGAACGGCTTGTCCACGCTGGTTCTCGGCGCTTTCGAGCTGAGTCCGGGAGCGAATTCGCTCCCGGACTCAGCTCGAAAGCGCCGAGAACCAGCGTGGACAAGCCGTTCATTGGCGCTTGCTATCGGCGCTTTTGAGCTGAGTCCGGAAGCGAATTCGCTCCCGGACTCAGCTCGAAAGCGCCGAGAGCCAGCGTGGACAAGCCGTTCCTTGGCGCTTGCTATCGGCGCTTTTGAGCTGAGTCCGGGAGCGAATTCGCTCCCGGACTCAGCTTGAAAGCGCCGAGAGCCAGCGCCCCCCGGACCCCCAACCCGGGTTTGGGGGGCTGCTAGGAAGCCCTCCATGCCGGCGGCAAACAGCCGCGCCGCCCCCAATCTTCGGCTCCTCGCTAGCGCTGTGGGAGTAAAAACACCATCTGCACATGCGCAGATGGTGTTTTTACTTCCGCAGCGCTACTTCGCGAAAACCCGCTCGTTGCGGGGGGTCCTGGAACGGAACCCTCGCAACGAGCGGGGGATCACTGTATTGAAATACAAGTACTTAGCAATAAAATCCACAACCCCTATTGCTACCAAACTTTGCTGATTTTGGTTTATAGTTATATGATTCGCGCGCCGTTAGGCGCGCGGGCCACTACCTTCCTCTCCTTCTCTGTGATCTGAAGTGCAAATTAAAATGGCTTTTTCCTGTTTTTATCCTTCCCTTTGTCTGTTCCAGCCAGTTAAATCTCCCCCTTCTCCTTGAATTCCAAAAATGCAAAATGCAAAAAGTAAAAAAGGACTACCTTCCTCTCCTTCTTTGTGATCTGAAGTGCTGATGTCATTGCTGAAGATTCGCACAGTGTTGGTTAGTGACTGTATCTCAGTTTCTGATTTTCCGTACAACTTCAGGTCATTCATATACAGCAGGTGTGAAATTTTCGGTGAATTCCTAGCAGTTTGGTAGCCTAGGTTTGTTTTCTGTAGGATGAGTGACAGCGGGATTATAGCGATGATGAATAGCAATGGGGACAAAGAGTCCCGGTCCAGGTAGGGCTGCAACTGGTGCACCAGGCGAACCTGGGCAAACGTCCCCCTCGCCACAGCTGAAAGGTGGTGCTCTAGGGAGTGGGCAGCATAAACATTGAATGAATGAATGAATGAATAAATAAATAAACGTGCAAATTAGAGGAACTTGGAAACCCAATAACTTTATTTTTGCTGTTTGTTTTGTCTACTTTTTGGGTTTAGTTTACCCCCGGTAAGTACCAGCATAATGGAGACCTCAGCATTAACTACTAACTTAAAATATAAATGTTTATTGTACAACAAATTTTGTAGCATGCTTATGGATATACTGTAACTCATGTTTGTTTATTAGCATTTACTTGTAGCTTTGGGTGAAAATTAACCATAATGTCTATTAGCATCCACATTTCAAATCGCACTTGATACTGACACAAACTATTTTTTTTCCTTTGACTGCAAAGCTTCAGGTGTTTTTTTTAATGTTAAGAACGTCAACCACCTCGATCCAGCACTCCTTTTAAAATAATGTAATAATTGTACTAAAATAAGGAAACAACTTATGGAGATTCAACTTACAGTGAGATGTGCAACACTTAAGGAAGATAATTATTTAAAACTTAAGAAACAGATTGAGAAAGATTTGGAAAAATGAAGAAATCTTCAACTATCATTGATGAGTAGGATTCCTCTAGAAAAGATGAATGTTTTACTGAGGTTACTTTTTCTATTTGCAATAATACTTATAAAAATATATAAAACTTTATTTAATGAACTGAACAAAATAACAAAATTTATATGGCAATGGAAAAGACAGAATACATTTAAAAATGCTACAAGATGTGAGAATTGGGGAGGGGGGGTTGTTGGCCTTCCTAATTGGGAGTTGTATTATCAAGCAGCAACAATGACATGGAGGCATGAATGGATACTATTAGAGAATAAAGGACCCATGGACTTAGGGGGACATGGTTTACAGGTGGGGTGGCATGCACTTATTTGATATGGAAAGAATAAAATACTGTACACAGCTACTTCCAAAGACGTGCAGTTAGAAATTCATTATATGTAGCATGGGAAAAATAAAATCCGAACCTTACATGACTGCACCACATTGGATATCTACTATTTATTTATTAGATTTGTATTGCAGCTTTATCACATCAGAGTTGAATTAATTGGGATTATATTCTAAGGTATAAGGATATTTTAACAAAGAATGGGGAATTAAATCAGCATGAATTTTAGATAAACGGGGAAAACAAATGGATTGGCTCATGAGATGGCAGTTACAACCGAGACTTCATACAGATAAGAAAGCAGAAGGTATTAATTTAGAAACCACTAACTAGATGAGATTCTGTTAGGGAAAAATGAAAAATTGGCATGATTATTAACTTAATGTTGACCTACAATTTGAAGAAGAGACTATGATAAAATGGATGATACATGATGGACATATGATAGAATTGGGAAAAATGGCAGCAACTGGAAAGGAATTATAAGATGACTATGGCCAAGGCTGACAAAGAAAATTTGTATAAAATGTTTTATAGTGGCATACGTCACCAGAGAAAATAGCGAGAATGACTAAAGATAATTAGTCTACGGAGAGGGGCGGCATACAAATTTAATTAAACAAACAAACAAATAAATAAATAATTCTATGAAATGTGAGCAAATCCCAGGTTCTTTTTAATCACATGCGCTGGAGCTGCACTGAAGCGAAAGAATATTGGACTATGATTAAAACATGGTTGGAAGAGAGTTTGGACTAAACCCAGAGCCGTTTCTATTGGGAATTTTGTCAGAGAATTCTTTAGAAAGAAGAAATATATTTGATTATTCATGTGGTGACTGTGGCAGTGAATAGCATATGCCCAAAAATGGAAATTGAAGTTGGTACCGACCGGAGGGGAAGTGATGAAGAAGATACTAGGCTGCGCAGAAATGGACAGATTGACAATGAAAATTAAAGAAGATTCTGACTCTTATAAAATATGGATGACTCTTTATGTGTGGTTAAATAAGAAAAGGAAAAGGTTGAGTTAATATTGAAAAGAAAGGGGATCAGAAGTCTTATTTTTAACCCAGGTGACGAGAATAGTGGGGAGGCAGCAGTGATTATAGTTATACATCCAAGACCATTTATTTTAGATTTAAAATAATGATTTAACAATAAAAGCTTTGGCAAGATGACAAAGCAAGATAAAGAAACTGCCAGTCGGTTACAATAAAGGGATTTCAGTGCTGTAGACACTTCACTCGGGAGGATTAAGGGGAGGGGGGGAGAGAGGGAGGAGGAGGAGGAGGGAGGGGAAGAAGAGAGAGGGGAAGAAAAGTAGAAAGTAGATGCTCTTCTTGCCATTATTTGGTTCGTGTGGAGGTAAATATTTGATGTATGTTGGAGGGAAATTGTGTGTGTGTGTGTGTAACACACTTTTGCTGATAATGAAAAGGAAGGGAGGCCGGTATCTCTACCTCCGAAGGCCTCTCCTGAAGAACCTTTCTAGCTAAGAACCGGGTGTTCACCATTTTTTTGAGAGCGGCACGAAGGCCCGGCCAGTTTCCTGTCATTCCCCCTTTAATCCCGGCCATCTCAGGCTTTTCTGGGCTTGCAGTGGAGCCTTTTGGTGGCGCTGAAGGAGGCTTTGAAGTCCAGAGTGAACGGAGCGTTTCCCTTTCTCCGGGCGCTTGGAGAGGGAATAAACCTCTGCCAGTGTCCAGAGAAAAGAAACGCTCCCTTCACTGGGCAGCCCAGAGTGAACGGAGTGTTTCCCTTTCTCAGGGCGCTTGGAGAGGGAATAAACCTCTGCCAGTGTCCAGAGAAAAGAAACGCTCCCTTCACTGGGCAGCCCAGAGTGAACGGAGCGTTTCCCTTTCTCAGGGCGCTTGGAGAGGGAATAAACCTCTGCCAGTGTCCAGAGAAAAGAAACGCTCCCTTCACTGGGCAGCCCAGAGTGAACAGAGCGTTTCCCTTTCTCCGGGCGCTGCCTCAGAGTCCCTCTTTTTTTTTTTAAGTCTTAAAGTTTTGGATTTTTTTGATTCCCCCCACCCCACCTTCCTTTGGCAGCGACTGTCCTCCTCCTCTTCCTCCCCCCACCCAAATTCCGACCTTTTATTTCTTTCCTAATGGGTTTGCACGTATTATTTGCTTTTACATTGATTCCTATGGAAAAAATGGCTTCTACTTAAGAAGCTGGTCACGGAACAAATTAAGTTCTTAAGTGGAGGTAACACTGCATAGGTCTATTTCAAGCTATTTTGCTCTCAGCAGCTAGCCATACCCTTACCAGGATTTGAACCTGGGGAGTCTGCCTGTAATTTGAGATATCTATTTCAAGGAAACAAAGGCTTTAAAAAGCTGCTTTTCACAAGAACTTCCTTTGTTGGTCAATGCATGCTTATCATTCCTTGACTTACAACCAGAATCCAGCCCAAAATTTGTTACTAAGTGAGACAGACTTTCAGTGAGTTTTGCCCCATTTTAACATGGGTATCGCTGCCATTGTTAAGTTAGTAACGGTTCTTAAGTGAATCCAACTTCCTTCCTTCGTATCAGGAAGGGGAACGGGATCCCCTGAGCCCAGGGCACTGCCACCTGTCATAAAGACGAACCAGTTTGTAATATCCTAAGGTGTGAGTAGTTAGTCCACTTCAACTCCCATTCGCTAGCCAGACCCATTCGATTGGCTGCCTCATTTAGTGTAGGTGCATATAGAGCGCCATCGTGGTTTGTTGCGTGCTTTTACTTGTAATAAGACGTTGTCCTCCTTTAACACAACTGGTGAGTTTCCTTCAAGAACATAACACAATTGCCAAGCGGCTGGATTTTGATCTTGTGACCACGTCGATACTTGTGGGGGAAACGGTCAAGTGGGACTTTGCAGAGTCAATAAACTGGTGCTTGCAAGTGGAGGGCGAGTTGCCTCTTTCTCCCCACGGCTGCCCTGGCCTGGCAAGAGACCTCGCTGTGTTGCCCTGTTGCGGGGGCAGCTGAGCCCCGTGGCCGTGCCGGGTCCTCTCCTCCCGAGAGAAGCCACAGCAACAGTTTCGCCTGTGGTTGGGTGAAGATGCCAGGGCCACCGACCACCGTCCAGGCTCCGGCCCTCGCTCCCTGGGCTCACAGCCCCTCCAAGAGTAGCCACTGAGGCCACGGGCAGGGGTGCTACGCTTCCGGAGATGCCTCCAGCCAGCCAGCCCAGCTGACCCTCGCGCGGCGGGACAAGCCACCAGTTCCGCCTTCTTTTTTATTTGAGTCAAGTCAAAGTTGAATAAACATTTCGTCCTTTTAAGATTCATCGAAGACGTCCAAATTGCAACTTTAAAACAGTTAAGAATGTCACCGGTCAGTAAATGTCCAGCCATCTAAATGAAACCATGAAAAGGCAAACAACAACATCCTCTCCTGCCATTGCTTTGGTACTACATTTTTGAGGAAGGGGCTCCAGAAAGCAGGAGGAGGGGGGGAGTGGTGGAATCATCGATTAACCTTCTCATCCCCGTCAGCCGCGCGTGAGGCTTCCCGGCCAAAGGCGCAGGGGGCTTCACTCGGCTGCACGTGGGGTGCCCCACTGCCTGCCTCACTTTGGGTGCCTTGCTGGCAGAGCTCTGCTATGCGCGGTGGCCGAATAAAGGGCCATTTGGCCCAAAGGCTCCAGGGACCCATCAAGGAGGGGGGCCACCAGGGGCTCCCCGGGTGGTGGTAGTAAGAGTGGAGAGGAGACCCTCTCTGTCCATCGTGGTTGGGTCTGCCGGGCTCAAAGCTGCCCACCGATTCTCGCAGGGGAGACCAGAGGGGGGGCCTGCCCCCCCCCCCCCACGTGCTCCCAGCTGCCAATCCTGCAAGGCTGGCCAGCTCCCAAGCAGGTGGGGAGAAGGAAACCCTACGGGACGGTCCTTTTCATTTTGTTCTTAATCGTCAGAAGGCCGAGCGTTCCGGCCGTTTTTGGGCAAGGCTGAGGCCCAGTCCGTTTGCTCCCCGGGTGCCTGAAGCAGCGGGACAAGGCCAGGTCTGCAAGGGGAAGGCCGGGCCTGAGGCCAGGAGGGGCCAAGACTGCCCCACAGCCCCCCCCCCGGGGGGCTCCTGATCGCTTCTGCAGGGGGGAGGCAGGCGGTCTGACCGGCAGCTCTTCCTGGCCCAGCCCAAAGCTTCAGGAGGGGGGGGGGCTCCTGCGTGTCCCCCCTCCTCCCAGATGTCCCCCTTGCCGGCCGATGGAGCCCTGCAGATGGATGGACTTCCTGATCATTTCTGCAAGGAGGTGTGGACTTTAGAATGGTGTTCATGTGTCTGGACACCCGCATCAGGGCTAGACTCAAGTGAAGCTCTGGGAACCAGGCATTTTTCATGCTGTGTGTGAACAAGGCCATCACTCGAACCCAGGACAGGGTTTGTTTAGCAGGCCCCATAAGTCCTGCAAAGACTTAACTTGTCCAAGGAGCCCCCTCCTGTGCTGTCCATCAATGCGCCCCCACACCCGGCTGGACATGGCAAAATCCGTGGTTTGTTTTATTTTATTTTATTTATTTTGTACGTATTGGTGGTATACAAAGATATAACAATGTTTATATAGATGATATTAGTGAGAAACATTAGGACAGGGGATGGAAGGCCGGCTGGTGCACTTAAGCACGCCCCTTGCTGACCTCTGAGGAATGTGGAGAGGTCAACAGTGGAGAGTCTAAGGGTCAGGTTTTGGGGGTTAGATGAGTGGTAATGAGTTCCAGGCATCAACTACTCGGTTATTAAAGTCGTATTTCCTGAAGTCGAGTCTAGAGCTGTTTACTTTAAGTTTGTGTCTGTTGTGTGCCCGTGTGTCCTTGTGGTTGAAGATGGTTGTTGACAGGAAGGACGTTGTGGCAGATGATTTTATGATGTCAGAGACTTTCATTGGCCGGGTTTGTATAGCTGAGCCCCCAGGAGCTGTGCCCCCCCTTCAGCCACCGGATCCTTCCCACTCTGGGTTCGGTCTGGCCGAGCGGTGTGGGTGTTGCTCCGTCCTTTGAGTGGTGCGGAAAGTAACAATGGGGAAGAGAAATGGGGGCAGCACGGTCCTGGGTTGCAGGGAGGTTACGCTTACGGGACAGGGGTGTGTATGTGTGTGGGGTGTCATTTGTCATGGATTGTATCAGACTGACCAGGGCTGGGAGTCTCAGCTGGAGGGCGATTTGGGCACCGAGGGGCAAAACAGCCCTCTGTTGGCAAAACAGCCCAAAGAGGAGGACCAGGGGAGACAGGATGGCCGTCTTCCGATACTTGGGGGGCCGCCACAGAGAGGAGGGAGGGGGTCAGGCTGTTTTCCAAGGCACCAGAAGGCCAGTCAAGGAACAATGGATGGAAGCTGACCAAAAAGAGATTCAATCTGGAAATAAGGAGGAACTTTCTGATGGTGAGAGCGACCAACCAGTGGGACAGAAGTTTCCTGTGGATGTTGTGAACGTTCCAAGAGGAGAGTGGATGGCCATTTGTCCAAAGTGTCATAGGGCAGTGATGGTGAACCTTTTTTCCTCAGGTGCCGAAAGAACGTGTGTGGGGGCTGTTGCGCATGCGTGAGTGTCCACACCCATAATTCAATGTCTTGGGAGGGCGAAAACAGCTCCCCCCACCCCCGGAGGCCCTCTGGAGGCTGGAAACGGCCTTTTCCCCAACTTCCCCACTAGAAGGCTCGTGTTCCACCCTCCCCAGGCCCCACAGGCTTCCCTGGAGCCAGGAGAGGGGGTTTATACCCATCCCTCGGGAAGGTCTCTGGAAGCCAAAAACGCCCCCCCAGAGCTTCTGTACGAACCAAAATTCAGCTGGCCGGCCCACACGTGCGTGTTGGAGCTGAGCCAGGGCTACGGCTTGTGTGCCAGCACATTATGGCTGTGGCACCGGAGCTACAGGTTTGCCAACACTGGTATAGTTCATCCTGCCTGAACAATGAGGCCCTTCTCCGTGTCTGCGGGCAACTTTTCTACCTGCCCAGGTGCAGCAGCGTTAGTGCACTGGACTCCACTAGACCCCAGAGCTCTGGGGGTGAGCACACGTCACCGTTCCACCTTAGCAGCCCATAGGCAGCCTCTCTGAGAGAGCCCCCCCCCCAGCAGCCATGCTGGGATGGGTCTGATCGCATCCATCTGGGGGACGGGAGGCCACCTGGAGTCCCCAGGCTGTTCCCAACGCTCCCTGAAAGGCTCAGCAGGCCAGTCTTCATTTTTATAATTTGTAAAAAAACTTCTCTGCCATAAAAACATGGCTTGTAATATCATATACCTTCAATGCAACTCAAAGATCTATCTTTTTTCCAAATACAATTTCGTAAACAAACTCCCACAGCTGTATCTTTGTATATATTGCTTAACTTGTGCTACCAAACGTTATTTTCCAATTATCCTTACTGCTAATATTCCCTTCACCTATTCAGTCGTAATATATCTCTGACTTCTTAAATCCAAGCTGTAGTGACTCCTACTTATTTTTTTTTATTTTCCTAACAACTAAAACCCTTGTCTCTTAAAAAGTCCAAATTCACTGATAATATTTAACAACAAATAAAGCATAAATACTGTGATTTTCTAGTTAATAACCTAACTAATAAGTTTCTAAAATATCATATTCTTCATGTTCATAATAATTTATCTTCTTCCCAATACTGTTATATATATTCATTAATTCAAGAATTCATCCAAATCCATTTAATCTTCATTCAAATTACATAAATTTGCACTGCTCAAAAAATAAAGGGAGCCCTCAAAGAACCCACCCTAGATCTGAATGAATGAAATATTCCCATTGAATCCTTTGTTCTGCACATTCTCATTGTAATATTATCATCGAGTCCTTTGTTCTTTGTTCTGTTCTTTGTTCTGACACTCTTGAAAGTGTCCAGAGTTGGGGAGTTTCCAACCTCCACTGGCAGGCCGTTCCACTGGTTGATCGCTCTGACCGTTAGGAAGTTCTTCCTTATTTCCAGGTTGAATCTCTCCTTGGTCAACTTCCAGCCGTTGTTCCTCATCCAGCCCTCTGGTGCCCTGGCTGGAGAATAGAGTGACCCCCTCCTCTCTGTATTTTTTAAACCAACTTAAGGCATAATAAAAGAGCAAAACGAGGTTATTGTCCGAGGTGCCCATGCCTGGATGAGGGGAAGGTCTGGATGGGAGTCGACAGGCTCAGACTGGACCCTGACCAGACCCAATGGCTGTGGGCACTGCCTCCCAAAGATCACATTGCTTGTCCATCTTTGGTTCTATGGGGGTGAAGGAATTACCCCCCTCAGAATGGGTTTACAATTTGGGTGTTCTCCTAGCTAGGGTTAGACCAACCCCTGACAGCTGTGGCTGGGTGGAACCTTTCCACAGGTTGGACTAGTGCACCAGTTGAGACCCTACTTGCATCGAGAGACTCTTCTCACAGTCACCCATGCCCTCACGGCTAGATTATTGCAATGCGCTCTACATGGGGCTGCCCTTGAAGAATGTTCGGAGACTACAGTGGGTCCAGAATGCAGCTGTGCCAGTGGTTGTAGATATGCCCAGGTACACCCACACTTCACCAATTCTTCGTGAGCTGCACTGGCTTCACATCGGTCTCCGGTTATAATTCAAGGTGTTGGTCATTACCTTTAAAGCCCTCCATGGCTCAGGGCCAGGCTATCTTTGTGACCGGCTTCTACCACATACCTTCCAGTGACCAGTTAGATCCCACAGGGTTGGTCTTCTTTGGGTCCTGTCAGCTAAGCATTGTTGGCTGGTGGGTCCATGGGGGAGGGCCTTCTCTGTGGTTGCCCCGACGCTTTGTAACCAGCTATCTCCCGAGATCCACACTGCCACCACCTCTACTGGCCTTCCGAAAGGCCGTAAAGACCTGGCTTTTCCAACAGGCCTGGGGCCACTGACCTTGGGGGGGGGGATGACTAGCGAGATCAGCCATGAATGTATGGATGGCTGCAATTATTTTAAATTTAAATGTTTTTATACTGATGCATGTTCATTTTTGTTGTGAGCTGCCTAGGGGTCCCTAGGGCAGTGATGGCAAACCTATGGCGCACATCCAGCAGTGCTGGCACGTGAGCCGTTGCCCTACCTCAGCTCCAACGTGCATGTGGTGCTGGCCAGGTGATGTTCGGCTGGCACAGAGGCTCTGGGAGGGCGTTTCTGGCTTCCAGGGAGCCTCCAGGGAGATGTGGGAGGGCCTTCTTACCCTCCCAGGGCTCCAGGGAAGCCTGTGGGGCCTGGGGAGGGCGAAACATGTGCCTACTGGGCCCACCAGATGTTGGGGAAGAGGCCGTTTCCAGCCCCCAGAGGGCCTCTAGGAGGTGGGAGAAGCTGTTTTCGCCCTCCCCAGGCATTGAATGATGGGTGTGGACACTCATGCACCCACACACTCTTTCGGCACCCAAGGGAAACAAAATGTTCGCCATCACAGCCTTAGGGAGTTTGGCAGCATAGAAATAAATATAAACAAACAATCCATTTCCTTCTCTTGCACCCAGAGGAGGTGGGGGGGGTTCCTGCTGCTCTGAGACGGGTGGGGGGGAATCCCCCATGACCACTGGTGTGTCAAAGGCCCTGTGGTGACTCAGAGGCCAGTGGTGCTCACTTCCCACGGGGCTCTTCCCTTTTCTCCCATGAGAGCCTGACTACTCACCCAGGGCCTGGGGGGGGGGAGATGGGGCTGCATCCCTCTTGGGTCACTGGGGTCTCCTGCACGACTGGCCCATCAGGGGGGCTCCCCGCCCCCACCCCTCTCCCAGAACCTCCCTCCCTCCGGCCCTGCACCGGATCCCCCAAAGCCTGCCGGGATCCTGCCTGCCTGGCCGAGAGGCCTTGGTGACAGATGTGACCACGGCTGTCGTGGGGGGGGGGGTGGCAGGGGACAATGAGCTCATCCTTTGTCTCAACATCTAACTGGCAGTGCCCCCCCCCACACGGTGTGAATGTCCCAACTGTTGCCCCAGGGATGTTTTTAAGAAGAGGTTGTCTGAAATAGTCTGGGTAGTGTTGGAGAACCTTTTTTGGTTCACGTGTCCAAAGGGTGTGTGCGCATGCACCCTCTCCCACCCTCACATGCACACAACCCCTCCCCTGGCTGCCTCTGCGCATGCACACAGGCGTCACCTAAGGCTTGGGGTTGGCAAAGACAGTTAAACTGGGCAACCAAAAATGCATTCCTGGTTGGGCCGTTTTTCACACTTCAGGGAAGCCTCCTGAAGCCTCCAGAGGGCGAAAACGGCCTTCCCCAAGGCCAAAGATCAGCTGGTCCTCTGCCCATCCCCCCATCCAGGGCAGGAAAGTTAAGTGCTGCTTCTCAGGCATCAGAGCGGGGTCCCCGATGGGGCTGTTGCTGGGGAGCCTCCTGCAGTGGGGCCAGGGTCTCCCGCCCACAACCATCCAAAGCACACCGCGCTCAGGGCAAGGGGCACGGCTCCTCCAGCAGCAGGAGGATTTGGCCCAGTAAACGCTCGGCCAGAGACCCCCAGTGAGGGGGCCACTTCCATCCCATGGCTGGCTCGCTAGGAATCTCCCCTGCCCACCGGAGACCTAGGGGGCCACCTCAGTACTGCTGGCTGGTTGGGAGCCCGCTAATTGTGAGTGCTGAGTCAGGCGCTCGGGACGCCCTGGGAGCAGCCGCCGAAGCCCGTGGCTGACCTCGCCGGCTCCCAAACGGAGGCTGCCGGATTCTCACTGCCCCCCTTGGGGAAATTGCAAGACGTAGGCGGGTGGGGAGACACGTTCCAGTCCAGGACTGCGCAGAGGTTTCATGTTGCCTGCGTAGCCACACAACTTAGAGGCAACAGTGGAGCTGACATAGGGCAACGCTTTGCTTGCCCTGCGATATCCATGTGCCCCCTGTGCCATGCGTGCCATAGGTTCACCATCACTGGTCAAGGGTCTCCTGCTTCAGCAGGGGGCTGGACTAGAAGACCTCCAAGGTCCCTTCCAACTCTATTGTTGTTATTATTATTACCCCCAAGGCCCCTTCCCACTCTCTCCTTCTGTGGATCAGTGCTCAGTTAACCTGGATTTAGTGCCAGTCAATGCGCAACCGCAGTCACCCAGCATGCGGAGAGGGGCGGCATACAAATCTAATAAATAAATAAATAAACAATAAATAAACAAACAAACAAACAAATAAATGCATGCATGCATGCATGCTCCCCTTGGAAAGCTTGTCTGAACAAGTCACAAAGGGCCACCTTCACACACCTCCCCAAATTTCTGCTTCACGCTGAGCCCCAAGCGGCTCAGAGGAACAGGCCGGGCATGAAACCTCCCCCCCCACAGCATCTCTCCCCCCTCCCCCATCTTTCCATCTGGGGAGTTCCCCATGAGACACCAGGGAAGGAGCTGAGAGGCAAAGGGAGGCCCCACCCACTCTGTCTGGGAGCAGAAGAGGGAAACTCCAGGGGGGGGGGAAAGAAGAGAGGGTTCCCTTGCCCCCCCCCCAGTCACAGGATGGTCCCCAGGGGTTCTCGGCTCTCAGGGGCTCCAGGAATTGCAGAATCAGCTTTCCTCAGGAGGCAACTGGGTTGTTTTGGGTGTCTGTGTGTTTGTGTGTGTGTGGTGTGGCTCTCCCCACGTGCACTCTTTTCCAAAGCATTTCTACCCACGGAAGAGCCACATTGATCTGTTTGTGGGGGTAGGCTGGCCCCCTGGGCATGCTCCAAGTGGGAGGGGGGCTGTGCCTCCCCCTGGAGAGGAGGGAAGGAGCCGGGCATTGCTGGAGGGGCGCGAGGGGCTGCCGTCAGCAGAGATTGCGGCACGAGCGCTTCCTCCCTGGCGGCTGGACAGGCCGTGCTGTGCTCAGCGACTCCAGCTCAGCATGATGAAACCACAGGTTGCTGGGTTAACGCACAATCACACACATCTCTCTCCCACCCACCCACACACTTCGAGGGCCAAATCCAGAGGCTTTGTGGAACGGCCATAAAGGCCTCAGCCGACAGGCCTGTGCAGCGCAAAGGGACGGGTGTGTGGAGGGGCCAAGGTCCCCCAGTCCTGCTCTGCCCCCCTCCCCGGACTTTGGGGGAGCTGGCTGGGAGGGCCGGCTGCAGGGCAGAAGCAGGGTGCCTGTGGGGTTATTGTGAGTCCTGCTGGAGTTGGGCAGCATAGAGATATCAATAAAAAAGGGAAGGAAGGAAGGAAGGAAGGAAGGAAGGAAGGAGGGAGGGAGGGAGGGAGGGAAGGAAGGAAGGAAGGAAGGAAGGAGGGAAGGAAGGAAGGAAGGAGGGAAGGAAGGAAGGAAGGGATTTATTTCCTTGTTCCTTTGTTGTCTATCCTGGCAAAAGCGCCCAGCTGCCCTCTTGGACCCCTTGGCTGGTGCCGGCCGCCTTTCGCGTTTCCTGGTGAGACCAGGCGGAGAAGGGGCAGCGCCCCGCCGGTTCTGCCCCTCTTCCACCGGGGGAGGGACCGCGGCTGACTCAGCCTCCCCCCCGTCTCCTCCCCTCTCCCCGCCGACCATAAAGGGCCCCGCCGGCAGTCGGGCTGCAGACGGCTGTGCTCGACTGAGCTTCGCGCTTCCCGCAGAGCCCACGAAGGAGAGACGCGCCCTGCCCGAGACCCTCCGCAGCCATGAGCCTCCCAGCCCCGGCCGGCCTCCTCCTCCTCCTCCTCCTGGCGCTCCCGCCGCTGCCCTGCTCACGGGCCGCCCCGACGGAAGGGAAGGGCCCCATGGTCATCACCTTCCCCGGGGACGCCCTCAGCCCCCTGAGCGACCGGGAGCTGGCCTCCGTGAGTCTCCGAGCTGCGCGCTCTGGCGGCGCCTCCGCTGGACGGAATTACGCCCCCCCCCCCGCCTTCCTACTCCGCCGGAGCCCGAGAGAGCCCGAGCGCGGCTGGAGGGCGAGAGCGGCGCCGCTGTCCCTCCGGGGCGCCCGGTTGCCTCGAGTCCCCCGCTGGCGCCGGGCGCCTTAAGTGGCGGTGCGCTCCGCTCGCCTGACCCAGGTCAGGTTGTGTGAAGGCAGCCCCGCCAGGGACTCCCGGGGACTGTGGAGGCGATCCGAGGGATCCGGTCCCGGGAGGAGGGTTGGGGGTCGACACCTGGGCCCACCCGCCGCTTGACCCAGAGCCCCCATCCCGCCACCTAGCGCCCGCTTCTCTCTCTGTTTCCGCAGCGCTACCTCCAGCGTTACGGGTACCTGACGCGGACCAACCCGGTGGGGCAGGTGAAGCTGGAGACCCCCCTGAAGGCCATGCAGAAGCAGCTGGGCTTGCCGGAAACAGGGGAGCTGGACGCCCCCACCCTCACTGCCATGCGCGCGCCCCGCTGCGGAGTCCCCGACGTGGGTCACTTCCAGACTTTCGAGGGCGACCTCAAGTGGGACCACACGGACATCACGTACCGGTGAGCGAGTGGGCACCTTCGGCGGGTTCGCGCCCCCCTCTCAGGCTACAAACAGAGGGGACCCCAAGACTCCTGGTGGGGGGACACAGCAGCCTGGGAAGGCCGCGTTTGTGTGTGTGAGGAGGGGGCTGGAGGCGGGGCTTGCTCGAAGGCACCAGGCAGCCTCTGAGCCTCCTCCGCTCTTGGGCAGGGTGGTCAACCATTCCCCTGACCTGGATGGCTCCATCATCGAAGACGCCTTCGCCCGAGCCTTCGATGTCTGGAGGCAGGTGACGCCCCTCACCTTCACCCGCAAGCAGGATGGGGACGTGGACGTGGACATTCTCATCCGGTTTGGAACTCGAGGTGAGGGGGAGGGGAGGGTGGAGATGGGGGCAGCTGGGATCACCCCCTCCCCCATCTGTCTGGGAGCTTGGGAGAAATATATACACAGTGCTCAAAAAAATAAAGAGAACACTTAACACAATATAACTCCAAGTAAATCGGGTAAAAAGAGGATAAATCAGCACCTAAAAAACAATAATTTATTGGACCCAAACTGGCATGGCTTTACTGAGGGCAAATCGTGTCAGACTAATCTCATTGATTTCTTTGACTATGTCACAAAGGTGTTGGATGAAGGTTGTGCCATGGATATTTCCTATCTTGACTTCAGCAAAGCCTTTGATACGGTGGTTCCACATAAAGAGCTGATAGATGAATTAGTGAAGATTGGACTTAATCCCTGGATAGTTCAGTGGATTTCAAGCTGGCTGAAGCGTAGACATCAGAGAGTTATTGTTAATGGCGAGTATTCTGAGCAGAGTCAGGTTACAAGCGGTGTGCTACAAGGGTCTGTTCTGGGTCCTATTCTTTTTAATATCTTTGTGAATGACACAGGGGAAGGTTTGGTAAGGAAGGTTTGCCTATTTGCTGATGACTCTAAAGTGTGCAATAGGGTTGATATTCCTGGAGGGGTCTGTAATATGGAAAATGATCTAGCTTTACTAGATAAGTGGTGAAAGCAATGGAAACTGCAGTTTAATGTTTTCAGATATCAAACAATGCACAATCTGAGTATTGTATTGGCAGTTCTGTGTTAGCAAAAACTTCAGAAGAAAAGGATTTAGGGGTCGTGATTTCTGACACTCTCAAAATGGGTGAACAGTGCAGTCAGGCAGCAGGGAAAGCAAGTAGAATGCTTGGCTGCATAGCCCGAGGTATAACAAGCAGGAAGAAGGAGATTGTGATCCTGCTGTATAGAGCATGGTGAGACCACATTTGGAATTATACTGTGTTCAGTTCTGGAGACCTCACCTACAAGAAGTTATGGATAAAATTGAATGGGTCCAAAGATGAGCTACAAAAATGGTGGAAGGTCTTAAGCATAAAACGTATCAGGAAAGACTTAATGAACTCAATCTGTATAGTCTGGGAGACAGAAGGGAAAGGGGGGACATGATCAAAACATTTAAATATGTTAAAGGGTTAAATAAAGTTCAGAAGTGTTTTTAATAGGAAAGTGAACACAAGAACAAGGAAGCACAATCTGAAGTTAGTTAGGGGAAAGATCAGAAGCAACATGAGAAAATATTATTTGACTGAAAGAGTAGTAGATGCTTGGAACAAACTTCCAGGAGAAGTGGTTGGTAAATCCACAGTAACTGAATTTAAAGACGCCTGGGATAAACATATATCTATCCTAAGATAAATTACAGGAAATAGTATAAGGGCAGACTCGATGGATCGGGAGATCTTTTTCTGGTGTCAATCTTCTATGTTTCTATTGTAAATCAAACTTCTGTGAGATCAAACTGTCCACTTAGGAAGCAACAGCGATTGACAATCAATTTCACATGTTGTCAGCACATTCACCTTTGTACAGAACAAAGTACAGTATTCCATGAGAATATTTCATTTATTCTGATCTAGGACGTGTTCTTTGAGTGTTCCCTTTATTTGAGATTTTTTAGCTCTCATCAGCTAGGCATACCCTCATAGGATTCAAACCTGGGTTAAAGTTTCTAACCACTAGGCAATAAGCTCTACCCATATTAATCAGTTTGGATCTGCCAGGTGACTTGACAGAAAAAAAATTCCCCTAGCTCAACTGATAAAAATGAGTAGAGTCTCTGGCCTAGTGGTTAGAACCATTAACCCAGGTTTGAATCCTATGAGGGTATGGCTAGCTGACAAGAGCTAAAAACCTCAAAATAGATCTATCCTGGCCCCACTCTGTTTCTTTATCAGTTCTTTAAAAAATGTGATTTGGTGTCTGGATGAGCCCTGGAGTGGGGCTGGGAGGCAAAGGCCCCCTCCCATGTTTGGATCTACTGGGGGACTTGACAGAAAAACATATGTATGTATGTATGTATGCATGTATGTATGTATGTATGTATGTATGTATGTATGTATGTATGCATGCATGCATGTATGTATGTATGTATGTATGCATGTATGCTGCCTGAGCAGAGGGTTAGACTAGATGACCTACAAGGTCCCTTCCAACTCAATCAATCAATCAATCAAACAAACAAACAAATAAATGCAACAACAACAACAACAACAACAACAACAATAATAATAATAATAATAATAATAATAATAATAATAATAATAATAATCTGCTCAGCTTCAGCGTGGTGTCATAACCGGGAGTCTTATTCTATTCTATTCTATTCCATTCCATTCATCATCATCATCATCATCATCACCATCCCCAATTCCTGCTCAGGCTGTGACCTCTCTTTCCCCCCACAGAGCACGGTGACGGCTACCCATTTGATGGCAAGGATGGACTTCTGGCCCACGCCTTCCCTCCCGGCAAAGACCGGTTCAGCGGGGATGCCCATTTTGATGATGACGAGCTCTGGACGCTGGGCAGAGGGGTCGGTGAGTGGGGGCCCTTTTTGGCAGGATCTTCTCTGGGCCCTGGAGCCTTGCCCGCATTGATGCCCGGTCCTCCTCTCTCTTCTCTGAGCAGTGGTGAAGACCCACTTTGGCAACGCCAACGGCTCTCTCTGCCGCTTCCCCTTCGTCTTTGATGGCAAGAGCTACTCCTCCTGCACCACGGAAGGGAGAGAAGACGGGCTGCCCTGGTGTGCCACCACCCCCAACTTTGACCAGGACAAGACATACGGCTTCTGCCCCAGCGAACGTGAGTGGCCAGGACTTGGAAAGACGGAATGGGGATGGTGGTGGAATGGGATTGGACAGGGCAGAATAGGAATAGACCTCGGAGGTCTTCTACAGCCAGGGTGGCTCAGTGGTTAGAGTGCAGCACTGCAGGCTCCTTCAGCTAACTGCTAGCTGTAGTTCAGCAGTCCAAATCTCACCACCGGCTCAAGGTTGACTCAATTGCTTAGGGAGGGCTGGAAAACCACTAGGAAACGATATCTAAGTCTAAAACGCTACTGCTAGTCCAGCCCTCTGGTCAAGCAAGAGCTCCTAGACCAGTGGCCTCCAACCTTTGGGCACCAGGGACCGGTTCCGTGGAGAGGGGGTTCTCAGGGGACCGGAGGAGCCGTGGTTTCGTGTGCTGCCCGATGGGGCTTTGTTTGTTTGTGCATCCCAGTCTCTGGCCTGCCCGGCCCAGTGCTGGTCCACAGAGCTCGGGTTGTGGGCTGGTAGATTGTTTAGGGAAAAATATATACACAAAACAACTCAAAAACAGTACTAGGTGTGAGTGGTAATAGCAATGGACTGTTCAAACACATAAACCAGTACAAAAAACATCTATTATATACAGCAACGAGGTAGAATAATCTCTTTATGCTTCTAATAACAAATACACTCTCAATATCCAATACAAACCAGTTAACATCCGCAGACAACTCTAGACACCCCCCCCCCAAACCAAAACTCCGTTGGCGCCCTCTCATGGCCAACTGTGACCCATCTCTTAAAGGTATACCATATAAACATACATTAGAAACATAGAAACATAGAAGATTGACGGCAGAAAAAGACCTCCTGGTCCATCTTGTCTGCCCTTATACTATTTCCTGGATTTTATCTTAGGATGGATCTATGTTTATCCCAGGCAGGTTTCAATTCAGTTCCTGTGGATTGACCAACCACGTCTGCTGGAAGTTTGTTCCAAGCATCTACTACTCTTTTAGTAAAATAATATTTTGTCACATTGCTTGTGATATTCATTCATTCATTCATTCATTCATTCATTCATTCATTCATTCATTCATTTCATTCATTTATTAGATTTGTATGCCACCCCTCTCCAAAGACTCCCCCAACTAACTTCAGATTGTGTCCCCTTGTTCTTGTGTTCACTTTCCTATTAAAAACACTTCCCTCCTGAACCTTATTGAACCCTTTAACATATTTAAATGTTTCGATCATGTCCCCCCTCTTCCTTCTGTCCATTCATAGCTTATATGTATTGTAACCCAATATAATTACATACAGGGCACTGATAGGGGCCCTGCCCTAGACTATTTCAGATAAGTGGTTGACCAGTCTCTTTTTAAATAACAAAAGCACTTAGACTTATATACCGCGTCACAGAGCTTTACAGCCCGCTCTAAGCAGTTTACAGAGAGTCAGCCTCTTGCCCCCAACAATCTGGGTCCTCGTTGGACCCACCTGGGAAGGATGGGAGGCTGAGTCAACCTGGAGCTGATGGTGAGATTTGAACTGCTGAGCTACAGCCACCAGTTAGCTGAAGGAGCCTGCAGTGCTGCACTCTAACCACTGTGCTACCCCTGCTCTTAAGGGTGGCCAGAATGGGGCATTTGGGGACATGGAGGGGTGGCCAGAAGGGGGCACCTGGCTTTGGAAAGCTGCACAGTCCCTCCCAGGGGGGAAAGGAGGGGGAGCAAACAGGCCCCAAATGACAATCTAACCAGGAGCTGGTGGGCGGGGCTTCTTAAAGTGTCCCTCCCCTCAAGCAATGTGCTTCTTGTTTAGTTAAGAGTCACTTATGTGATTGGGTGGCTATAAATTTCAGGAATGAGCAAATAACAAGTGGGGCTGAGCTGCCTCCCCAGGGAAGGCAATGGGGGAAGTTTGGTTCCCTGGAATTATTGGTCGAATCCCTTTTTCCTGGCTGCTTTGCTAGTCCTCTTCACCTTCGATGGGAACAGCAATGGGGAGAAGTGCGTCTTCCCCTTCGTCTTCGAGGGCAAATCTTACCACGGATGCACCACCGATGGGCGCACAGATGGCTACCGCTGGTGCGCAACCACCGCCAACTTTGACCAGGACAAGAAATACGGCTTCTGTCCAAATAGCGGTAAGTGGGACCACGTGGCATTCAGGACGGGGTGCAGGGTGGGGAAAACTCTCTGCATGTGCTCAGGGACACCCTCAGTCCTGGCATTACCAGGGAGGGGGCTGCAGCTGCAGAGCCCACGGACCAGCCCTGAGGCTCTCACCTTCAGCTTTGGGCCTTCACGGAGTCCTGCTTGTCAGTTGCAACCGCTGGGGGCCACAGCTGACCTCTCCCCTCCCCTCCTGCAGACATGGCCGTGATGGGCGGGAACTCCCAGGGCGAGCCCTGCGCTTTTCCCTTCAAGTTCCTGGGCAAGACGTACAGCAGCTGCACCGCGGAGGGACGGACTGACGAGAAGCTCTGGTGCGCCACCACCAGCGACTATGACGCAGACCAGAAGTGGGGCTTTTGCCCTGACCAAGGTATTGTTCTGTCCACGACCCCTGGAGCAAAACCCCCAACTCAAAACCCCTTTATTTTGTGAATAAATCAAACTCTTTATTGATATAAGCACACATAATGAAAAGCAGATTTTAAACTACAAGAGAAAAGGAGCTATTTTCTTCTTCGGAGCTAAACATAAACAATGTCGGGAAAGGCGACAAACTCGGCCTCAGCAGCATTCCTTAGATAACAAGTCCATTCACCATGTAAGCATATGAACTTTGCTCATCGGAGTCCTGGGAAGCTGGTGGGGAGGGGGCTCAGCACACCCACCCACCAGGCACGAGTAGCTCTGCCATGAACAACACTCAGCTTGTCAGATGACGGCCCGAGTGCCGTGCGACAGGCAGGGTGAGGTCCCATCCTTTGCTGCAGCTCCTGATGGAAAGCATGCAACTGTGAGTAGATCAATAGGTGCCATTTCAGAGGGAAGTTAGCGGCATTCGATCCGCTTTTAGCGTATCCCTTTGCTGGCCACATGGCCCCAGAAGAGGCTTTGGACAACGCTGGCTCCCTTGGCCAAGAAAGAGAGGCGAGCACGGTGCCTCAGAGCCAGACATTTTAGCAGCAAAAGTATCTTGCAGTTCTGCGCTCTAACCACTCCGCCACCAATGCTCACTCTAATCACTGCACCCTATGACTTGTGGACTTCAACTCCCAGAATTCCTCAGCCAATCAGGCTAGCTCAAAAGTTCTGGGAGTTGAAGTCCGCATGTCACAGAAGAGCCAACATTCCCCACCCGTGGCCTAGGGGAAGGGCTGCCTTCCTCAGCAGGGGGAGGGGTGGTGAGGGGAGAGGATGACCCAGGGGCCCCAGGGATTGTTGGCCCCAGTTGAGGCCTCCAGACTAGATGGGAGTCTGTTGGATCAGTCTATCTGGCTGGGGTGGTGTTGGGTTCCTGCTTGAGCAGGGGGTTGGACTAGATGCCCTGCAAGGTCCCTTTCAACTTGTATGAATGAATGAATGAATGAATGAATGAATGAATGAATGAATGAATGAATGAATGAATGAATACCCTCTGCTGTCGCTTCGAACCCCCAGGTTACAGCCTCTTCCTGGTTGCGGCACATGAGTTCGGCCATGCGCTCGGCCTGGAGCATTCCAGCATCCGGGAAGCCCTGATGTTCCCCATGTACACTTACCTGGCTGACTTCCAGCTGCATGCGGACGACATCGAAGGAATCCAGTATCTCTACGGTGAGCAGGAGGTGTGTGTGGGGGCTGCTGGGGGGGTTGAATCAGGCAGCCACGTGGCCCTGCCTGGGAAGCTCTCGAAGGAATCGGGGGGGCTCTGGGCTGGAAGGTCCTGTTCACACACTGTGTCCTGAGTGACCCTGGTCTGGAAGCCCCTTCCATGGACAACATGAAGCCCATGTTCATTTACCATGATGTGGAGGGACCCCTGGAGGTCCACTAGCAATCCCCACCCTCGAAGGAGACCCTCCCCACCTCCTTGGCTCCATTCTTGAGCTGTTTCTGCACTAGGGCAGGGACTTTTCTGCCGTCTCCTCCCACCCCCAAATCTGGACCCCTGATGTTTGTGTTGCTCTGTTAAGTGCGCAGAGTAACCCTGGAGTTAGCAAGGATGCACAGAGGAAACGTGGAGGGGGCAGATATCCAGTGGATGGTCCAGAGATATGAGTAGTGGTGCTGATAACCAGATACATGAAGTGTGTAAATATTACTTACGGTTAAATCAGTCAACACATATACAATACTATATCTTACATGTTCAGAGAGAGAGAGAGGGAGGGAGGGAGAGATGCTTCTGTCTCCCTCTTGTGGCTAACTGTGGTGCTACCTCTTAAAGCTATGGCATTATAATTCATTTAAACATACATTGATAGTTTTTTTATATATTGCCAAACCCAACCAGTTATGTACATAGGACTCATAGGCTCCTCCTTCTCTCCCCCACCACTAGGCGAAGGATCGGGCCCACAGCCCACAGTGCCCATCCCCCCTTCTCAGGCCCCCACCGAAGCCGAGGACGATGATGACTCTTACGTGACCGAGACACCTGCCGTGGATGGCCGGAGCAGGGCCTGCCAGGTGGAGACCTTCAACGGGGTGGGCGAGATCCAGAAGGCGCTGCACTTCTTCAAGGATGGGTGAGAGGCAAGGCAGGAGGGGGGCTGGACCTGGGTCTGCCTGCACCCATGGGCACCGCAGGGGAAACTGAGGCCAGGCTGAGCTGCCTTTCCTGCGCAGGCAATACTGGAAAATGTCGGGCACCGGACTGGGCCCCAGGAAGGTTGACCTCCTGGAGGGCCCCCTGCGGATCCAGAGCACCTGGCCAGCCCTCCCAGATGTGATTGACGCGGCTTTCCAGGACCCTCTGACCAAGAGGCTCTTCTTCTTCTCAGGTGAATCCCCCCTCCCCACACAAAGGGCCCTTATGGGGGCAGCCCCCCGGCTCTCTCTACGTGGAGGGCCCTCAAAGCCGGCTCCTCTTCCCAGGGAGTGGCCCCTGCTCAGCCAACCCCCTTTCCTTTGGCAGGCCAGAGCTTCTGGGTGTACCAGGGGGCCCGGGTCATTGGCCCTCGGAGCCTTGAGAAGCTGGGCATCGGGAGAGACGTGCACAAGATTGTGGGGAGCCTGACACGGAAGAGGGGGAAGGCCCTGCTCTTCAGCGGAGATCAGTTCTGGAGGTACGTGGCCCAGGAGGGGGCCACAACATGGGAGCCAAAGGCTGGGTGATGGGACGGAGCGGCTCGGCCTCCAGGAGCCCCAGGCAGCGGCATCCCCAGGGAATGCCAGCCCCCAGCCCCTTTGGCCTGAGCTCCCCTCCCATGGCTACTTTGCCTGGTTTGTCCTGGCTCTCTGCGCTGGGGGGAGAAAGAAAGCAGAGCTTGGGTTACCCATCTCTGCACAGGTAGAGGTGCCCTCGGGGGCATCTAGAGGGCACCTGGTGGGTCCTTGCTAGCTTTTTTCTCCTCGTCCCCAACTAGGCTGGATGTGAAGAAGGAGCAGGTGGACAAGGAGTACCCCCACTACATTGACAGCCTCTTTCCTGGGGTCCCCACTGATGCTAACCTGGTCTTCCAGCACAAAGGTAAGAGGGGCAGGAGGGGGGACATCCCCCCTTCATGGGTCCTCTACAGGGGGCCTCTGTCATGCAAGCGGGCAGCCTCAGACATTCCTCCCTGGTCCCACAAGCAGCAGTAGGTGGGTGGGATTCCTCTTTTGGGGCTGCAGAAGACAGATTCATTTATCTATCTATTTATTTATTGGACTTTTATGCCGTCCATCTCTGAGGACTCAGGGAGGCTCACGACATACAATAAAACAATACATAACATTTTGGGTCCAATTAATTAAATATATACAGTGGTACCTCATGATACGAACCCCTCACCATACGAACAACCCGAGATACGAACCCGGGGTTCGGAAATTTTTTGCCTCTTCTTACGAATTTTTTCCGTCTTACGAACCCGCCGCTGTTTACGAGAAGCCCCCCCGCCTGGCTGTCGCTTTTTGAAACAGCCAGGGGGCTTCTCGGCATCCTCCTGAACCCGAACGCCAAACCTAAACCTCCGGGTTTGGCATTTGGGAGGCCGCCGAGAAGCCCCCCGGCTGTTTCAAAAGATGACAGCCGGGCGGGGGGACTTCTCGGTGGCCTCCCGAATGCCAAACCCGGAAGTTCGGCAAAAGTTCAGGTTCAGGAGGCCGCTGAGAAGCCCCGCCACCCTGAACCCGAACGCCAAACCTGAACTTCCGGGTTTCGGAGAAAACTGAGAAGCGCCCGGCTGTTTCAAAAGGTGACAGCCGGGCGGTGGTGGTTTTTTGCGGGGTTTTTTCGTTGTACGCATTAATTCATTTTACATTGTTTCCTATGGGAAACAATGTTTCGTCTTATGAATGTTTTGCCTTATGAACCTCCCCCCGGGAACCAGTTAGGTTCGTAAGAGGAGGTATTACTGTAATCTAAAACTACAACCCCTAAAAAAACCAGTCCTTCTGATTCAATCTGTTTCTCTCAGTCCATTCATCAGCCAGGGGGCAAGAATCTAATTGCCCTAGGCCTGGCGACATTAATGAGTCCTGGGACTCTTGCAGAAGGCAAGAAGGGTGGGGGCAATACGGATCTCCCGGGAAAGCTAATTCCAGAGGACCGGGCCCCCCACAGAGAAGGCTCTTCCTGAAGGTCCTGCCAACCGTCATTGTCTAGTTGACGGGAGATGGAGAAGGCCGACTCTGTGGGACCTAACTGGTTACTGGGATTCATGAGGCAAGAGGTGGTCCCGTAGGTATTCTGGCCTGATGCCATGTAGGGCTTCATAGGTCATAACCAATCCTTTGAGTGTTGGAGAGACAGGTAAATGTCTGGGAAGCCCAGACTACTCGCCCGGCTGCGTTCTGCACAATTTGCAGTTTCCGAACGCTCTTTTTTTTTTTCCAATATTTTTTTATTAATTTTCTTAAAATAACACACAGACTTACAAACATTCAACATAAAATGTGGGGATGTATCTTCCCCACTTCTCTCAAAAGTATAAATGCAGATACAGAAAAAGGAATACATAGTTAAATGCATATTTCAATACTACTAATACAAAATATCTAATAAGGAAAAAGTGATATTATAAAAAAGAAAGATAATTATAACTAATATAAAACCAAACAATCTTATCAATTCTATGTATATAAACTAATTCTAATATTATTCTTAATAAAAGAAAAAAAAGATTTAAACCAAAACATCTATACTTATTATTAATCTTCTGTTGTTGTTGTTTTTTTCTTATCTATCCATACATAAACATTGTTCCATGTTTCATAAAATTTCGTTTCGTCTTGATCATTTAAGCGTCTTGTCATCATATCCATCTCCGCGCAATCTAATATTTTTGTGATAACTTCCTCTTCTTTGGGGATATTTCCCCCTTTCCAATTTTGCGCGTAAATAATCCTTGCCGCTGTAAAAATATGTATGATTAAGTATAAAATTTCTTTTTTGTAATTTTGGTTGGTAATTCCTAGTAAACAAAACTCCGGGGTAATTTCTATGTTTTGCTTTGTAATCTCTTTTGTAATTTTCTCTATCATTCTCCAGTACATTTTAGCTTTATTACATGTCCACCATTGGTGGTAGTAGGATCCTATTTCTTTCTTACATTTCCAACACAAAGGTGATGTCTTGGGAAACATTTTTGCTATTCTACATAGTAGGAGATGCCATCTATAGAACATTTTAATTTGATTCTCTTTTAAAGAAACTGATTTTGTCATCTTCCAATTGTGCATCCAAACTTTCTCCCATGTGTCTAAATCTATTTCTTTACCTATATTTCTACACCACAGTATCATACTATCTTTTAATGTTAAATCAATATTCTTGTGGGCAATCAAGTATTTGTATATTTTCCCAATTACCCTGTTTTGATTTTTGGTAATTAAATCACTTAATAGATTTTTATTTCTATTAAATATATAAAGTATACTGTCTTTCTGGTATCTAGATCTAATCTGTGCATAGTGCCACCAATCGATTTGTATCCCTTTGTCTTGTAATTTAATTCTAGTTTTTAATTTCATTTGATCATCTAACAAATCTTTATATCTTATTATTCTTGTATCCTTAATAGAATTTGGATGTATTATTGCATCTAATGGGGCAACCCAGTCCGGAATTGTTAAGAAGTGGTTTTTCTTTATATCTTTCCATACATCAAATAAGTATTTTCTTAGTGTATGTCTTTTAAAATAAGAATGATTTTTGTCTTTATTGTACCAAACAAAGGCATGCCAGCCAAGCATAAGATCATGTCCTTCCAATTTTAATGTTCTCGTGTCCTCTAGGGTTATCCAATTTTTAATCCATGTTAAGGCGGCTGCCTGGTAATATAATTTCCAATTTGGGAGGGCAAAACCTCCCCTCTCTTTTATATCTTCTAACATGTTTATCTTAATTCTTGCCTTTTTGCCTTGCCATAGAAATTTTCTAACCATATTTGTTAAATTTTTTAAAAAATTTGCCCCTGGATTTATTGGGATCACTTGAAATAAAAATAAAACCTTAGGTAAGATATTCATCTTAATTGTGGCAATTCTTCCCAGAAAAGATATTTTTAAGTTATTCCATATTTCTAAATCCTTTTTAATTTCATTAATTAATTTTATATAATTATCATTTTTTAATGTTATTGTTTTGGCTGTTAGCCATATTCCCAAGTACTTTACTTTTTTAACTATTTGTATTCCAGTAATACATTCTAAATTGCTTTCTTGTGATTTATTCATGTTTTTTGTTATAAATTGTGTTTTATTTTTATTTATTTTCAAACCTGCTACCTTACCATATTATTCTATTGTCTGGATTAATCTTGGTGCTGTAACTATCGGATCTTCCATTATAAAGGTCAAATCATCTGCAAACGCCTAGACTTTATATATCTCTTTTCCAACTGTTAACCCTTTTATCTTTGAATCTGCTCTTATTTTTATTAATAGTGTTTCTAAAGTCATAATAAACAGGAGGGGCGAAATAGGACATCCTTGTCGAACTCCTTTATTTATTTTAAACGCTTCCAATTGCTCATTATTTAATATGATTTTTGTTGTTTGTTCTGAATAGATAGCGTCTATTAAATTAACAAATTTAGGGCCAAATCTCATTTTATTTAGTTGCATTTTTATAAATGTCCAATTAACATTATCAAAGGCTTTTTGAGCATCTAAGAACATTAATGATAATGTTTTATCTGGATGTTGCTCATAATATTCTAATACATTAATAATTGTTCTAAGGTTATTTTTAATTTGTCTGCCTGGCAGGAAACCATTTTGGTCTGAGTGGATTTTACTATTTATTACCGTTTTCAACCTATCTGCGTATATTGCAATAAATATTTTATAGTCTACATTTAATAATGATATTGGTCTATAGTTTTTAATTTTTTCCTTTGCTGTGTCCGATTTATGAATTAAAGTTATCAAAGATTCAGACCATGATTTAGGAATTTTACCATCTAACCTGCATTCATTAAAGATTTGCAACATATTATTTATTAATGTTTCATTTTCTATTTTATACCACTCTGCTGGGATAGCATCTGGTCCTGTGGCTTTGTTATTTTTTTGCTTTTTAATAGTTATAAGGAGTTCTTCCATTGTTATGGGACTCTCCATCCTCTCCTGTTGTTCTTCTGTTAATTGTGGTAACTCTGAACTTTCTAAGTATTTAAATACTTCATCTTCCTCAATATTATCATCTTTATACAATTCTTTAAAAAACTTTTGTACTATATTTGCTTTTCCTTCTGTGTCATATTTTATTGTTCCATCTTTGTCTTCTAAATATTTAATTAATTTAGATTGTCTCTGTTTTCTCAGTTTATATGCTAACCATCTACCTGGTTTATTGGCATGTTCAAAATATTGTTGCTTAGCTCTTTTTATTTTTTCCAGTATCTGGTTTTGTTCTTCCAGTCTAATTTTATGTTTGATTAAATTTTTTTTTTCCAAATCCTTATTTTTCATATTTTGTTGTGATATAAATTCTAATTGTTTTAATTCATTCGTTAATTGTTCATATTTTCTTTTCTTTTCTTTGTTGTATTTTGCTGTGTAAGATATTGTTAATCCTCTTATGTATGCTTTAGTTGCGTCCCATAAATTTTGGGGAGTAGTATCTGTATTTTTATTAATTTCAAAAAATATTTTTAATTCCTTTTCAATCCATTCTTTATATTCTTTCTCTTTCAAAATATTTCTATTCATTTGCCAGTTGTAATGCTTTTTACTATTTCTCATATAGACTATAACTGGGTTATGGTCCGCCCAAGTATTAACATCTATTTCCACCGCTTGTATATACTCTACTGTTGTTTTAGGAGCCCACACCATATCTATTCTAGTCCAAATTTTGTGGGGGTTTGAGTAAAAAGTATATTGCCTTCTTTGGGGATGCCTTTCCCTCCAGATATCATTCAGTAATAATTCTGCTTTCATTTTTTGAAAAGTGGAGGGTAGTAAATTCTTTTTTTTCTTTTTACTATTTTTCTTCTCCCCCGAGTGGTCTAATTGCCTATTTGTTATGGCATTAAAATCTCCAATAATTATCATATTTTCCAAATTTAACTCTATAATTTTTTGATGTAGTTTTTTATAAAATGCAATTTGATCATCATTTGGGGCATATATAGAAACAATAGCAAGAGGTCTAGGTTCAATATTTACCTGGACAATCAAAATTCTACCTTCGTTGTCACTAAATAATTGTTTGGAATTTATAGAACTCTCAACATACATTGCTACTCCTCTTTTCCTTTGATCTGCTAATGCAGCATACATATTTCCCATTTTAGTATTTAGCAATAAGTTCCGATTACTTTTTTTTATATCTTCAGAGGTAGCCCCATGTAGAGAGCATTGCAGAAGTCGAACCTTGAAGTGATAAGGACACGAGTGACCATGAGCAAAGCCTCCCTGTCCAAATAGGGCCGCAACTGGTGCACCAGGCAAACCTGGGTGAACGTCAATCTCGCCACAGCCAAAAGATGGTGTTCTAAAGTCAGCTGTGAATCGAGGAGGATGCCCAAGTTGTGAACCCTCTCTGAGGGGGTCAGTGATCCCCCCCGAGTGGTGGATGGACAGATGGATGTGTCCTGGGGGGGGACAGTACTCACAGTCACTCCGTCTTGTCAGGATTGAGTTTGAGCCTGTTGGCACCCATCCAGACCCTGACAGCCTCCAGACACTGGCACATCACTTCCACTGATTTACTGAGTGGACACAGGGTGGAGATATATAGCTTACTATCATCAGTATATTGATGGTAACCGACCCCGTGCCCTCGGATGATCCCACCTAGTGGTTTAATGTAGATATTAAACAGCAGGGGGGAGAGGACCAACCCCTGAGGTACCCCACAAGGCAGGGACCTAGGAAGCGACCTCTAAACCCCCCCCCCCCCACTAACACCACAGTGCCCTCCGCTTACCTTAACCATCATCCGTTTCCCCTCTTCCAGGGAGGTTCCACTTCTGCCGTCACCCCTTCTGCTGGCAAATGAGCCCCCGCTACCAGGTGACCCGGGTGGGCTACTTCAAGCAGGACATCCTGAAGTGCCCTGAACAGTGAGAGACGACCACGCCCCACTTGGACTCTGCTTCAGAATGCCTCTGGATGCAGCTTCAGCCTCTCCTTGGCTGGCCAGCCGATGGGGCAGCCTCTCTGATTAGTGGGCCAAATGCTGCCCTGGCCCTTGGGCCTCCTATGGGTCCCAGAAGACTTGTCAGGGAGAGGGAGGGACTGAAGTGAGGGGGAGAGTTCTCAGCTGTGCCCCCCAGATCCACTGAATGGAGTGGAAAGCTCCGGCCACAAGCCCTCCCCCCAAGCACCTCTATTTATCAATTATTATTTTTTATTTTATTTTATCAAATTGCTCAGGATCGCTTGCTATCACTTGCTCAGGAAGCAGAGAGGGGAGGAGGAGGGTGACTTTGGGGGAGGAGGGGGGTCTTCACAGCTTTGCATCTATTTGTGATTGGAGTGGGGTCTGTCATCTGACACCCCCACTTTGCTTCCTCTTGTCTGTGAGAGCTGGATATTTTAAAAATTAAAGTTTTGTACATAAAACTGTGTGACCATTGTGTGAACTCTCCTTTGGTGATTGATTAGTAGTTTCATGAAGAAGGAAACATGATTTATAAAGCAGCTCAGGAAAAATATGATAAAGACCATCCTCCACAGCAATTGGGAAGGGGAGACATAGTCCCGGAAGTCAAACCCACCTGGGACCTTAACGTGTCATCAGATAGACAGGAAATGACTCAAGTGAGAGAATGCCTAATGGCTGGAATGAACATAGGGGTTCCCAAACCCCATAATATAAAGGTAGCTCATCAGGTTACTCAGGATAAAGGTGAGGGTCCCATAGAATTTCTTAGAAGACACAAGGAGGCTTTCTGTAAATATGGAGGGATAGATTCAGATGCAGAGGAACATGAGAGGGTTCATAAACTACTTTCGTAAACTACTCAAGACTCATTTATACCACCAGGCATGGGGGAGTTGAGATATTCCTTTCCCCTAGGCCATTACAAGTTATGCATGGTATGTTTGTGTGTAGGTTTGGTTTTATAATAAGGGTTTTTAGTTGTTTTATTATTGGATTGTCACATGCTGTTTTTATCATTGTTGTTAGCTGCCCCGCGTCTACGGAGAGGGGCGGCATACAAATCCAATAAATTATTATTATTATGAGGGAAATGTGAAGGTGCAATTTGTAGTAAATTCAAGTCCTGGCATATAGGCGAAACTTCAGAAAATGAATTGGGGAACCCTAAGTTTGGATGCCCTTCTTAAAAGGGCTCAAGAGGTTTCTGTGAATTGGGAAGCTGAGGTCCAGAAGAAGAAGATGGGGGTTCGGACAGCCCTGCTGTAGGAAACAAAGAAACAGAATGAGGCTAGGACAAAATTGGTGGAGGAAATGAAGACGGCAGTGACAGGGATTCCTAATAAGGTTCTTACAGGAACCAGAGGAGGAGGACGTGGAGGGAATTTTGGCTAGAGAGGTAGAGGGAATTGGGGGGGGGGGAATTCCTGAAGAGGTTTTCCGAGTACTTTCTGGAGACAACGAGGTGGTATGGGATCCAATTATGGACTCACTCGAAGAGATTGTTTTAAGTGTAGAGAGTTGGGACATTTCACAAGAGAATGCCTGAACCAAAGGAAGATTGAGCAGGTGAATAGGATGATGGAGGGAGATGGATGTAATAGATCAGCCCAATATTAGGGGTGTCAGGGATCTCTGATTATAATGGCCTGCCAGGAACCCTTGATGAATCTAAAGGTGGGTGAAGAGATTTTACCTTTCCTAGTGGATATCAGAGATTCACACTCCTCCATGAGTCATCTAACCCCCTCTCTTCAAATTGACCCTAATAGAATAGGGCCACAAGTAACTGGAGTGGGTGGAACTGGAGTAGGAGTACAACAATTATTACCTATTGAAGTACAATATGAAGATCATAAAATAGCCAGAGTGGTTTTCTTATACATCCCTTCAGCAGGAATTAACATATTAGGATGAGACATGATGACCAGGTTACAAATATCCATTCAATTTCAACCTGAATACACACGAGTGTATGTTTAAACTGAAGAAGTAGAAGAACAGATTGACCGTATAGCCTGGACAGCTAAAGGAAATGGGGGGGGGGGGAGAGAGATATCCCTCCCATTGAGATTAAATTAAAACCAAATGAGGAACCAGTTCATGTAAAACAATATAATATTTCTCAAGAGGAGAGGCTAAGGTTACAGCCAGTCATTGCTCACAGTAGCTCATGCCCTCATCACCTCAAGATTCGACTACTGCAATGGTCTCTACATGGGACTACCTTTGAAGAGTGTTCGGAAACTTCAGATTGTGCAGGATGCAGCCACGGGAGCTATCGTAGGGTTACCTAGGTTTGCCCACGTCTCTCCAACATGCCGTAGCTTGCATTGGCGGGCTATCAGTTTCTGGTCGCAATTCAAAGTGTCGGTAATGACCTTTAAAGTCCTGCATGGCATCAGACCAGAATACCTCCGGAACCGTCTTCTGCCGCACGAATCCCAGCAGCCAATGAGGTCCCACAGAGCTGGCCTTCTCTGGGTCTCGTTGACTAAACAATGTCATCTGGTAGGCTCCAGGGGAAGGGCATTCTCTGTGGCGGCCCCAGCCCTCTGGAATCAACTCCCCCCAGAGATCAGAACTGCCTCCACCCTCCTTGTCTCTTGCAAATTACTTAAGACCCACCTATTTTGCCAGGCATGGGGGAATTGAGACATCTCCCCCAGGCTTTTATAGTTTTATTTATGGTATGCGTGTGTTGCATGTTTTTTAAATTATGGGTTTTAAGATGCTTTTTTAAAATTAGATTTGTTTACATTGTCACACTGTTTTATTATTGTTGTGAGCTGCCCCGAGTCTTTGGAGAGGGGCGACATACAAATCTAATAAATTATTATTATTATTATTATTAAGTCCAGGGACCTCCACTGCCAGCCCAGCTACCTCCTTGAGCAGCGCAGGCAGGGCTGTTGACCTACAGCTGGGAGGCAGGTAAATGAGCAACAAGCCCACCGGAACCCCTAGGTCCAACTTCACAAAGAGGGACTCAAAACCTGCAATCTTAGGAGCAGTGAGTCTGCCTAGGCAAACTCTATAATAGCCAGCCCCCCTCACCTTCCATGGGGTTGTGGTTGGGCCAAACCTGAATCCCAGCTGGGCAAATTTCAGAAAGACGAACTCCTCCCTCTGGGCCCAGCCAGGTCTCCGTCACACAAACCAGGTCGGCCTCCTCTTCCAGGATCAAATCCTAGATGAGGAGAGCTTTATTTACAACTGACCTGGCATTAAGTAGCAGCAGCCTGAGCCAAGGGCCAGGATTTCGCTCGTCACCAGTATCCCGTGTTGAGGACATGGGGCCGGAACAAGGGTTCGCTTTCAAACAGTGAGCTCTTGTTCCCCGAGAGCGGCCTACCCCATGTCTCCTGCCATATCTGCCTATCCCGAGCAGAACCGGAATATTTTGGCCCTCCACCACCCCAGAGACAGACTCCCCCATCCCTCCGGCCTCTACGTCGCCAGGTAAGCTGACCTTTCCATTCATAACATTACTCTCATTCATATCATACATGAATAGAAGAGAGCAGTTACGGAGGTATTACAAGAGATAAGAGAGTTCACCGGTGGTTGGGTGAGGTTCAACTAATAAGGGCTGCTGATAAATGGGCAGCGTGCCAGCCTCTCAGTGTGGAAGATTATCTGTTTGTTGATTTGCCTCCACTCTCTGGATTCTCCAAGGACCCTGTGCTGTGATATCTGGACTCTGAACGTAAATCATAGTTAACCGTGTGAGTTAAACCAAAGTCTGAAGGAGTGTAGCTGTGACGACTTCACAACTACTTGTTAACTGCCTTCAAGTCTGTTTGTTTTACACATGAGCCCTTTGACTCCAAAAAGAGGGTTTTGCTTCTATTTTCTGTGCATAAAGAATGTATTGTTGACTTTTCATGTGTGTGTGTGTGTGTGTGTGTGTGTGTGTGTGTGTCTGTTTTGGCTACTTTTGTGTTCAATTAGAGGCTCGTGCCAAGAGCTGGCATAAAAACTACAGATGTTAAAAACATATAAGAATAAGGTATAATTAAAAAAACAAAGACCTTGACCCTTCAGAGAATGACCAGGATTTTGCATATGTCCACAGATATTGTCTTTTCCTTAATATTTCACTTCCTCCTCCTTCTCTTAAGACTTTAAAAACAGAAATAGAATAAGAGGAGATGCAGTTATCATGGTCATAATCTCTCTGACCCACAATCCACAACTGTCTCTTAGGGACAGAGTTCTGCCAGGGAACACGTAGCATATTGAGGAGAGGACAGAAGACTCTCAATATAAGGTGAGTGGGGGGCTGTAGTTCGTTCTATATCCCCCTCTTCCACATTGGTGGAAGAGGAGGGATATAAGCCGTAAGTCAGCTTTTTCATTATTGTTGTAATTTTGGTCACTAAATGAATGGTTGCAAGTTGGGGAGTATCTGAAATACAATTTGTGGACCCATTTAACATCATAGGTTTTCCCAATTGGCCTGGCTGGACATCTTTTTTACAATTAAAAGTGGGGCATTGGTGGCTTTTCTCAGCTGCAGGTCCTCCCATGCCAGGCCCAGGATTGAAAGAAGCCCCCTCCTCAAGACTGGCACCAACCTCCAGCATGATTTCTCCCCCCCCCCCCCAGTAAGCAGTTTCACCCCAATGGACAGAAAACATCAAGAGATGAAACAGAATCTAACTTTTATTTCCCCCCAAAAAATAACAGCAGTGATACGAGGCACCTTGTCCAATTTACAGCAACCCAGGCAATACTCCAAGTGAACACCGATGTGTGTGTGAGAGAGAGGGGGGGGGAGGGAGAAAGAGACGGGGGAGGGAGAGAGGGGGGCATGAGCGGAGGCATTTGGAAGCAGAGTCCTGGTGGGGGTCTGGTCCTCTCTCCCTGTTCAGGGCACAGGATGTCCTGAGTGAAGTACCCCACGCGTGTCAACAGGTAGAGGGGGCTCCTTTGCCAGCAGAAGTGGGACCTCCCTGGAAGAGGGGAAACCAGTGAGGGGAAAGGTGAGCGGAGGGCACTGCGGAGCAGCTGCAAGGAGGGAATGGCAGGGACCCTCAGGGGAAAGCCCCTCCTGTGGGGCCAAGGAGGCTGGGCTGAGGAGGGGACTGGGGTTCAGGGGCAGCACCCCCATTCCTGCCAAGGCTCTGGGAATCTCTCCCCTCAACCGGATACAGAGCTCCCTGGCTCCATCTCTCAGGTTTGGGGGGTCAAAGGGGATTCTTCCTCCCTGCAGGCCTAGGATGGCTGGGGGGCATCCACCTGGCAGCCCCTTCACCTTCTTCTCAAAGTTGCCTTATTCCCTGGGAGGGAGGGAGGGAAAGTCTCTTGAGGGGGGGCAGCATCCCCACTGACATAGATGCAAGTGCCAGAGGTGGCCGGCAGTCTCCTGCCCATCGGCTTTGCATCCCAGAAGGGAGTCAGGGGAGGGGGCAGAAAGAGCCCCCAGGCCACAAGCATCAAGAGGAGGAGAAGTTCCCCCTCACTCCCAGCAATTGAGTCCCTCCCAATGAGCCTCTTCCTCTACACTGAGGAGGGGGCTCTATCCACTGAATTCAGCCATTCAGGCATGCCCCCCTCCGGCCTCGCCACTCACCCGTCCTAGAAGAAGTCCAGCGCCTCGTCAACCACATAGGAGGAGTCCTCAGCTTCGGTACGGGCCTGAGAAGGGGAGAGGGGCGCCTGGTGCTGACCACCCGATTTTTTACCTAGTGGAGGGGGATACACTTCATGTATCTGGTTATCAGCACCACTACTCATATCTCTGGACCATCCACTGGATATCTGCCCCCTCCACATTTCCTCTGTGCATCCTTGCTAACTCCAGGGTTACTCTGCACACTTAACAGAGCAACACAAACATCAGGGGTCCAGATTTGGGGGTGGGAGGAGACGGCAGAAAAATCCCTGCCCTAGTGCAGAAACAGCTCAAGAGGGGAGCCAAGGAGGTGGGGAGGGTCTCCTTTGAGGGCCGGGATTGCTAGTGGACTGGAGGATCTCCAGGGCTACCTCCACATCATGGTAAATGAACGTGGGCTTCATGTTGTCCATGGAAGGGGCTTGTGGACCAGGGTCACTCCAGACACAGTGTGTGAACAAGACCCTCCAGCCCAGAACCACCCCGATTCCTTCGAGAGCGTCCCAGGCAGGGCCACGTGGCTGCCTGATTCAACCCCCCGACAGCCCCTCCCCCAACTCCTGCTCACCGTAGAGAGACTGGATTCCTTTGATGTCGTCTTCATGCAGCTGTAAGTCGGCCTGGTAGACGTACCTGGGGTACATCAGGGCTCCCCAGATGCTGGAGTGTTTCAGACCGAGCGAATGGCCGAACTCATGTGCCGCAACAATTAAGAGGCTGTAATCTGGGGTTTCAAAGTGACAGCAGAGGGAATTAATTAATTAATTAATTAATTAATTAATTAATTAATTAATTAATATAAGTTGAAAGGGACCTTGCAGGGCATCAAGTCCAATCCCTGGGGCCCCTGGGTCATCCTCTCCCCTCACCACCCTTCCCCCTGCTGAGGAGAGCACCCCTTCCCCTAGGCGACATGTGGGGACATGCAGACTTCAACTCCCAGAACTTTTGAGCTAGCGTGATTGGCTGAGGAATTCTGGGAGTTGAAGTCCACAAGTCATAGGGTGCAGTGATTAGAGTGAGCATTGGTGGTGCAGTGGTTAGAGCACAGAACTGCAAGATACTTCTACTGCTCACTGGCTGCCAGCAGTTCAACAGATCGTGGCCAGCAAAGGGATACGGCAACAGTGGATGGAGTGCCGCTAACTTCCCTCTGAAATGGCACCTATTGGTCTACTCACAGTTGCATACTTTCCATCAGGAGCTGCAGCAAAGGATGGGAACTCACCCTGCCTGTCGCATGGCACTCGGGCTGTCATCTGACAGGCTCAGTGTCATTAATGGCCGAGCTAGTCGAACCCAGTGGGTGGGTGTGCTGAACCCCCTCCCCACCAGCTTCCCTTGGGGGGCCAGTGAAAGGAGCTTCCCCCCTACCTCGGCCAGGGCAAAAAAACCCCTACTGGTCTGTGTCGAAGTCGCTGGTGGTGGCACACCAGAACCTCCTGTCGGTCCGTCCCTCCCTGAACCGGGAATCAGGAGGACAAAGCTCCAGGGCCCAGAGAAGATCCAGCCAGAAAGGGGGCCCACTCACCATCCTCACTGCCCAGTGTCCAGAGCTCATCTTCATCAAAATGGGCATCCCCACTGATTGGCCTTTTGCCAGGATAGAAGGCATGGGCCAGAACTCCACCCTCACCATCAAAAGTGTCATTGTCACCGTGATCTGTTGTGGGGGAGGGAAGAGAGGTCACCATCTGAACAGGAATTATATTATTAATATTATTATTATTATTGTTGTTGTTGTTGTTTTAAATTATTATTATTATTATTATTATTATTATTATTATTATTATTATTATTATTATTATTATTATTATTATTACCTGGAGTTGGAAGGGCCCTTGTAGGTCATCTAGTCTAAACCCCTGCTCAGGCAGGAGTCCACACACACACACACACACACACACACACACACACACACAGATATATATGTAAAATATTTTTGCTGATAATGAAAAGGAAGGGAGACTACAATAGATCTACTTTGGGCTTATTAGCCTTCATCAGGTAGCCACACCCTTACTGGAATTTGAACCAAGGGCCTCTGGCTTGTAAGTCTTAGCCATTAGGCTACAGGCTCATCCCCCATATCAGCTTGTACCAGGGGAGGGTTATGTGTGATTTTTTTTTGTCCAGTCACCCTGGTATATTGAAGGAGCATCACAGCTTCCTTTTTGCCTCTCGGCCCCACCAGGAGTCAAATTCCACGGCAGATAAACTTTTTTGTAGCTGACAACTATAATCTATAGGTGTAACATAATTTTACTGATAAGGAAAAGGAAATGAAAAATTATATACAATGGTACCTCTACTTAAGAACTTAATTCAGGAGGAGGAAGAAGAGGAAGACGTCAGTCGCTGCTGAAGACAGAAGGTGAGGGGAGGGAAATCAAAACATCCAAAACTTTAAGGCTTTTTTTTTTTAAAAGGGACTCTGAGGCGGCAAGGAGGAGCACGCACCTCCCATACACCCGGTGCGAGGCTGCCTCCCATACGCTGCGCCAGAGAGAGGAAAACCCAGGTGGGCGAGAGGGGGGAACCTCCCGCTCCTTTGACCAAAAGGCTGCTGCTGCTGCTGCTCCCTGCTTCCTCTTCCTTCCCATGCTGAAGGGCTTCCCTCTCCTCTCACTCACTCCCTTTGTAGCCGTTGCCTTTCCTTCACTGTGGTGACTCCTCGGTTTGGCTGAAGCTGACTTGATTCAGCTGGGGTGAAGCGCCCCCTATTGCCTTTCCACACCCAGACGCTCCAGGAGGCAACTTGCGCCGGGTGTATGGGAGGCAGCGCAAGGGAGTCACCACAGGGAAGTGGTTTATTCCCTCTCCAAGTGCCCAGAGAAAGGGAAATGCTTTGTTCTCTCTGGGCTGCCAAAGCCTCCTTAAGCGCCACTGAAAGGCTCCTCTGGCAGCCCAGAAAAGCCCGAGGTGGCCGGGATTGAAGGGGGAATGGCAGGAAACTGGCCGGGGACATTTTTCCGGGCTCGGGTTCTCAAGTAAAAAAGGTTTCTTGAGAAGAGGCAAAAAAACCTTGAACACCCAGTTCTTATCTAGAAAAGTTTAATATGTATTTACATATTTTTGCTGATAAGTGAAAAGGAAGGGAGCCTGTGATAGATCTATTTCAACCTTGCTATGTATCATCAGACAGACATACCCTTACTGGGATTTGAACTTGTAGCCTTCTGCATGAACGGCAATTCCTTTAGGCCTGCAGATAGATGTGAGCGGTGTGATCACAGCTGCCCCTCCCCCTCACCTCCGGTTACAAACTGGATGAGAATGTCCACCTCCCCATCCTGCTGGCCAGTGAAAGTGAGGGGCGTCACCTGGCTCCAGACATCAAAGGCTCGGACGAAGGTGTCATCGATGGTGGAGCGATTCAGGTCAGGGGAATAGTTGACCACCCTGTGGAACAGTGGGGGAGGCTCAGAGGCTTAAATCAAACCCCACCTCCAGACCCCCTCCTCACACACACACCACAAACACACACACACAGAGGAAAGCACAGGTGTGCCTGGAGGAAGGGCAGCCTTCCCAAGTCTGCTGTGCCCCCCCAGGAGTCTTGGGGTCCCCTCGCTTGCAGCCTGACACGGGGCCACGAACACACCGAAATTGCCCGCCAGCTCACCGGTACGTGAGGTCCGTGTGGTCCCACTTGCCCCGCCGTGTGGCGTAGCGACCCACGTCGGGGACCCCGCAGCGGGGCGCGCGGATGGCCGTGAGGGTGGCGGCGTCCAGCTCCCCTGTTTCCGGCAAGCCCAGCCGCTTCTGCATGGCCTTCAGGGGGGTCTCCAGCATCATCTGCGCCTCAGGGTTGGTCGCCTCCAAGTACCCGTAACGCTGGAGGTAGCGCTGCGGAGAGAGAGGGAGAAACGGGCGCTAGCGGGCAGGGGAAGGGCTCTACGGTCTAGCGGCGGGTGGGCCCTGGGGTTGACCCCCAACCCTCCTCCTGGGACCGGATCGCTCGGATCGCCTCCACAGTCCCCGGGAGTCCCTGGCGGGGCTGCCTTCCCACAATCTGACCGGGGTCGGGCGAGCGGAGCGCACCGCCACTTAAGGCGCCCGGCGCCAGCGGGAGACTCGAGGCAACCGGGCGCCCCAGAGGGACAGGGCGCCCCTCTCGCCCTCTAGCCGCGCTCGGGCTCTCTCGGGCTCCGGCGGAGTAGGAAGGCGGGTGTGTGTGTGTGTGTTTGTTTCCGTCCAGCGGAAGCGCCGCCGGAGCGCGCAGCTCGGAGACTCACGGCGGCCAGCTCCCGGTCGCTCAGGGAGCTGAGGGCGTCCCCGGGGAAAGTGATGACCACGGGGCTCTTCTCTTCCGTCGGGGCGGCCCGCGGGCAGGGCAGCGGCGGGAGCGCCAGGAGGAGGAGGAGGAGGAGGCCGGCCGGGGCTGGGAGGCTCATGGCTGCAGAGGGTCTCGGGCAGGGCGCGTCTCTCCTTTCCGGGCTCTGCGGGAAGCGCGAAGCTCAGGCGAGCACAGCCGTCTGCAGCCCGACTGCCGGCGGGGCCCTTTATGGTCGGCGGGGAGGGGGGAGGAGGCGGGGGGGGGAGGCTGAGTCTGCCGCGGTCCCTCCCCCGGTGGAAGAAGGGCAGAACCGGCGGGGCGCTGCCCCTTCCCCGCCTGTTCTCACCAGGAGACGCGAAAGGCGGCGGGCACCAGCCAAGGGGTCCAAGAGGGCGGCCGTCCGCCTCCACAGGGGGCTCGGAGGCCGCTACAGCTAGGAACCCCCGGCCCTCGCCGCATCTGCCTCCCGAGTCCTTCGTGGGGTCACCCCGGAGTCCTTCGTGGGGTGACCCCGGAGCCCTTCAGGCGCTGCCCCACTCGCCCCTCCCGCCCTCTGATATTTATGTACTACACAGGGCTACCAAGAAATACTTTTTCTGACCTTGTACTTTTCTTTTTCTTTTTTTGAAAAAAAAAATTATGGGTTTTAAATATATTTTAAAACACAAATAAATAACAACAAAAGACAGACAGGTTACACAAAAACATCAGCAGCAATGACAACAAATTATAATATCAGCAAACATTCAGTATTTCTGCATTGCTACATCCGATATTTCATCAAGTCCTATAATAATATACATATGAATGTATTACAGTAATATCTGTATTATTTCATACAACCACAAAATCCCTATTCAAGTCATTCATATTCACATATTAATTGTCTTTATTTTACTAATCTTTATATATCTTTTGTAATTTTTATATTTCTATGTCTTGACTCTCAATCCATCTGTGCCATTGTGTCCATATTTCATGATACTCAGAATCTTTTTGGCCCCTTAGTTCCATCGCCAGTTTATCCATTTCAGAAAAATTATATATTTTATTAATTACTGCTTTTTCTGAGGGAATTTTTCTATTTTTCCAATATTGGGCAAAGGCAATTCTGGCCCCAGTTGTAGTATGAAATATTAGATATTTATCGGCTTTACTATATTGCTTTTTTATCAATCCCAATAAGAACAATTCTGGTAAGAATTCTATCTTTCTTTCTATTCTCTCTTGTAACCATTTGTGGATTTTATCCAGAATTTTTTGTCTCAACCACCACATGTGAAAGAAACTGCCATTGTTTTTTTTTACACTGCCAACAATTTGGGCTCAATTTGGGATATATCTTAGCATTTTATAGTAATTTTCCTTATAAGATACTGATTTTGATATTTTTAAATTTCTATTCCATATTTGTTCCCAGTCTGCCAAGTGAATATTGTAACCAGTGTTCTGTGCCCATGTCACCATAGGCGCTTTTACCACATCTTCAGGTCTTTCATATTGTACTATATATTTTGGAAATAATTTTATTTTCAGGTCCAGTTAGAAGTTTATCTAATATAGGTGTTGTGTTTATCCCATGTCCCTTCATGTCCTTTTTATACCTGGATTGTATCTGACTATATGGCCACCAATCAATAATTATATTTTGAGCATCCAATTGTGCTCTAGCTTTTAGTTTCCCAGTCCGGTCCAATATATCTTTATAGCTTTTCATTTTCTCTAAGTACATTCAGATACATTATAGCTTCCATCACTGATCACCAGTTTGGTATTTTATAGTAATGCTTTGTATAAAAATTCTGCCCATATTATAATAATTGTGTCTCCGATTGTTTCCTGAAGTAGGTGGGATTTTCCCTTCATTCCTGGTTCTAGGTCGTGTCCTTCTAATGTCAAAATTCTGTTGTTGTTGCTCAAATGAACCCAATCTCTAATCCAAGCCAACGTTGCTTCAATTGGATGTAATTTCCAATCTGGAATACCAAGACCTCCTCTACTTTTGGCATCTTGTAAATCGGTCTTTTTTATTCTTGGTTTTTTCTTTTGTCAAATAAACATTTTTGCATTTTTGTCTAAGGTTGTAAAATATTTTCTCTCTAGTTTAAGTAGAACAACGTGAAATAAACACAATCATTTTGGGAGTGTATTCATTTTAATTATTGCTATTCATTCCAACAGTGATAATTGTAAATTCCCCCATTTTTTAAAGTCCAATTTTTGTACCTTGTACTTTTCTGAATCATTTTTTTGGGGTTTGATTTAAAAAATGTCTATAGTTTCTCGGTAGCAGCTACAGTTTCCAGTGAGCAGCATCGTTAGTATAAGGGATAGGAAATATATTGGCCACATTAAGAAACATTGAAAATGCATGAAATGACATCATAACAAAAATGCTTCCATATCAGAAACTTTATGGGATAGAGCAAAACTAAGCATATTTTTGGAATCAGCACATCAAACTCCATAGAACTGACATGTTACCTTTGCTGATGATTTTTTTGTGCTGACCACTTCTATGCCGTCCACTCCCGATGGGACTCAGGGCAGCCTGACAGGGCAGAGGGGATGGGGACCCTCAGAGGGTGGGCTGGGACAGGAAAGGGGTCACCTTGGACTGCTAGCTGGACCAGCCTGCCTGAGCCTCCAACGGCCTCCAGCTGCCTGGGTATTATTCTGGCCCAGAGCCTCCTCTTTGTCCAGCCAAGCTCCCCCAGAGTCCCTGGGAGAGCGCTCAGAGGCAGCCCCTGCTCTGTCCTGGGCTGGGGGAGAAACTCCCGGAGCCCTTTCCTTCATGCCTCCCTCCGTCCCTCCACCAAGTGGACATAAATACCTTAGAAAGTGTCCAGCGATAGTTTATGAGAGGAGCCCCCCACTCCTCTGCCCGCAACAGAATCCCCTACGGAACCAGACTTGAAATGCTGGGCTTAGAAAGCTGAGAACTACGTCGCCTTAAACACGACCTAAGCAAAGCCCATAAAATCATCTGCTACAACGTCCTTCCTGTCAACGACTACTTCAGCTTCAACCACAACTACACACAAGCACACAACAGATACAAATTCAAAGTGAACCGCTCCAAACCCGACTGCAGGAAATACAACTTTAGTACCCGAGCAGTGGATGCCTGGAACTCCCTACCTGGCTCTGTAGTATCGTCACCTAACGTCCAAAGCTTTTCCCTTGGACTGTCCACTGTTGACCTCACCCGATTCCTAAGGGGTCAGGAAGGGGCCTGCATAAGTGCAGCCATCCACCCCCTGTCCTAATGTTTGTTTATTTGTTTATTATCAATTAGACTTCTATGCCGCCCTTGTCAGTTGACTCAGGGTGGCGTTTGCCTCTTATTATTACCCATCTCATGTACATAAACAGCATTATATCTGTGTATACCACCAATGCATTCTTGATAAGAACAACTATATTAAACCAAGTGGGTGGTCACCCCTCTCCTGGACAAAGGACGTGGCACCTGGGGCAGCTGGCTGGTCTGTGAGGGGGGCAACCCTGGGCGCGTTTACCAGGACAGACAAGGAAGTTATGGGGCATCCTGGATGGTGGGGGTTGCCCTGCTTCTGCCCTGCAACCTGCCCTCCCAGCCAGCTCCTCCAAAGCCCCAGGGGGAGGGCAGGGTAGGACTGGGGGACTTTAGCCCCTTCACACCCCCGTCCCCTTGCTGTGGACAAGCCTGCCGGCTGAGGCCTTTGTGGCCATTCCAGAAAGACGGTGGATTGGGCCCTCAAAGGGAATTCTTTCTTGTCCTGCCCTCAGGAGAATAGCTTGACTCCCTCTTCTTTGGGGCAGCCCCTGAGATACTGGAACGCTGCTATCATGACTCCCCTGGTCCTTCTTTCCATCAAACTAGCCATGCCAAGTTCCTACAACCTTTCTTCGTATGTTCCAGTCCCCTAATCCTCTTTCTGGCTCTTCTCGGTGATCTTGACACAGTGGACTTGGCAAAATGCAAGACACTCAAATCCCGTGGGCTAAATCTATTTATTCAAAACATTTAGATAATATTTGGTTGGATAATATTGATTCACCCGTAAAGCCCTACATGGCATGGGACCAGATTACCTATGGGACCGCCTTCTGCCACATGAGTCCCAGCGGCTGGTCAGGTCCCACAGTCAGCCTTCTCCAGGTCCCGTCAGCCTGACAATGTCGTCTTGCGGGGCCTAGGGGAAGAACCTTCTCTGTGGTGGCCCTAGCCCTATATAATGAGCTGCCCCCCTGGAGATCCACCCTGGCCCCACCCTGCTTGCCTCCCGTAATCTTTGAAAGACCCACCCGTGCTGAGAGGCTTGGGGCCGTTGAAATTTTAATACTTTGGCCGCCCAGTGAGTGAATGTGTGACGCATGAGGTCTGAATCTGTTGGGCTGGTTTTTAACTCTGGGGATTTTATTTTGTAATTTTATATAGATTCCTCTCATGTTTATACTACTTGTTGTAGGCTGCCCTGAGTCTCAGGAGAAGGGCAGCATAAAAAGTGAATTAATACATTAATGATGAATAAATAACTTTGCTCCGTATCTGAAGAGAATGCCTGCATGGACTCCGCACCAGGGCCGAGGGGAGCAAGGGGGTGATCCCATTTGGGTCTTGTGAAATATGCGCTAAGGTAAATGTAAATAGTTGAAGTGGTTGGTGCATTCTGATTGGCTAAGAGTTTGACAGTAGGATTTTAGTGGGAAAAATAAAGCATAAAAGGAGCGCACTGGCACTGTTTATTCCAGTCGCGTTCTTACTCGAAGTCACTTAGAAAAAGAGCTGTCCTGTCCTTACAAATAAAAAGAGCTTTAAGAACCGACTGTATCAATATTTTTCAGGTCTTCTTTGAGCCCTTGGACCTGCTTTCCTCTTTTCCTGTTCTGCCTTCCGTCTTCCTCCTCCTTTCTCAAGTTCCGCCCCTTCCCCCTCCCTTCCCCCAGAGCCTGCTTCTCCTGGCCTCTGTCAGCCCAAGACCCTCGTTTTGAGTTGGCCCGCCACAAGGAGAATTGCACCGTGGGGACTGGGGAGGGCTGCAGGAGAGGGAAAAACTACTAGCCACAACAAGTTCTTTCCAGAGATTCAAGGTCATCCCTTGTTCAGCACCAGCTGGAAGTTACAAGGGAGGATCATGGATGTTGAGAGAACCAGAGTGGTTCATATGAAATGGCGGTTAAGATGAAACATTGTTTCCCATAGGAATCAATGTAAAAGCAAATAATGCATGCAAACCCATTAGGAAAATCCAATCCTTCCTATCTTGCCCCAAATTCTTCCAAAAATCGCCACTTGAAAAGCTTCCTATCTTGCCCCAAATTCCTCCAAAAATCACCACTCCAAAAGCTTCCTATCTTGCCCCAAATTCTTCCAAAAATTACCACTCCAAAAGGTTCCAATGTTGCCCCAAATTCTTCCAAAAATCGCCACTCCAAAAGCTTCCTATCTTGCCCCCAAATTCTTCCAAAAATCACCACTCCAAAAGCTTCCAATGTTGCCCCAAATTCTTCCAAAAATCACCACTCCAAAAACTTCCTATCTTGCCCCAAATTCTTCCAAAAATTACCACTCCAAAAGCTTCCTATCTTGCCCAAAATTCCTCCAAAAATCGCCACTCCAAAAGCTTCCTATCTTGCCCCAAATTCTTCCAAAAATCACCACTCCATAAGCTTCCTATCTTGCCCCAAATTCTTCCAAAAATTACCACTCCAAAAGCTTCCTATCTTGCCCAAAATTCCTCCAAAAATCGCCACTCCAAAAGCTTCCTATCTTGCCCCAAATTCTTCCAAAAATCACCACTCCATAAGCTTCCTATCTTGCCCCAAATTCTTCCAAAAATCACCACTCCAAAAGCTTCCTATATTGCCCTAAATTCTTCCAAAAATCGCCACTCCAAAAGCTTCCTATCTTGCCCCAAATTCCTCATATCCTCGGGCTAATACCCACTTCAAGACTCCTTTCCAGAAGCTGTGACATTTTGTGAGAGTCTTGAGTGTAAGTGGGGTGCAGTCTGTCAAGTTGGGAGCGCAGTCTCCTCCCCATGAGGAGTCCTGCAGGCCTTTTATTTGTTGTGGTGCGTGTGCCGTGGCAGGAGGAATTGGTCAATTCTTTCCCGCCAGTGCCCTGGGGCAGACCTGCTGAGGGCTTCCTTGATGACCCTCACCATGCATTCTACTTGACCATTACTCAAAGGACAATACGGCAATATTAGGGTATGTATGATGCCCAGTTCAGCTAAGAACAGTTGCCCAGTTAATTGTGGACCGTTGCCTGACACTATTATGTCAACAGGCTCAAGCTCAACCCTGACAAGATGGAGTGTCCTCCTGAGGACAATTCCATCTGTCCGTCCATTACCCTGGGGTAATTTTTGACCCCCTCTGAGAGGGTCCGCAACTTGGGTGTCCTCATCGATCCACAGCTAACATTAAAACATCATCTTTCAACTGTTGTGAGGAGGGAGCTTGCATAGGTCCGCCCTCACTCATGCCCTCATCACCTTGAGGTTCGACTACTGCAATGCTCACTACATGGGGCTACCTTTGAAAAGTGTTTGGAAACTCCAGATCATGCCATGGAGGGCTTTAAAGGTAATGACCAACATCTTGAATTATGACCGGAGACCGATGGGAAGCCAGTGCAGCTCGCGAATAATTGGTGAAGTGTGGGTGCACCTTGGCATATCTACAACCACTGGCGCAGCTGCATTCTGGACCCACTGTAGTCTCCAAACATTCTTCAAGGGTAACCCCATGTAGAGCGCATTGCAATAATCTAGCGATGAGTTGATAAGGGCATGGGTGACTGTGAGAAGAGCCTCTTGATCCAATTAGGTCTCAATTGGTGCACTAGTCCAACCTGTGCAAAGGTTCCACCCAGCCACAGCTGTCAGGGGTTGGTCTAACCCTAGCCAGGAGAACACCCAAATTGCAAACCCATTCTGAGGGGGGTAATTCCTCCCCCCCCCACAGAACCAAAGTTGGACAGGCAATGTGATCTTTGGGAGGCAGTGCCTACAGCCATTGGGTCTTGTCAGGGTCCAGTCTGAGCCTCTTGACTCCCATCCAGACCCTCCCCTCATCCAGGCCTGGGCACCTCGGACAATAACCTCTTTTTGCTCTTTTATTATGCATTAAGTTGGTCAATATTTATGTTATCAGAATGAAGTATGACTTAAGTAAAGTAAATGTTGTATCATATATAAACAGGAGGTTTAAAAGAACTGGATGAGTGGGTTTTGATTATTATAATAACAATTTCTCTTTGTGTTTGATTTTTTTGGTTATGTTAGATGAATGGAATATATTAATGGGGTATAAATTGATATAAATTTGACTAATTAACCAATGATAGGTACTGGTAATAATCTATATAAATTTATTTAATTTGAATGAAGATTACCATATTTCTGGAGTATAAGACGCACCCTTTTCCTCCCTAAAAGAAACTGATAATTTGGGTGCTTCTTATACTCTGAATGTAGAGTTTTTCCCCCAGCCCTAACTACCTGCTCACAATCTTCCCAGTTCTTTCACTGTTACTCTCTGCAAAGAATGTTTTCCAAACCCTGTCTTTCTAGATTTTTTTCATTGCTTTACTTGCTCCAAATGTTTCTTTCCAACCCTAACCAGGTTCTATTAATGTTTCCAAGCTCTTTCATTGTTGCTCTCTGCAGAGAATCTTTCCCAAGAATGTTTCCCAAGCCCTAAGTCTTTGCAGGGTTTTTTTTTCATTGCTTTACTTGCTCCGAATGTTTCTTTCCAGCCCTAATCCGGTAAGAGTTGGGAACAGCAGTAGAGAAGAAGCTGGTAACTAAGGCCAGTTAGCTTGACATCAGTTATAGTTAAAATGATGGAGACTCTACTCAAAAAGAGGATAAATCAGCACCTAAAAAACAATAACTTATTGGACCCAAATCAGCATGGCTTTACTGAAGGCAAATCATGTCAGACTAATCTCATTGATTTCTTTGACTATGTCACAAAGGTGTTGGATGAAGGTGGTGCCGTGGATATTGCCTATGTGGACTTCAGCAAATACGGTTCCACATAAATTAGTGAAGATTGGAATTAATCCCTGGATAGTTCAGTGGATTTGCAGCTGGCTGAAGTGTAGACATCAGAGAGTTATTGTCAATCACGAGTATTCTGAGCAGAGACAGATTACAAGCGGTGTGCCACAAGGGTCTGTTCTGGGTCCTATTCTTTTTAATATGTTTGTGAGTGACATAGGGGAAGGTTTGATAGGGAAGGTTTGCCTATTTGCCGATGACTCTAAAGTGTGCAATAGGGTTGATATTCCTGGAGGCGTCTGTAATATGGTAAATGATTTAACTTGACTAGATAATTGGTCAAAGCAATGGAAACTGCAGTTTAATGTTTCCAAATGTAAAATAATGCACTTGGGGAAAAGGAATCCTCAATCGGAGTATTGCATTGGCAGTCCTGTTTTAGCAAAGACTTCAGAAGAAAAGGATTTAGGGGTAGTGATTTCTGACAGTCTCAAAATGGGTGAGCAGTGTGGTCGGGCGGTAGGAAAAGCAAGTAGGATGCTTGGCTGCATAGCTAGAGGTATAACAATCAGGAAGAGGGAGATTGTGATCCCCTTATATAGAACACTAGTAAGACCACATTTGGAATAATACTGTGTTCAGTTCTGGAGACCTCACCTACAAAAAGATATTGAAACAATTGGATGGGTCCAAAGATGGGCTACAAGAATGATGGAAGGTCTTAAGCATAAAACGTATCAGGAAAGACTTAATGGACTCAATCTGTATAGTCTGGAGGACAGAAGGAAAATGGGGGACATGATCGAAACATTTAAATATGTTAAAGGGTTAAATAAGGTTCAGGAGGGAAGCGTTTTTAATAGGAAAGTGAACACAAGAACAAGGGGACACAATCTGAAGTTAGTTGGGGGAAAGATCAAAAGCAACGTGAGAAAATATTATTTGACTGAAAGAGTAGTAGATCCTTGGAACAAACTTCCAGCAGACGTGGTTGGTAAATCCACAGTAACTGAATTTAAACATGCCTGGGATAAGCATATATCCATTGTAAGATAAGGTACAGGAAATAGTATAAGGGCAGACTAGATGGATCATGAGGTCTTTTTCTGCCGTCAGACTTCTATGTTTCTATGTTTCTATTGTTTTTCTCTGCGAAGAAGAATGTTTTCCAAGCCCTAAGTGTTGCAGGCTTTTTAAAATTGCTCTACTTGCTCCAAATGTTTCTTTCCAGGTGCTAACGATGTTCCCAGCTCTTACTGACTTGCAAGCTCTTTCATTGTTACTCTCTCTGAAATTTTTTAAAAAACCTGTTTTATCCCCTAAAATAATATTTTCTCACATTACTTCTAACCGTCCCCTTGTGTCCCCTTGTTCTTGTGTTCACCTTCCTATTAAAAACACTTCTCTCCTGAACCTTATTTAACCCTTTTTTTGTAGCCTGTCTTTGGACCAATGTTCCCTCTATTTTTTTTTCGGTCTGGGATGAAAAGTATCATGTCTGAGCGGCAAATTTTCATGCCTGGGTGTGGATCGGTTAGAAACCCGGTAGTTAAGCGAATCTGGCTTCTCCGCCCCCCCTCCCCCATTGTCTTTGCTTGTTAGATGGTCGCAAAAGGGAGTCACGTGACTTCAAGACATAGAAATAGGAACACGGCGGCCAAGTTTTGATCCTGCAATCTGGGGCTGCTGCAAAGGTCATAAGTGTGAAAAAGGGGCATAAGTAAATGAACCGTTGTAAGTCGAGGACAACCTGCCTTCCCCCCTAGATGTTTTCTGTGGAGCTTCAAACTGGACTCCTGATCTGCTTCTAAAAGAGGGCACTGGACTGACAGATCATCCTCGACTTCTGTTCTGACCCCAATGGAGGCCCACGTTTCTATCTCCAGAGTAAGACAGTTACTAAGTGAGTTCTGCCTCACTTTACCACCTTTCTTGCCACGGTTGTTAAGTGAATCCCTGCAGCTGCTTGTAAGAAGATCCCAAAAGAGGCTCACATAACACTGGGACATGGCCACCATCATAACTACGTTGTCAAGTGTCCAAGGTTTGATCCAATAACCCCTTTATATTTCTAACAAAGTCCTTCCTTCCTAGAAGGAAGAATAGAAAGAATAAAATGGAAAAGAGGATTAAAAGGGGATACAAAATAAATGAAAAAGAAAAGGGTTCGGTTCAAAGTTCTGCTCAGATGAAAGAAATTGGAGTTTGAGAAGGGCTGATTAAGCTTGGAGTATTGTTTTTTTGCTCTTTTCTTAACTTTAATTACTTTTTCTATTTAGATATATGAATTTAGGAATTTGTGATCTGTTTTGAACAAGTTAGCAGTATTGATTATAATAAGATATGTAGTAGGTGATACTGATTTGGATTAATGCATAAATGGAATTGAATTTAGAATTATTGGGAAGATTAATGATGTTAATGATTTTTAATTGATTGAAAATAGAGAATATTTAGTCCCTCCCCTTTTTTTCTTTTCTCAAATTGACTGAAATGTAAGATGAATCATTAAGTAAGAAATGTAGATAAGTATTAATTGGCTAAATGTTAGATGGGCTGAAATAATTTTTAAATTTGGGATTAGGTACATGTGCTATTTAGAGGGGGGAAGAAGTCTGAAATTTGTATATGTTTATATTTTGTTTTTAATTTTCTTTTGTTAACATCTGATGGGCTATACAAGGTTTTCTTGGTTTATAGAAAAATGTATAAAGAAAAAAGGAAGCACTTTGGCATAATGGTTAATAAGCTAGAAATATAATTTGTGTACTTTTTGAAGGAACATCAAGGAGGGAATTTAATTAAAAGAAAACGTATGTAACTGGATGACAAAATTATATAAAAAAAACTTTTGCAACTGTTTTGATGATTGATATTAGTTGCTAACAAAATACTGCATTTTATTCATGGAAAATTAGATGGTACACTGTATTGTTTGAATATATGTTGAGAGGAAAAAATATTAACACCCCCCCAAAAAAGTGTTTCCTTCCTTTGTTCCTCTACTCATTTCATTCTTCCTTGTTCCTTCCATTTTCCCTCCTTCCTTCCTCACTTCTCTCTTTCCCTCCCTCTTTTCCCCTTTTCTTTCTTTCTCTCAAGTTCTCTCTCTCTCTCTTTTCCCTTTCTCTCATTCTTTCCCTCCAGGTCTCTCTCCTTTCTCTGTGTTTCTCCCTCTCTCCCCCTTTCTCTCTCTCATTTGTTTCTCCTCCCTTTTTGCTCTCATTTCTCTCACTTTCGTTTCTGTTTCTCTCTCTCTTTCCTCTCTCTTTTTCTTTCTCTCATCACAATCCAGAAGCAGGGGCTCCAGGATTGGGGTGGGGGCTGATGGAACCGAGCCCCCTCGCCTGCTTTTCCTCAGCTGCCACCGCGCGCCCCGGGTCACTTGCCCGTATCACACTCCCGTTTCGGATGCCCGTGGCGACTAGCTGCCCCCATGCAAACTGAGGGTGGTGCTGGCAGGGACCCCGCAAGAAACGCCCACTGCAAGTGACACGGGGCGCGAAGCGGCAGCTGAGGAAAAGTAGGCGTCCCTCGGCACTCTGTGTATCCAGACTCTGGAGAAAGCCCACAGGGCAGCCTTGATCGGCACAAGGGGGCTCGGCTCCATAAGCCCCCACCCCAATCTTCTCCCTTTGTGGGTGCCTTTGGGAGGTCATATGTGAGGTTGGTGCACGCGACGGCAGCTGCACGATGACAGCGCACAACGGCAGCCCCAGACAGAGCCGGAGAAGCTGGGCGGGGCTCAGAGCCCACGGGAGTTTCCCCCTGGCTGACAGTTTGGGGGGGCAGATCAGTGTTGGGCAGGTAGAAACGGCACCAGGCGTTTGGTTTTTGTGTGCACGCCTCCGGAACCAAGCCCGTTAGAGGGAACAGTGCTTTGGACCCATTCAATTTTATCAATATCTTTTTGTAGATGAGGTTTCCAGAACTGAACCAGTATTATTCCAAATGTGGTCTCACCAGCTTTCTATACAGTGGTATCACCATCTCCTTCTTCCTGCTTGTTATATCTCTAGCTATGTAGCCAAGCATTCTACTAGCTTTTCCTACCACCCGACCACACTGCTCACCCATTTTGAGACTGTCAGAAATCACTACCCCTAAATCCTTTTCTTCTGAAGTTTTTGCTAACACAGAACTGCCAATGCAATACTCAGATTGAGGATTCCTTTTCCCCAAGTGCATTATTTTACATTTGGAAACATTAAACCTCAGTTTCCGTTGCTTTGACCACTTATCTAGAAAAGCTAAATCCTTTATCCTCTTTTTGATTAGAGTCTCCATCATTTTAACTATAACTGATGTCAACCTACCTGGCCTGTAGTTACCAGCTTCTTCTCTACTGCCCTTCTTGTGGATAGGCACAACACTGGCCATTCTCCAATCCTCAGGAACATCTCCTGTTAACAGGGATTGTTTAAACAAATCAGTCAGGGCGGTAGCAATGACAGATCTGAATTCTTTAAGAACTCTGGCGTGGATGCCATCTGGACCCATTGCCTTATTTGTCTTTAATCGTTCAAGTTCTTCTAAGACATCGGCCTCCGAGATCACTGGAGCTGAATCCATACAGCTGGAAGCAATGTTATATCCACCCTTAGTATTACTGTATATTGTAAGCTGCCTTCTGAGAAAACTGAACAGAAGTAGCTATTCAAATGGTCAGCAACCTCCTTGTTGCCATCAATGTATGTATCATCCCCAGTACTAAGTTTTGTGATGCTGCAGTTTTTCTTCTTCCTATCACTAATATACAGTGATACCTCATCTTACAAACGCCTCGTCATACAAACTTTTTGAGATACAAACCCGGGGTTTAAGATTTTTTTTGCCTCTTCTTACAAACTATTTTCACCTTACAAACCCACCACCGACGCTGGGATGCCCCGCCTCTGGACTTCCATTGCCAGTGAAGCACCCCTTTTTGTGCTGCTGGGATTCCCCTGAGGCTTCCCTCCATGGAAAACCCCACTTCTGGACTTCAGTGTTTTTGTGATGCTGCAGGGGAATCCCAGCAGGGGAATCCAGCAGTGCAAAAACAGCTGCTTCGCTGGCAATGGAAGTCCCGAGGTGGGGTTTCCCATGGAGGGGAGCCTCAGGGGAATCCCAGCAGTGCAAAAAACAACGCTTCAGCTGGCAAAAGGGGTGAATTTTGGGCTTGCACGCATTATTCGTTTTTCCATTGATTCCTATGGGAAACATTGTTTCGTCTTACAAACTTTTCACCTTAAGAACCTCGTCCCGGAACCAATTAAGTTTGTAAGACAAGGTATCACTGTATCTGAAAAAGGTTTTATCCCCCTTCTTTACAGATTTGGCAATTTCTTCCTCTTTTGAGGCTTTAGCATCATATATTATCTGTTTCGCCTCCTTCTGTCTCATTTTATACACCTCTCTATCAGCTATACTTCCAGACTCTTTATACCTCCTATAGGCAGCCTTTTTTTCATTGACTATAGTGCTTACATCATTGCTAAACCATATTTGCCTTACATACAGTCCAGTGGCTTTTAAGGTGGCCTTTTTTAATACAGTCCATGCAAATTTATTGATTTATCATTTATTTATTAATTCAATTTCTATGCCGCCCTTCTCCTGAGACTCATTCATTCACTGGGGTGGGAGGGAGAGTTATTAAAATTTAAATGGCCCAAGGCCTGTCAGCATGGGTAGGTCTTTAATACTTTAGGGAAGGCAGGGAGAGTGGGGGCAGTGTGGATCTACAGGGGGCTGGGGCCACCACAGAGAAGGCCCTTCCCCTAGGCCCCGCAAGACGACATTGTCTGGCTGATGGGACCTGGAGAAGGCTGACTCTGTGGGACCTGACCAGCCACTGGGACTCATGCGGCAGAAGGCGGTCCCATGCCATGTAGGGCTTTGCGGGTGAATCAATATTATCCAACCAAATATTATCTAAATGTTTTGAATAAATAGATTTAGCCCTCGGGATTTGAGTGTCTTGTATTTTGCCAAGAGCACCGAGAAGAGCCAGAAAGAGGATTAGGGGACTGAAGGCTAAAACATACAAAGAAAGGTTGCAGGAACTTGGCATGGCTCGTTTGATGAAAAGAAGGACCAGGGGAGACAGTATAGCAGCCTTCCAGTATCTCAGGGGCTGCCCCAAAGAAGAGGGAGTCAGGCTATTTGGGTAGAACAAGAGGCAATGGGTGGGAAATGATCAAGGATTCTGGAAATAAGGAGAAATTTCCTAACAGTGAGGAAAATTAACCAGTGGAATGGCATGCCACCAGAAGTTGTGGGTGCTCCACCCTTGGAGGTTTTTAAAAGAGGTGGTCTGAAGTGGTCTAGGGCAGTGATGACAAACCTATGGCATGTGTGCCACAGGTGCCATGAGGAGCCATATGTGAGGACACACAAGATGTTGCCCTGTGTCACCTCCAGCCTGCCAAGCTGGTTTTTGGCCTTCCAGATGTTCTGCCGGTGTGTCCCAACCGCCTGTAATTACAGGGTAATTAGTCCAAAAAGACACACACCACACGATAGAAGGAAAACCAAAAGTCTTTATCAACAGAAAAGCAGAAAAAACTCCCTTTTTAAATGTCAAAGGGATTTTCTGGTACACACAAGGCACAGGTTAAATGCAATCCAATTTCTCACCCAGTAACTGGGAAATTGAGTCCAATTCCAAAGTCCAGAAGGCCACACACAGTCTTGAACATGGAAACAGCAAAACCACGATCTTGACGAAACAATGAATCAGATAAATTTCCACAAGGCTAAACCAGCATGCTGCTCTTTTTATCTGTAGCACTAATTATAGCAGCCCCACCCAACCACAGGTGGCCTCACTTATCTCCTATAGTAATCCTTCAGTTGTTCTCTCCTATGCATCCCTCTATGCATGCATTTGTCCGTCATACGTTCTTGTTCAGAATCCAGGGATGATAAGAATGATTGATCTCCTCCTGGGCTGTCTACCAAACTCCCCTCTTCCCTGCTACTCATGCTTCCTTCATCAGAAGAGCCTTCATAGGAAGATTCTATTGGGAGCAAAACAGGCCTATGGCATGTGGATGTTTCCCCCACATCCACCTCCACATTCCTTGGGGCAGGAGCTGGGTCAGAGCCAACCACAACACCGGAGGGCTGGGGAGGCTGTTTTTCACCCTCCCAGGCTTCAGGGAAAACTCCGGAGCCTGGGGAGGCCAGAAAATGGTCCAACGGGTCTCCTGGAAGTCTGGAGGCTTCAACAAGACCTGCGTGCATGGTGGGAAGTGTGGGTGTGTTTGCACATACGTGGGGGAGGGCATGTGGGCCGGTGCATGTGTGCTATTGTCCACATACAGGCCCTTTTGGCACCTGGCCATCACTGGTCTAGGGTCTCCTGCTTGAGCAGGAGGTTGGACCAGAAGGCCTAATCTTCTCATGGACCGGAGGCTAAATCGTGTGAAGAACGTTTGCACGAAGTGGACATGGCTAGTTTGATGATGAGAAGGACCAGGGGGGACAGGAGAGCACCTTCCACTATCTCAGGGGTTGCCCAAAGAAGAGGGAGTCAGACTATTCTCCAAAGCACCTGAGGGTAGAACAAGAAGCAATGGGTGGAAACTAAACAAGGAGAGAAGCAACTTAGATCTCCAAGGCAGGGCCCCGATGTAGCCGGACTAGATGGCCGTCTATTGGATCAGTCTATCTGGCTGGGGTGGTATAGAATTCCTGCTTGAGGAGAGTGTTGGACTAGATGCCCTGCAGGGTCCCTTTCAACTCGAATGAATGAATGAATGAATGAATACCTTCTGCTGTCACTTTGAACCCCCAGGTTACAGCCTCTTCCTGGTTGCGGCACATGAGTTCGGCCATGCGCTCGGCCTGGAGAATTCCAGCATCCGGGAAGCCCTGATGTTCCCCATGTACACCTACCTGGCCGACTTCCAGCTGCATGTGGACGACATCAATGGAAGGTGTGGGGGGGCTGCTGGGGGGGCAGATATGCAGCTGATGGCCCAGAGATATGAGTAGTGGTGCTGATAACCAGATACATGAAGTGTGTAAATATTACTTACAGTTAAATCAGTCAACACATATACAATACTATATCTTACATGTTCAGAGAGAGGGAGGGAGGGAGGGAGGGAGAGAGAGTTCGTTCTGTCTCCCTCTTATGGCTAACTGTGGTGCTACCTCTTAAAGCTATAGCATTATAATTCATTTAAACATACATTGATAGTTTTTTTCTATATTGCCAAACCCAACCAGTGATGTACATAGTACTCATAGGCTCCTCCCTCTCTCCCCCACCACTAGGCGAAGGATCGGGCCCACAGCCCACAGTGCCCATCCCCCCTTCTCAGGCCCCCACCAAAGCCGAGGACGATGATGACTCTTCCGTGACCGAGACACCTGCAGTGGATGGCCGGAGCAGGGCCTGCCAGGTGGAGAGCTTCAACGGGGTGGGCAAGATCCATAAGGCGCTGCACTTCGTCAAGGATGGGTGAGAGGCAAGGCAGGAGGGGGGGCTGGGCCTGGGTCTGCCTGCACCCACGGGCACCGCAGGGGAAACTGAGGCCAGGCTGAGCTGCCTTTCCTGCGCAGGCAATACTGGAAAATGTAGGGCACAGGACTGGGCCCCAGGAAGGTTGACCTCCTGGAGGGCCCCCTGCGGATCCAGAGCACCTGGCCAGCCCTCCCAGATATGATTGACGCGGCTTTCCAGGACCCTCTGACCAAGAGGCTCATCTTCTTCTCAGGTGAATCCCCCCATCCCACACAAAGGGCCCTTATGGGGGCAGCCCTCTGGCTCTCTCTACGTGGAGGGCCCTCAAAGCCGGCTCCTCTTCCCAGGGAGTGGCCCCTGCTCAGCCAACCCACTTTCCTTTGGCAGGCCAGAGCTTCTGGGTGTACCAGGGGGCCCGGGTCATTGGCCCTCGGAGCCTTGAGAAGCTGGGCATCGGGAGAGACGTGCACAAGATTGTGGGGAGCCTGATGCGGAAGGGGGGGAAGGCCCTGCTCTTCAGCGGAGATCAGTTCTGGAGGTACGTGGCCCAGGAGGGGGCCACAACATGGGAGCCAAAGGCTGGGTGAGGGGACGGAGCTGCTCAGCCTCCAGGAGCCCCAGGCAGCGGCCTCCCCAGGGAACGACTGCACCCTTAGCCAGCCCCCAGCCCCTTTCGCCTGAGCTCAACTCCCATGGCTACTTTGCCTGGTTTGTCCTGGCTCTCTGCGCTGGGGGGAGAAAGAAAGCAGAGCTTGGATGACCCATCTCTGCACAGGTAGAGGTGCCCTCGGGGGCATCTGGAGGGCACCTGGTGGGTCCTTGCTAGCTTTTCTTCCCTCCCCCCAACTAGGCTGGATGTGAAGAAGGAGCAGGTGGACAAGGAGTACCCCCACTACATTGACAGCCTCTTTCCTGGGGTCCCCACTGATGCTAACCTGGTCTTCCAGCACAAAGGTAAGAGGGGCAGGAGGGGGGACATACCCCCCTTTATGGGTCCTCTACAGGGGGCCTCTGTCGTGCAAGCGGGCAGCCTCGGACGTTCCTCCCTGGTCCCACAAGCAGCAGTGGGTGGGTGGGGTTCCTCTTTTGGGGCTGCAGAAGACAGATTCATTTATCTATTTATCTATTTATTTATTGGACTTTTCTACCGTCCATCTCTGAGGACTCAGGGAGGCTCACAACATACAATAAAACAATACATAACATTTTGGGTCCAATTAATTAAATATATACAGTGGTACTTCATGATACGAACCCCTTACCATACGAACAACCCGAGATACGAACCCGGGGTTCGGAAATTTTTTGCCTCTTCTTACAAACTTTTTCCGTCTTACAAACCCGCCGCTGTTGCCGAGAAGCCCCCCCGCCCGGCTGTCGCTTTTTGAAACAGCCAGGGGGATCTCAGCATCCACCTGAACCCAAAAGCCAAACCTAAACCTCTGGGTTTGGCATTTGGGAGGCCGCCAAGAAGCCCCCCGGTTGTTTCAAAAGATGACAGCCGGGCGGGGGGACTTCTCGATGGCCTCCCGAACGCCGAACTTGGAAGTTCGGCAAAGGTTCGGGTTGGGGAGGCCGCTGAGAAGCCCCGCCACCCGGGTGCCACCTTTTGAAACAGCTGGGGGGCTTCTCGGCGTCCTCCTAAACCCGAGCACCAAACCTGAACTTCTGGGTTTGGGAGAAAGCTGAGAAACGCCCGGCTGTTTCAAAAGGTAACAGCTGGGCGGCGGTGGTTTTTTGCGGGTTTTTTTCGTTGTACGCATTAATTCATTTTACATTGTTTCCTATGGGAAACAATGTTTCGTCTTACGAACTTTTCACCTTACGAACCTCCCCCGGGAACCAATTAGGTTCGTAAGACGAGGTATTACTGTAATCTAAAACTACAACCCCTAAAAAACCCAGTCCTTCTGATTCAATCAGTTTCTCTCAGTCCATTCATCGGCCAGGGGGCAAGAACCTAATGGCCCCAGGCCTGGCAACATTAATGAGTCCTGAGACTCTTGCAGAAGGCAAGAAGGGTGGGGGCAATACGGATCTCCCGGGAAAGCTAATTCCAGAGGACCGGGCCCCCCACAGAGAAGGCTCTTCCCGTAGGCCCCGCCAACCGGCATTGTCTAGTTGATGGGAGGTGGAGAAGGCCGACTCTGTGGGACCTAACTGGTCACTGGGATTCATGAGGCAGGAGGTGGTCCCGTAGGTATTCTGGCCTGATGCCATGTAGGGTTTTATAGGTCATAACCAATACTTTGAATTGCATCTGGAAACCAATTGGCAGCCACTGAAGGCCACGGAGTTTTGGAGAGACAGGTACATATCTGGGGAAGCTCAGACTGCTCGCGCGGCTGCATTCTGCACAATTTGCAGCTTCCGAACACTCTTCAGAGGTAGCCCCATGTAGAGAGCATTGCAGAAGTCGAACCTTGAGGTGATAAGGGCATGAGTGACCGTGAGCAAAGTCTCCCTGTCCAAATAGGGCCGCAACTGGTGCACCAGGCAGACCTGGGTGGACATCCCTCTCGCCACAGCCAAAAGATGGTGTTCTAAAGTCAGCTGTGAATTGAGGAGGATGCTCAAGTTGTGAACCCTCTCTGAGGGGGTCAATGATCCCCCCCGAGTGGTGGATGGACAGATGGACGTGTCCTTGGGGGGGGCAGTACTCACAGCCACTCCGTCTTGCCAGGATTGAGTTTGAGCCTGTTGGCACCCCATCCAGACCCTGACAGCCTCCAGACACTGGCACATCACTTCCACTGATTTACTGAGTGGACACGGTGTGGAGATGTATAGCTGACTATCATCAGTATATTGATGGTAACCGACCCCGTGCCCTCGGATGATCTCACCTAGTGGTTTCATGTAGATATTAAACAGCAGGGGGGAGAGGACCAACCCCTGATGTACCCCACAAGGCAGGGACCTAGGAAGCGACCTCTAAACCCCCCCCCCCACTAACACCACAGTGCCCTCCGCTCACCTTAACCATCATCCGTTTCCCCTCTTCCAGGGAGGTTCCACTTCTGCCGTCACCCCTTCTGCTGGCAAATGAGCCCCCGCTACCAGGTGACCCGGGTGGGCTACTTCAAGCAGGACATCCTGAAGTGCCCTGAACAGTGAGAGATGACCACGCCCCACTTGGACTCTGCTTCGGAATGCCTCTGGATGCAGCTTCAGCCTCTCCTTGGCTGGCCAGCCGATGGGGCAGCCTCTCTGCTTAGTGGGCCAAATGCTGCCCTGGCCCTTCGGCCTCCTATGGGTCCCAGAAGACTTGTCAGGGAGAGGGAGGGACTGAAGTGAGGGGGAGAGTTCTCAGCTGTGCCCCCCAGATCCACTGAATGGAGTGGAAAGCTCCGGCCACAAGCCCTCCCCCCATGCACTTCTATTTATCAATTTTTTTTTAATTTTATTTTATCAAATTGCTCAGGATCGCTTGCTATCACTTGCTCAGGAAGCAGAGAGGGGAGGAGGAGGGTGACTTTGGGGGGGAGGGGGGTCTTCACAGCTTTGCATCTATTTGTGATTGGAGTGGGGGCTGTCATCTGACACCCCCACTTTGCTTCCTCTTGTCTGTGAGAGCTGGATATTTTAAAAATTAAAGTTTTGTACATAAAACTGTGTGACCATTGTGTGAACTCTCCTTTGGTGATTGATTAGTAGTTTCATGAAGAAGGAAACATGATTTATAAAGCGGCTCAGGAAAAATATGATAAAGACCATCCTCCACAGCAATTGGGGAGACATAGTCCCGGAAGTCAAACCCATCTGGGACCTTAACGTGTCATCAGATAGACAGGAAATGACTCAAGTGAGAGAATGCCTAATGGCTGGAATGAACATAGGGGTTCCCAAACCCCATAATATAAAGGGAGCTCATCAGGTTACTCAGGATAAAGGTGAGGGTCCCATAGAATTTCTTAGAAGACACAAGGAGGCTTTCTGTAAATATGGAGGGATAGATTCAGATGCAGAGGAACATGAGAGGGTTCATAAACTACTTTCGTAAACTACTCAAGACTCATTTATACCACCAGGCATGGGGGAGTTGAGATATTCCTTCCCCCTAGGCCATTACAAGTTATGCATGGTATGTTTGTGTGTAGGTTTGGTTTTATAATAAGGGTTTTTAGTTGTTTTATTATTGGATTGTCACATGCTGTTTTTATCATTGTTGTTAGCTGCCCCGCGTCTACGGAGAGGGGCGGCATACATATCCAATAAATTATTATTATTATGAGGGAAATGTGAAGGTGCAATTTGTAGTAAATTCAAGTCCTGGCATATAGGCGAAACTTCAGAAAATGAATTGGGAAACCCTAAGTTTGGATGCCCTTCTTAAAAGGGCTCAAGAGGTTTCTGTGAATTGGGAAGCTGAGGTCCAGAAGAAGAAGATGGGGGTTCGGACAGCCCTGCTGTAGGAAACAAAGAAACAGAATGAGGCTATGACAAAATTGGTGGAGGAAATGAAGACGGCAGTGACAGGGATTCCTAATAAGGTTCTTACAGGAACCAGAGGAGGAGGACGTGGAGGGAATTTTGGCTAGAGAGGTAGAGGGAATTGGGGGGGGGGGGGAAATTCCTGAAGAGGTTTTCCGAGTACTTTCTGGAGACAACGAGGTGGTATGGGATCCAATTATGGACTCACTCGAAGAGATTGTTTTAAGTGTAGAGAGTTGGGACATTTCACAAGAGAATGCCTGAACCAAAGGAAGATTGAGCAGGTGAATAGGATGATGGAGGGAGATGGATGTAATAGATCAGCCCAATATTAGGGGTGTCAGGGATCTCTGATTATAATGGCCTGCCAGGAACCCTTGATGAATCTAAAGGTGGGTGAAGAGATTTTACCTTTCCTAGCGGATATCAGAGATTCACACTCCTCCATGAGTCATCTAACCCCCTCTCTTCAAATTGACCCTAATAGAATAGGGCCACAAGTAACTGGAGTGGGTGGAACTGGAGTAGGAGTGCAACAATTATTACCTATTGAAGTACAATATGAAGATCAGAAAATAGCCAGAGTGGTTTTCTTATACATCCCTTCAGCAGGAATTAACATATTAGGATGAGACATGATGACCAGGTTACAAATATCCATTCAATTTCAACCTGAATACACACGAGTGTATGTTTAAACTGAAGAAGTAGAAGAACAGATTGACCGTATAGCCTGGACAGCTAAAGGAAATGGGGGGGGGGGAGAGAGATATCCCTCCCATTGAGATTAAATTAAAACCAAATGAGGAACCAGTTCATGTAAAACAATATAATATTTCTCAAGAGGAGAGGCTAAGGTTACAGCCAGTCATTGCTCACAGTAGCTCATGCCCTCATCACCTCAAGGTTCGACTACTGCAATGGTCTCTACATGGGACTACCTTTGAAGAGTGTTCGGAAACTTCAGATTGTGCAGGATGCAGCCACGGGAGCTATCGTAGGGTTACCTAGGTTTGCCCATGTCTCTCCAACACGCCGTAGCAGGCTATCAGTTTCTGGTCGCAATTCAAAGTGTCGGTAATGACCTTTAAAGTCCTGCATGGCATCATGCTTGTGGGTGATTCGACCGTTAGAGGTGTTGATTTGGGACAGAGCAAGGATGTGGTTAAGGTGCTGAGCTGTCTCCCAGGGGCCATTGCCAGCAGGGACAGGAGGCGGATTACAAACATTGTTAAGACTGTGAGTAAAGGTAATAACGTTGATGTGGTGGTGCATCTTGGCACAAATGATTTGTCCCAGAGAAATGTTTTTTTTTTTAATTTTTTTTATTATTTTTCATAAAAACAAACAAATACATACAAACAATAAACATAAAGTGGGGGTATATTTCCCCCGCTTCTTATGAAAGTATACATTCAAATATAGAAAAAGAATACATAATTAAATATATGTTAACTATTATAATAAAAAAAGTTAATAAATTTGAGTTAAAGTTTTACAGATCTTGATGTGAGTGTTAAGTAGGGTTAGTATAACATAATTACCAAAAAATACCTTTAATATAATCCTAATTACTATAGTAAAATAGTGTCAAACCTTCAATCCAAACAATAAAACTAAATTCAACTATTATACATCGAGGATCTTGGTATGTTGCTTATACTTATACATACATAGACTACTATATCATAATCGTCAAAAAATCCTTTTAAACTAATATTAATATTATTATCACCTAGGTAAAAACTACTACAAAAAAAACAACTAAAGATATATCTTATTTTTTCTTATCTATCCATTTATAAACATTGTTCCATGTTTCATAAAATTTAGTATCCTCTTGATCGTTTAATCTTCTTGTCATCATATCCATTTCAGCGCAATCTAATATTTTAGCTATGACCTCTTCTTCCTTGGGGATTTCCTCCCCTTTCCAATTTTGCGCATATATTATTCTAGCCGCAGTTAATATGTGTATAATTAAATAAAAAATTTCTTTCTTGTAGGTCAGATTTGTGACACCTAGTAAGTAAAATTCCGGGGTATTATCTATATCTTGCTTTATTATTTCTTTTAATATTTTTTCAATCATTTTCCAATATATTTTTGCTTTACCACATGTCCACCATTGATGATAATAAGTTCCTATATCCTTCTTACATTTCCAGCATATTGGGGATGTTTTGGGAAACATTTTTGCTATCCTATTTGGTGGGAGATGCCATCTATAAAACATTTTAATTTGATTTTCTTTTAGGGAAACTGATTTAGTCATTTTCCAATTGTTAATCCATACTTTCTCCCATGTGTCTATATCTATTTCCTTGCCAATATTTCTACACCATCTTATCATAGTATCTTTTAAAGTCAACTCTATATTTTTATGAGCGATAAGTAATTTATATATTTTCCCTATCATTTTTGTTGAATTAGTGGTAATTAAAGTAGTTAAAGGATTCTTACTTTTATTAAAAATGTAAAGAGTTTTATCCTTCTGATATCTAGATCGGATCTGGGCGTAGTGCCACCAATCTATTATTATCCCTTCTTCTTGTAATTCAATTCTAGATTTAAGCTTCATCTGATCATTTAATAGTTCTTTATATCTATAAGTTATTTTCTTATCCTTTATAGACTTTGGATGTGTTATTGCTTCTAAAGGAGCTAGCCAGTCTGGGATACTTAAAAAATGATTTTTCTTTATGTCTTTCCATACTTCTAATAAGTATTTCCTTAATGTATGCCTTTTAAAATATGAATGGTTTTTGTCCTTATCATACCATAAAAATGCGTGCCATCCAAGCATTAAATCATGTCCTTCTAGGTCAAGTATTCTTTTATTATCTAAAATTATCCAATCTCTAAGCCATGTTAGTGCAGCGGCCTGATAATATAGTTTCCAATTTGGAAGGCCAAATCCTCCTCTTTCTTTAATATCTTCTAAACAATTCATTTTTATCCTTGCTTTTTTACCTTGCCATATAAATTTTTTAACTAAGTTTGTTAAAGTTTTTAAAAAGATACCCCCTGGGTTTATTGGTATTGTCTGAAAAAGAAATAAGACCTTGGGTAAAATGTTCATCTTGATTGTTGCAATTCTTCCTAAGAAAGATATTTTCAAATTATTCCACATTGCTAAGTCTTTTTAAATTTCTGCTAGTAATTTCATATAATTATCATTTTTTAATGTTATTGTTTTCGCTGTTAAATTTATTCCTAAATATTTTACCTTTTTTACAGTCTTTATTCCAGAAATACTTTCTAATTTAGTTTCTAGTGTTTTGTTCATATTTTTGGTCAAGTAATGTGTTTTACTTTTGTTTATCTTTAAACCTGCTACGTTTCCATATTGTTCAATGGTTTGTAGTAAGGTAGGAACTGTTGTAGTCGGTTCTTCTATTATAAACATTAGATCGTCTGCAAAGGCCTGAAGTTTGTAGGTTTCATCTCCTACGGTTAAACCTTTTATTTTGGGGTCCGCTCTTATTTTAATTAATAAGGTTTCAAGGGTCATAATAAATAACAATGGTGATATAGGACATCCTTGGCGAACTCCCTTATTTATGTCAAGTATTGGTAATTGGCTGTTATTCAATATTATATTCGTTGTTTGTTTTGAATATATGGTATCTATTAGGTTAACAAATTTTGGGCCAAATCTCATTTTATTTAATTGCATTTTTATAAATATCCAATTAACGTTGTCGAAGGCTTTTTGAGCGTCCAAAAACATTAAAGATGCCGTCTTGTCTGGGTGTTGTTCATAGTACTCTAGTATATTTATTACAGTTCTAATATTATTTTTAATTTGTCTCCCTGGAAGAAACCCATTTTGGTCTTGGTGTATTATTCCATTTATAACTCTTTTGAGTCTCTCTGCATAAATGGCAATAAAGATCTTATAATCTACATTTAATAATGATATAGGCCTATAATTTTTAATTTTTTCTGGTTCTGTACCCTGTTTATGTATTAAGGTTGTCAGTGATTCTGACCAAGATTTGGGGATTTTTCCCTCAAGTCTACATAAATTAAAAATTTCTAACATATGGTTTCTTATTGTTTCGTTGTCTATCTTATACCATTCTGCAGGTATGGCATCTGGGCCTGTGGCCTTGTTGCTTTTCTGTTTTTTAATTGTTATTAGGAGTTCCTCCATTGTTATTGGTCCATCCATGGTGGCCTGTTGGTCTTCTGTTATTTGTGGTAAATTTGAAGCCTCTAAATAGTTAAAAACTTCATCTTCAATAACATGATCTTTAGCATATAATTCTTTATAAAAATTATACACAATGTCTGCCTTACCTTCTGTGTCATATTTTATTTTGCCATCTTTATCTTCTAATTTTTGGATTAATTTTGATTGACTCTGTTTTCTAAGTTTATATGCTAGCCATCTGCCAGGTTTATTTGCATGTTCAAAATATTGTTGCTTTGCTCTTTTGATCTTTTCGGTTAGTTGGTTTTGTTCTATAACTCTAATTTTATGTTTAATTACATTTATTTCTGTCTTTAGATCTCTGTTCTTAATGTGTTGCTGCGATAAGGATTCTAATTGTTTTAGTTCATTTGTTACTTGTAAGTACTCTAATTTCTTTTCCTTATTGTGTTTTGCTGTATAGGATATTGTTAAACCTCTTATATACGCTTTAACTGTATCCCATAAATTCTGTGGAGTAGTGTCTGATGTTTTATTAATTTCAAAAAATATTTTTAATTCCTTTTCAATCCAATCCTTATATTTCTTATCATTTAATATATACCTATTCATCCGCCAGTTGTTCTGTTTATTATTCATCGTAATATAGACCACTATTGGGTTATGATCAGCCCATGTATTAACGTCTATCTCGACTTCTCTTATTTGTTCTGCCACCGTTTTTGGTGCCCATAACATGTCAATTCTCGTCCAAATTTTGTGAGGATTGGAGTAAAAGGTAAATTGCCTTTTGTGAGGGTGTCTTTCCCTCCAAATGTCGCTTAGTAATAATTCCGCTTTCATTTTTTGAAAAGTACTAGGTAGCAAATTTCTTCTTGTTTTTTTGCCTTTTCCCCTATTTTTATTACCTCCCCCTCCTGAGTGGTCTAATTGTCTATTCGCGATAGCATTGAAATCACCTATTATCAATAAATTATCAATAGCTAAATCTATTATTGTTTGGTGTAAATTTTTATAAAATGTCATTTGGTCTTCATTGGGAGCATAAATAGAAACAACCACTAGAGGTCTAGGTTCAATATCTACTTGTACAATCAATATCCTACCCTCTTTATCCTTATATATTTGTTTGGAATTTATAGAATTCTTGACATACATCACTACACCTCTTTTTTTTTGGTCTGCTAATGCAGCATACATTTTTCCAATTTTGGGATTCAACAGTAATTTTTGGTTATCTTTTTTAATATGAACTTCTTGTAGTATTGCAATCTGAACATTTTGGTTTCTAATTTTAGAAAAAATTTGCTTCCTTTTTCTTGGTTCGTTAAGTCCATTAACATTTACGGAAAAGATTTTTAAGTCTTTATTCGTTGTCATTTAATGGGTTTTTTGGTTTCTCGCTGAGGTTGAACTCTTCTAGCACCTTGGTCCTGCTCTATTACTTGGGCAGTTGCCCCCAAGTTTTCTTCTTGCTGAGTTGGTAATTTTTCCCCTGGTTGCTGTTGAACTAGTTGTAATTGGACCACTTGTTGGTTACTTGCGTAGTCGGAGTGGCCCAAACCGCTCTGTTCAAGAAAGTACATGGCTTGTTCTACGTTTTCCAGTTTGTACCTTGTAGAACGCCATGTCAGAGAAAGTCCTTGTGGAATAAGCCAACGATAAGTAATGTTTTCTTTGATCAAAATTTTAGTTAGAAAGTGATAATCTCTTCTGTTTTCTCTGACACTTCTTGGAACTTGCTTTAGTATCTTTATTTCTACTCCCTGACGTTGGGGCGGGGAGTTTCTTGAATGATGAAGTATCTCATCTCGCAACGCCTTTCTTGTAAACTTAATATGTATCTCTCTTGGGAGGTTGTGCCGACGGATATAGCTATTCGAGATTCTGTAAACTTCATCGATTTCTCTCTGTAAAGCTATGGGGTCCTCTTGAAGTATAGCTCCAATAATTTCCGCCATAGTCGCTTTTAAGTCTTCATCTTTTTCCTCTTTTATATTCTGAAATCGAAGTCCGTACGAAGCTCGTTGCATCTCCAGCTGGATAATAGATTCATCATATCTTCTGTATCTCTCATCGGCTCTCCCTTCAAGATAATCCATTCTTTTCTCATTTTTATCAGATTGTTCTTCAACTTTTTTAACTCGGTCGTCACTTTCTTGAAGTGTTTGTTGGATCTGCTTTATCTGGTCTTTCATCTCACCCATATCAGCTTTCATTTGGGCCATCTCCACTTTAAATTCTGCCAAGTCAGCTTTTATGGCTTCTCTTTGTTGTGTTGCCTCCTCCTTTATGGCTTCTCTTTGTTGTGTTGCCTCCTCCTTTATGGCCTCTCTTTGTTGAGTGGCGTCTTCTTGTGATTTGACCATGAAGTCCTTCAAAGTGTTCAAAGTCTCATGTATAGTTGCAAGATTGGACTGCATTGTTTTGTCTTTGTCTTTGTCTTTGGTAGACATGGTTAACACTTGATGCGAAGGAGAAGAATGCGGTGACACTTGTGGGGATAGGGTAGTTGGTGTAGTTTGTTTTTTTGTTGTTTTAACAAGGGTTGAGGTGTGGGACATTATCAAATTAGAATCCACTATTTCAAATTTTAAAGTTAGTTTCAATTTTATATGTAGTGAAAAGGAAAAAAAATTACTATAAATTCCAAATCTGTTCAATGTATTTTGTTTCCCTTATAATATGGCTATACCAATTCAATAACAATTCAATTAATAACAGAATTCAAAAAAAGAAGGGAGAAGAAAGAAAAGGAAAAAGAAATATTATTATTTAGTGCCACAGAAAAGAAGAACAGATATTAGCCTTTTCAAGTAAAAGGAAGACAAAAAGTAAAAGAAGGGAAGGAATATCAACTATATGTAGAAAACAAGAGAAAAAAAGTTGGAGGGGAAACTTTAGGAGGAGGGAAGAAAAAAGAGAAGGGAAAAAAAATGAAGTAAAAAGAGTTGTTCAAAAAGAAAAGGAAGGGGGGTAATATTTTAGTTCAACTATTTAGAATAGAGCAGGAACCCAAGGTTTATTAACAATGCATATAGTTCAAACCAAACTTCTTCTAGTAACAGAAATGTCCAAGAATAGGGAAGAAAGTCAAAGAAAAATCAGGAAAAAACAGATAATTATTCAAAGACACAATAACAGTATTGTATACTTAAGTTCTTCTTATAAATCCTGTAGTTTTGCTAGGAAGTAGAGATGAAAATCCAAATCTCAAAGGGTAAAATTATATTTGATTTCAATTCAAAATTCAAAGAGTGAAACAAATCCAAGGCTTGCTTGTGTTCAAAATGAAGTCAGTTTATTTTCCAAATTCAAGACAGGAACAAAGAAACAGATCCCAAGATGGAGTCAAGTTAATTTCCGTGCAGCAGGCAGATGTTAAACCAAAGAGTTCTCAGCAAATAATCCAAAAGGTGTCAGCAAATAATCCAAAAGGCTCAGCAAGTATTCCAAATAGGTTAATCCAACAATAAGTAATCCAAAAAAGAAGTGATTTCAATCTCTTCTAGATTCCATTTAGTTCATAATTATTAAGTTATTTCATGTTGTAAAAAGGAGCAGCAGAAGAAAAAAAAAAAAGGCAGCAAGACTGTGTTCCTCCGCTTCAAAAATTAAGTCCAGAACATTATGATTTTAAAAGTCTATCAACAACAAATTCTGATCATCACTAGGAATTTCCTTTAGCAGTTAAAATTTTCTAAATAGTCATGTCAAATTTAAACTATTTTGTTAAACCATAAAGTCAGAAAATTATTTTATAGGTTCCAAAGTTCACGTTCAAGATGGAAAAGTAAAAGTGAAGAAAAAAATTAGGTCCGGCTGTTATTTGCGGATGAGTTTAAACAAGAAAAAACTTTCACTTTCGCCCTAGAGAAAAAAAAACTTTTACTTAGAACTTTTACGATCTTCTGGCTTTAAACACGAAACACAATGGAGATTTTTACCTTAGGTCCTTTCTCTGCTATATTCTTTTTCAATGTAGATGTAGATATTTATACTTTCACTTCTTTGATTTTTGCTCTTCCCGCTGAGTGAGGGGAGAAAGCGCTGGCCGGTCCTCTTAATCAAAGAGGAGCGGTTCTCCCGTCTCCGAAGCTGCGGGGCGAACCGCTGCCTCCGGAGTCCTGGCGATGGGTCCTCGGGCAGAGGAGAGCCCCCTGTTCATGGATCGGGCCATCCGGGCCCGATCCGATCGCAAATGCGACCTTCGGAGGGGGTAGAAAGGATTCGCCTGGCAGAGCCCTGCCAGACACGTCCCGCCGCGATCTCCACCAAACCAGAAGCCTGTCCCAGAGAAATGTTAATGTAGTAAAAAGAGATTTTCAATGTCTAAGTGTGGAGCTGGGTAAAATAACTGATTCAGTGACTTTCTCAGAGGTGTTACCGGTTTGTGGCCAAGAGGATAAAACAACGTGTATCAGAGAGTTTAATGTGTGGTTAAGGCAGTGGTGTAAAGCTGAAGGTTTTGGCTATGTAAGTCATGATGTCAGTAGGTGGTCTAATAGGGAGTTGTTTAAGAGGGATGGTTTGCATCCATCATATAGAGGTACCCAGGTGCTCGGTGAGGAATTCAGAACTTTTTTGGACAGGCATTTAAACTAGGTAAAGGGGACAGAGATGTAACTGATGTGGGTGATTTCTGTCCCCGACCAATGAGGATAAAGCAGTTTTTGGAAGCTTATGAAAAGGGAGCTGCAAATAATATAGATGTAGTTGTTGATAATAAGGGGCAAACTAATAACGAAAATAATGTTCTTCGGGTAATGTGCACAAATGCTCGAAGCTTGAGCAACAAGCTCTGTGAATTAATGGCCATAATATATAGAGATAATTTGGACCTGGTTGCCATAACTGAGACATGGTTTAAGGATTCTAATGAATGGGAAATATCCATACCAGGATATACACTGTATAGGAAGGATAGAATAGAAAGAAGGGGAGGTGGAGTAGCCATTTATATTAAAGAAAGTCTAAAAGCAACACTAATTCAAAATACGTGTCAAGATCTAGAGACTCTCTGGATTTGCATGCAAAATAAAGAAGGTTCTGTCATTAGAATTGGGGTGATCTATAGGCCTCCAGGGCAATCCGAGGAATATGACAACAAGATGGTGGATGAAATTACCCAAATGGCAGTAAAGGGAGATATTGTGGTTATGGGTGATTTCAACATGCCTGATGTTGACTGGAATATCCCCAGTGCCCTTATATGCAAAAGTAAGAATATAGTAGAGGCCTTTACAGGAGCAGCTCTGGCACAGCTGGTTAAGACACCAACTAGAGGGGAGAATATTCTAGATTTAGCTTTTATGAATGGGAATTGGGTTTCAGATGTCAAGGTGGGAGAAAATTTAGGTTGCAGTGACCATCTATGTTTCTGGTTTGATGTAAAAACTCATTGTGAGCAATCCTATAATGCAACCAAAGTATTGGATTTCAGAAAAACAAATTTTAATGCAATGGGAGAATATTTAGATAATGAATTAAAGGGGAGGGATAAAATGGCAGGAGCGAGCATCCAGTGGACTGTATTAAAAAAGGCCACCTTAAAAGCCACTGGACTGTATGTAAGACAAATAACTAAAGGTAAAAGGAAGAAGAAACCGCTACGGTTTAGCAATGATGTAAGGGCTATAGTCAATGAAAAAAAGGCTGCCTATAGGAGGTATAAAGAGTCTGGAAGTATAGCTGATAGGGAGGTATATAAAATGAGACAGAAGGAGGCGAAACAGATAATATATGCTGCTAAAGCCTCAAAAGAGGAAGAAATTGCCAAATCTGTAAAGAAGGGGGATAAAACCTTCTTCAGATATATTAATGATAAGAAGAAGAAAAACTGCGGCATCACGAAGCTTAGTACCGGGAATAATACATGCATTAATGGGAATAAGGAGATCGGTGACCATTTCAATAGCTACTTCTGTTCAGTTTTCTCAAAAGACACCTTACAAAATAATACTATAGAGGGATATAGCATTGCTTCCAGCTGTACGGATTCAGCTCCAGTGATCTTAGAAGCCGATGTCTTAGAAGAACTTGAACGATTAAAGATAAATAAGGCAATGGGTCCAGATGGCATCCACCCCAGAGTTCTTAAAGAACTCAGATCTGTCATTGCTACCCCCCTGACTGATTTGTTTAACCAATCCTTGTTAACAGGAGAAGTTCCTGAGGATTGGAGAATGGCCAGTGTTGTGCCTATTCACAAGAAGGGCAGTAGAGAAGAAGCTGGTAACTACAGGCCAGTTAGCTTGACATCAGTTGTAGTTAAAATGATGGAGACTCTACTCAAAAAGAGGATAAATCAGCACCTAAAAAACAATAACTTATTAGACCCAAATCAGCATGGCTTTACTGAAGGCAAATCATGTCAGACTAATCTCATTGATTTCTTTGACTATGTCACAAAGGTGTTGGATGAAGGTGGTGCCGTGGATATTGCCTACCTGGACTTCAGCAAAGCCTTTGATACGGTTCCACATAAAGAGCTGATAGATAAATTAGTGAAGATTGGACTTAATCCCTGGATAGTTCAATGGATTTGCAGCTGGCTGAAGCGTAGACATCAGAGAGTTATTGTTAATGGCGAGTATTCTGAGCAGAGTCAGGTTACAAGCGGTGTGCCACGAGGATCTGTTCTGGGTCCTATTCTTTTTAATATATTTGTGAGTGACATAGGGGAAGGTTTGGTAGGGAAGGTTTCCCTATTTGCCGATGACTCTAAAGTGTGCAATAGGGTTGATATTCCTGGAGGCGTCTGTAATATGGTAAATGATTTAGCTTTACTAGATAAATGATCTAAGCAATGGAAACTGCAGTTTAATGTTTCCAAATGTAAAATAATGCACTTGGGGAAAAGGAATCCTCAATCTGAGTATTGTATTGGCAGTTCAGTGTTGGCAAATACTTCAAAAGAAAAGGATTTAGGGGTAGTGATTTCTGACAGTCTCAAAATGGGTGAACAGTGCAGTCAGGCGGTAGGGAAAGCAAGTAGGATGCTTGGCTGCATAGCTAGAGGTATAACAAGCAGGAAGAGGGAGATTATGATCCCACTATATAGAATGCTGGTGAGACCACATTTGGAATACTGTGTTCAGTTCTGGAGACCTCACCTACAAAAAGATATTTACAAAATTGAACGGGTCCAAAGATGGGCTACAAGAATGGTGGAAGGTCTTAAGCATAAAACGTATCAGGAAAGACCTAATGAACTCAATCTGTATAGTCTGGAGGACAGAAGGAAAAGGGGGGACATGATCGAAACATTTAAATATATTAAAGGGTTAAATAAGGTCCAGGAGGGAAGTGTTTTTAATAGGAAAGTGAACACAAGAACAAGGGGACACAATCTGAAGTTAGTTGGGGGAAAGATCAAAAGCAACATGAGAAAATATTATTTTACTGAAAGAGTAGTAGATCCTTGGAACAAACTTCCAGCAGATGTGGTAGATAAATCCACAGTAACTGAATTTAAACATGCCTGGGATAAACATATATCCATCCTAAGATAAAATACAGAAAATAGTATAAGGGCAGACTAGATGGACCATGAGGTCTTTTTCTGCCGTCAGACTTCTATGTTTCTATGTTTCTATCAGACCAGAATACCTCCGGAACCGTCTTCTGCCGCACGAATCCCAGCAGCCAATGAGGTCCCACAGAGCTGTCCTTCTCTGGGTCCCGTTGACTAAACAATGTCATCTGGCAGGCTCCAGGGGAAGGGCATTCTATGTGGTGGCCCCAGCCCTCTGGAATCAACTCCCCCCAGAGATCAGAACTGCCTCCACCCTCCTTGTCTCTTGCAAATTACTTAAGACCCACCTATTTTGCCAGGCATGGGGGAATTGAGACATCTCCCCCAGGCTTTTATAGTTTTATTTATAGTATGCGTGTGTTGCATGTTTTTTAAATTATGGGTTTTAAGATGCTTTTTTAAAATTAGATTTGTTTACATTGTCACACTGTTTTATTATTGTTGTGAGCTGCCCCGAGTCTTTGGAGAGGGGCGACATACAAATCTAATAAATTATTATTATTATTATTATTAAGTCCAGGGACCTCCACTGCCAGCCCAGCTACCTCCTTGAGCAGCACAGGCAGGGCTGTTGACATACAGCTGCGAGGCAGGTACATGAGCAACAAGCCCACCGGAACCCCTAGGTCCAACTTCACAAAGAGGGACTCAAAACCTGCAATCTTAGGAGCAGTGAGTCTGCCTAGGCAAACTCTATAATAGCCAGCCCTCCTCACCTTCCATGGGGTTGTGGTTGGGCCAAACCTGAATCCCAGCTGGGCAAATTTCAGAAAGACGAACTCCTCCCTCTGGGCCCAGCCAGGTCTCCGTCACACAAACCAGGTCGGCCTCCTCTTCCAGGATCAAATCCTAGATGAGGAGAGCTTTATTTACAACTGACCTGGCATTAAGTAGCAGCAGCCTGAGCCAAGGGCCAGGATTTCGCTCATCACCAGTATCCCGTGTTGAGGACATGGGGCCAGAACAAGGGATCGCTTTCAAACAGAGAGCTCTTGTTCCCCGAAAGCGGCCTACTCCATGTCTCCCGCCATATCTGCCTCTCCCCAGCAGAACCGGAATATTTTGGCCCTCCACCACCCTAGAGATAGACTCCCCCATCCCTCCCACCTCTACGTCACCAGGTAAGCTGACCTTTCCATTCATAACGTTACTCTCATTCATGTCATACATAAATAGAAGAGAGCAGTTACGGAGGTATTACAAGAGATAAGAGAGTTCACCGGTGGTTGGGTGGGGTTCAACAATTAGGGCTGATGATAAATGGGCAGCGTGCCAGCCTCTCAGTGTGGAAGATTATCTGTTTGTGCTTGTGGATTTGCCTCCACTCTCTGGATTCTCCAAGGACCCTGTGCTTTGATATCTGGACTCTGAATGTAAATCATAGTTAACCGTGTGAGTTAAACCAAAGTCTGAAGGAGTGTAGCTGTGACAAATTCACAACTACTTGTTAATTGCTTTGAGTTTGGTTTTTTTGTTATTTCACTGTCTTCAAGTCTGTTTGTTTTACACGTGAGCCCTTTGACCCCAAAGAGAGGGTTTTGCTTCTATTTTTCTGTGCATAAAGAAGGTATTGTTGACTTTTCATGTGTGTGTGTGTGTGTGTGTGTCTGTTTTGGCTACTTTTGCATTCAATTAGAGGCTCGTGCCAAGAGCTGGCAGAAAAACTACAGATGTTAAAAACATATAAGAATAAGGTATAATTAAAAAAACAAAGACCTTGACCCTTCAGAGAATGACCAGGATTTTGCATATGTCCACAGATATGGTCTTTTCCTTAATATTTCACTTCCTCCTCCTTCTCTTAAGACTTTAAAAACAGAAATAGAATAAGAGGAGATGCAGTTATCATGGTCATAATCTCTCTGACCCACAATCCACAACTGTCTCTTAGGGACAGAGTTCTGCCAGGGAACACGTAGCATATTGAGGAGAGGACAGAAGACTCTCAATATAAGGTGAGTGGGGGGCTGTAGTTCGTTCTATATCCCCCTCTTCCACATTGGTGGAAGAGGAGGGATATAAGCCGTAAGTCAGCTTTTTCATTATTGTTGTAATTTTGGTCACTAAATGAATGGTTGCAAGTTGGGGAGTATCTGAAATACAATTTGTGGACCCATTTAACATCATAGGTTTTCCCAAGTGGCCTGGCTGGACATCTTTTTCACAATTAAAAGTGGGGCATTGGTGGCTTTTCTCAGCTGCAGGTCCCCCCATGCCAGGCCCAGGATGGAAAGAAGCCCCCTCCCCAAGACTGGCACCAACCTCCAGCATGATTTCTCCCCCCCCCCAGTAAGCAGTTACACCCCAATGGACAGAAAACATCAAGAGATGAAACAGAATCTAACTTTTATTTCCCCCCAAAAAATAACAGCACTGATACGAGGCACCTTGTCCAATTTACAGCAACCCAGGCAATACTCCAAGTGAACACCAATGTGTGTGTGAGAGAGAGGGGGGGGAGGGAGAAAGAGACGGGGGAGGGAGAGAGGGGGGCATGAGCGGAGGCATTTGGAAGCAGAGTCCTGGTGGGGGTCTGGTCCTCTCTCCCTGTTCAGGGCACTTCAGGATGTCCTGCATGAAGTACCCCACGCGTGTCAACAGGTAGAGGGGGCTCCTTTGCCAGCAGACGTGGGACCTTCCTGGAAGAGGGGAAACCAGTGAGGGGGAAGGTGAGCGGAGGGCACTGCGGAGCAGCTGCAAGGAGGGAATGGCAGGGACCCTCAGGGGAAAGCCCCTCCTGTGGGGCCAAGGAGGCTGGGCTGAGGAGGGGACTGGGGTTTAGGGGCAGCACCCCCATTCCTGCCAAGGCTCTGGGAATCTCCCCCCTAAACCGGATCCAGAGCTTCCTGGGGGGTCAAAGGGGATTCTTCCTCCCTGCAGGCCTTGGATGGCTGGGGGGCATCCACCTGGCAGCCCCTTCACCTTCTTCTCAAAGTTGCCTTATTCCCTGGGAGGGAGGGAGGGAAAGTCTCTTGAGGGGGGGCAGCTTCCCCACTGACATAGATGCAAGTGCCAGAGGTGGCCGGCAGTCTCCTGCCCATATCTTTGCATCCCAGAAGGGAGTCAGGGGAGGGGGCAGAAAGAGCCCCCAGGCCACAAGCATCAAGAGGAGGAGAAGTTCCCCCTCACTCCCAGCAATTGAGTCCCTCCCAATGAGCCTCTTCCTCTACACTGAGGAGGGGGCTCTATACACCTAATCCAGCCATTCAGGCATGCCCCCCTCCGGCTTCGCCACTCACCCGTCCTAGAAGAAGTCCAGCGCCTCGTCAACCACAGAGGAGGAGTCCTCAGCTTCGGTACGGGCCTGAGAAGGGGAGAGGGGCGCCTGGTGCTGACCACCCGATTTTTTACCTAGTGGAGGGGGAGAGAAGAGGGACCCTGTTAGCACTATGTACATAACTGGTTGGGTTTGGCAACATATAAAGAAATTATCAATGCATGTTAAAATGGATTATGTGACTGCTGTAGTAGAAACTGTGTGTTAAATGCTGGTTTTTGTATTTGTAAGCTGAACAAGTAAGATATAGTATTGTATATGTATTGACTGATTTAACTGTGTATGGCTAGGATTGTTCTTGACTAAGATATTTGCCAAAGTAAGTAATATTTTATACACTTCATGTATCTGGTTATCAGCACCACTACTCATATCTCTGGACCATCAGCTGGATATCTGCCCCCTCCATGTTTCCTCTGTGCATCCTTGCTAACTCCAGGGTTACTCTGCACACTTAACAGAGCAACACAAACATCAGGGGTCCAGATTTGGGGGTGGGAGGAGACGGCAGAAAAGTCCCTGCCCTAGTGCAGAAACAGCTCAAGAGGGGAGCCAAGGAGGTGGGGGGGGTCTCCTTTGAGGGCGGGGATTGCTAGTGGACTGGAGGAATGGGTCCCTCCACATCCTGGTAAATGAACGTGGGCTTCATGTTGTCCATGGAAGGGGCTTGCGGACCAGGGTCACTCAGGACACAGTGGGTAAACAGGACCCTCCAGCCCAGAGCCCCCCCGATTAATTCGAGAGCTTCCCAGGCAGGGCCACGTGGCTGCCTGATTCAACCCCCCCAGCAGCCCTCCCCCACCTCCTGCTCACCATAGAGAAACTGGATTCCTTCGATGTCGTCCGAATGCAGCTTGAAGTCGGCCTGGTAGGAGTATATGGGGTACATCAGGGCTTTCTGGATGGTGGAGTGACTCAGGCCGAGCGCATGGCCGAACTCATGTGCCGCAACCAGTAAGAGGCTGTAATCTGGGGTTTCAAAGTGACAGCAGAGGGTATTCATTCATTCATTCATTCATTCATTCATTCATTCATTCATTCATTCATTCATTCATTCATTCATTCATACAAGTTGAAAGGGACCTTGCAGGGTATCAAGTCCAACCCCTGCTCAAGCAGGAACCCAACACCACCCCAGCCAGATAGACTGATCCAACAGACTCCCATCTAGTCTGGAGGCCTCAACTGGGGCCAACAATCCCTGGGGCCCCTGGGTCATCCTCTCCCCTCACCACCCCTCCCCCTGCTGAGGAAGGCAGCCCTTCCCCTAGGCCACAGGTGGGGAATGTTGGCTCTTCTGTGACATGTGGACTTCAACTCCCAGAACTTTTGAGCGAGCCTGATTGGCTGAGGAATTCTGGGAGTTGAAGTCCACAAGTCATAGGGGTGCAGTGGTTAGAGCGCAGAACTGCAAGGTACTTCTACTGCTCACTGGCTGCCAGCAGTTCAACACATGGTGGGCAGCAAAGAGATACGGCAAAAGTGGATGGAGTGCCGCTAACCTCCCTCTGAAATGGCACCTATTGATCTACTCACAATTGCTTGCTTTCCATCAGGAGCTGGAGCAAAGGATGGGACCTCACCCTGCCTGTCGCACGGCACTCGGGCCGTCATCTGACAAGCTGAGTGTTGTTCATGGCCGAGCTGTTCACGCCCGGTGGGTGTGCTGAGCCCCCTCCCCACCAGCTTCCCTTGGGGGGCCAGTGAAAGGAGCTTCCCCCCTACCTCGGCCAGGGCAAAAGCCCCACTTCTGGTCTGTGTCGAAGTCGCTGGTGGTGGCACACCAGAGCCTCCTGTCGGTCCGTCTCTCCCTGGTGAACCGGGAATCAGGCGGACAAAGCTCCAGGGCCCAGAGGAGATCCAGGCAGAAAGGGGGCCCACTCACCGACCTCACTGCCCAGCGTCCAGAGCTCATCATCGTCAAAATGGACATCCCCACCGATTGAGGCTTTGCCAGGAGGGAAGGCATGGGCCAGAACTCCATTCTTTCCATCAAAAGATAGGTTGTCACCGTGGTCTGTTGGGGGGGGGGGAAGAGAGGTCATAATCTGAGCAGGAATTTTATGATTATGATTATGATTATGATTATCTGGAGTTGGAAGGGCCCTTGTAGGTCATCTAGTCCAACCCCCTGCTCAGGCAGGAGTCCACACAAACACACACAGATATACAGTGGTACCTCATCATACGAACTTAATTGGTTCCAGGAGAAGGTTTGTAAGGTAAAAAGTTCATAAGATGAAACAATGTTTCCCATAGGAATCAATGTAAAAGCAAATAATGCCTGCAAATCCTTCAGGAAAATCCCAAACTTTAGAAGGGAGGCGAAGAGAGGGCAGGGAGGAGCAGCTAAAGGGGGCGGGTGGAAGAAGCAAGGCTAGGCTAAAGGGTGAGTGGGAAGGAAGAAGGGCAAGGGGGGCACCCCTCCCTTTTCTTTCTTCAAAAGACACCCTTTCAATTCCTTTGCAAGCACGTTGTTCTCTGCAAACTTTTTCCTCCCACAAGCTGCCCCTCCCTTTTCTTTCTTCAAAAAAGGGGAAAAAAAGAAACCCCTTCATCCCAGCAGCAGCTGCTTGCGTTCGTAAGGTGAAAATAGTTCAGAAGAAGAGGCAAAAAAATCTTAAACACCGGGTTTGTATCTTGAAAAGTTCGTTAGAAGAGGCGTTCGTAAGATGAGGTACCACTGCATATGTAAAATATTTTTGCTGATAATGAAAAGGAAGGGAGATCTACAATAGATCTATTTGGGGCTTATTAGCCTTCATCAGGTAGCCACACCCTTACTGGGATTTGAACCAAGGGCCTCTGGCTTGTAAGTCTTAGCCATTAGGCTACAGGCTCATCCCCCGTATCAGCTTGTACCAGGGGAGGGTTATGTGTGATTTTTTTTTGTCCAGTCACCCTGGTATATTGAAGGAGCATCACAGCTTCCTTTTTGCCTCTCGGCCCCACCAGGAGTCAAATTCAAAGGCAGATAAACTTTTTTATAGCTGACAACTATAATCTATAGGTGTAACATTATTGCTGATAAGGAAAAGGAAATGAAAAATTATATACAATGGTACCTCTACTTAAGAACTTAATTCAGGAGGAGGAAGAAGAGGAAGACGTCAGTCACTGCCAAAGACAGAAGGTCAGGGGAGGGGAATCAAAAAATTTAAAGAAAGAGGGACTCTGAGGCGGCAAAGAGGAGCACGCCCCTCCCATACACCCGGCGCAAGGCTGCCTCCCATACGCTGCGGCGGAGAGAGAAAAACCCAGGTGGGTGAGAGGGGGGAACCTCCCGCTCCTTTGACCAAAAGGCTGCTGCTCCTGCTACCTGCTGAAGGGCTTCCCTCTCCTCTCACTCACTCCCTTTGTAGCCGTTGCCTTTCCTTCACTGTGGTGACTCCTCGGTTTGGCTGAAGCTGACTTGATTCAGCTGGGGTGCCTTTCCACACCCAGACGCTCCAGGAGGCAACCTGCGCCGGGTGTATGGGAGGCAGCGCAAGGGAGTCACCACAGCGAAGTGCCCAGAGAAAGGAAAATGCTTTATTTGCTCTGGGCTGCCAAAGCCTCCTTAAGCGCCACTGAAAGGCTCCTCTGGCAGCCCAGAAAATTCCGAGGTGGCTGGGATTAAAGGGGGAATGGCAGGAAACTGGCCGGGGACATTTTTCCGGCCTCGGGTTCTCAAGTAAAAAATGTTTCTTGAGAAGAGGCAAAAAAATCTTGAACACCCAGTTCTTATCTAGAAAAGTTCTTAAGGGGGGTGTTCTTAAGTAGAGGTACCACTGTATTTACATATTTTTGCTGCTAAGTGAAAAGGAAGGGAGCCTCTGATAGATCTATTTCAACCTTGCTAGGTATCATCAGACAGACATACCCTTACTGGGATTTGAACTTGTAGCCTTCTGCATGAACAGCAGGATATTAATTATATATATATGCACCAAGACAAATTCCTTGTGTGTCCAATCACACTTGGCCAATAAAAATTATATTTTATTTTATTCTATTCTATTCTAATATTATATATATATATATATACAATTCTTTTAGGCCTGCAGACAGATGTGAGAGGTGTGATGCCAGCTGCCTCCTCCCCTCCCCCTCACCTCGGGTTCCAAACTGGATGAGAATGTCCACCTCCCCATCCTGTTGGCTGGTGATGGTGAGGGGCGTCACCTGCATCCAGACATCAAAGGCTCGGGTGAAGGTGTCATCGATGGTGGAGCTATCCAGGTCAGGGGAATAGTTGACCACCCTGCCGAAGAGTGGAGGAGGCTCAGAGGCTTAAATCAAGCCCCACCTCCAGACCCCCTCCTCACACACACACCACAAACACACACACAGAGAGGAAAGCACAGGTGTGCCTGGAGGGAGGGCAGCCTTCCCAAGTCTGCTGTGCCCCCCCAAGGAGTCTTGGGGTCCCCTCCGCTTGCAACCTGACACGGAGCCACGAACCCGCCAAAGGTGCCTGCTGGCTCACCGGTACGTGAGGTCCGTGTGGTCCCACTTGCCCCGTGTCTTGTAGCCACCCACGTCGGGGACCCCGCAGCGGGGCATGCGCATGGCCGTGAGGGTGACGGCGTCCAGCTCCCCTGTTTCCGGCAAGCCCAGCCGCTTCTGCATGGCCTTCAGGGGGGTCTCCAGCATCATCTGTGCCTCAGGGTTGGTCGCCTCCAAGTACCCGTAACGCTGGAGGTAGCTCTGCGGAGAGAGAGAGAGAAGTGGGCGGAGGGGCTCTGGGCAGAAAGCGGCGGGTGGGCGGAGGGGCCGGGCCCTGGGCTTGACCCCCAACCCTCCTCCCGGGACCGGATCCCCCGGATCGCCTCCACAGTCCCCGCGAGTCCCAGGGGGGCTGCCTTCCCACAACCTGACCTGGGTCGGGCGAGCGGAACGCACCGCCACTTAAGGCGCCCGGCGCCAGCGGGGGACTCGAGGCAACCGGGCGCCCCAGAGGGACAGCGGCGCCCCTCTCGCCCTCCAGCCGCGCTCGGGCTCTCTCGGGCTCCGGCGGAGTAGGAAGGCGGGTGTGTGTGTGTGTGTTTGTTTCCGTCCAGCGGAAGCGCCGCCGGAGCGCGCAGCTCGGAGACTCACGGCGGCCAGCTCCCGGTCGCTCAGGGCGCTAAGGGCGTCCCCGGGGAAGGTGATGACCACGGGGCCCTTCCCTTCCGTCGGGGCGGCCCGCGGGCAGGGCAGCGGCGGGAGCGCCAGGAGGAGGAGGAGGAGGAGGCCGGCCGGGGCTGGGAGGCTCATGGCTGCAGAGGGTCTCGGGCAGGGCGCGTCTCTCCTTTCCGGGCTCTGCGGGAAGCGCGAAGCTCAGGCGAGCACAGCCGTCTGCAGCCCGACTGCCGGCGGGGCCCTTTATGGTCGGCGGGGAGAGAGGAGGAGACGGGGGGCGGAGGCTGAGCCAGCCGCGGTCCCTCCCCCGGTGGAAGAGGGGCAGAACCGGTGGGGCGCTGCCCCTTCTCCGCCTGTTCTCACCAGGAAACGCGAAAGGCGGCCGACACCAGCCAAGGGGTCCAAGAGGGCGGCCGTCCGCCTCCATGGGGGGCTCGGAGGCCGCTACAGCTAGGAACCCCCGGCCCCCGCCGCATCTGCCTCCCGAGTCCTTCGTGGGGTCACCCCGGAGTCCTTCGTGGGGTGACCCCGGAGCCCTTCAGGCGCTGCCCCACTCGCCCCTCCCGCCCTCTGATATTTATGTACTACACAGGGCTACCAAGAAATACTTTTTCTGACCTTGTACTTTTCTTTTTCTTTTTTTGAAAAAAAAAATTATGGGTTTTAAATATATTTTAAAACACAAATAAATAACAACAAAAGACAGACAGGTTACACTAAAACATCAGCAGCAATGACAACAAATTATAATATCAGCAAACATTCAGTATTTCTGCATTGCTACATCCGATATTTCATCAAGTCCTATAATAATATACATATGAATGTATTACAGTAATATCTGTATTATTTCATACAACCACAAAATCCCTATTCAAGTCATTCATATTCACATATTAATTGTCTTTATTTTACTAATCTTTATATATCTTTTGTAATTTTTATATTTCTATGTCTTGACTCTCAATCCATCTGTGCCATTGTGTCCATATTTCATGATACTCAGAATCTTTTTGGCCCCTTAGTTCCATCGCCAGTTTATCCATTTCAGAAATATTATATATTTTATTAATTACTGCTTTTTCTGAGGGAATTTTTCTATTTTTCCAATATTGGGCAAAGGCAATTCTGGCCCCAGTTGTAGTATGAAATATTAGATATTTATCGGCTTTACTATATTGCTTTTTTATCAATCCCAATAAGAACAATTCTGGTAAGAATTCTATCTTTCTTTCTATTCTCTCTTGTAACCATTTGTGGATTTTATCCAGAATTTTTTGTCTCAACCACCACATGTGAAAGAAAGTGCCATTGTTTTTTTTACACTGCCAACAATTTGGGCTCAATTTGGGATATATCTTAGCATTTTATAGTAATTTTCATAGAAACATAGAAACATAGAAGACTGACGGCAGAAAAAGACCCCATGGTCCATCTAGTCTGCCCTTTTACTATTTCCTGTATTTTATCTTACAATGGATATATGTTTATCCCAGGCATGTTTAAATTGTTTGTTCCAAGGATCTACTACTCTTTCAGTAAAATAATACTTTCTCATGTTGCCTTTGATCTTTCCCCCAACTAACTTCAGATTGTGTCCCCTTGTTCTTGTGTTCACTTTCCTGTTAAAAACACTTCCCTCCTGAACCCTATTTAACCCTTTAACATATTGAAATGTTTCGATCATGTCCCCCCTTTTCCTTCTGTCTTCCAGACTATACAGATTGAGTTCATTAAGTGTTTCCTGATACGTTTTATACTTCAGACCTTCCACCATTCTTGTAGCCCGTCTTTGGACCCGTTCAATTTTGTCAATATCTTTTTGTAGGTGAGGTCTCCAGAACTGAACACAGTATTCCAAATGTGGTCTCACCAGCGCTCTATATAAGGGGATCACAATCTCCCTCTTCCTGCTTGTTATACCTCTAGCTATGCAGCCAAGCATCCTACTTGCCTTTCCTACCGCCCGACCACACTGCTCACCCATTTTGAGACTGTCAGAAATCACTACCCCTAAATCCTTCTCTCCTGAAGTTTTTGCTAACACAGAACTGCCAATGCAATACTCAGATTTAGGATTCCTTTTCCCCAAGTGCATTATTTTACATTTGGAAACATTAAACTGCAGTTTCCATTGCTTTGACCATTTATCTAGTAACGCTAAATCTTTTACCATATTACAGACCCCTCCAGGAATATCAACCCTATTGCACACTTTAGAGTCATCGGTGTTGTATCCTGAAATGGCTACCTTGTATTTCCTGTAAATAGTTTGTTCCTCTTTCCAGCGCTGTCTGAGCCGAAGCAGGAAGTCGCTTCTGATTGGCTCAGACGCGGCTGGCTCTTGCTTTGGCGGGAACCGCAAATGTATAAAAGAAGCGGTTTCTCCAAGCAGAGTCAGTCGGTACTCGCTGAATTGTCACTTTGCCTTGCTGAGCTGTCACTTGTTCTCTGAGCTGAATAAAAGTACCGATTGCTTGAACCCTGTTTCTGGGTCTACTTCACTGGCGACGAACGGACGGAAGAAACATCGCGTGCAACATGAACAAAGTCCAGATCGGCCAGGCTCCGGAACTCTTCGATCCCGAAAAAACGTCCTGGGACGAATACATGGCCACCTTCGAGATCTTCCTCGAGGCGGCGGGAATACAGGACGCCAAAGCCGATCGCAGACGGGCTATCTTTCTTTATTACTGCGGCCCAGAAATCCGTGGCCTTGCCCAGACTCTCACCGACCCGCAGCCAGCAAGAACCGTAGCTTGGGACGTCCTACAGGAGAAGCTAGCGAGCCATTTCAAACCGACCAAACCAGCCATGGTTTTTCGGCATCAGTTTTCCATGATGGCTCAGAAGGAAACTGAATCAATCAACCAGTTTACAACGCGACTTCGGACGGTACTTGCTCAATGCAAGTTTAAAGACCCGGAAGCTCGCCTCACCGACGCCCTGGTTTTTGGCATGAAAAGCGCCACAGTGAGAAACAAACTCCTCACCGAAGAAGAGCCGACTCTACAAACCGTGATTAAACTAGCGCAAACCACAGAAGCCGCCGACGCAGCAGCTAGAGAATTGAAAGAACACGGAAGGCGAGAACTCATTGCCAAGATTGACTCCGCGTCTCCCCGCGCCGTGGAATCAGACGACCCCAGCCAACCAGCTCACAACGGGGACAACTGCTTCCTGGTACAAGACCAGCCGAGACACCACAGAGCTACTCACCCAGCCCCCTGCGCGGGCTGCCGAGGAAACCACCAGCGCCATCGATGCCCTTTCCGAGACGCTACATGCCACCGCTGCAACCGTCGAGGCCACATCGCCATCGCATGCAGAGCAACGGCACCAGAAGAGACATTCGCCACACCGCAATACCAACGACCACAAACCCAGACCCCCCAACCGCGAGAAAAGAGACCGTTCCGCAATTCGGGTCAAAGAAACTACTCAACCGCTAACCGCGACTACTATAGAGGTAACACTCAATTTTCCGTGAATAACACGACAACAAAAAAGGGGGCTAAAATTGTTATCTCACTGTTACTAAATAACCAACCTTGCTCAATGGAGCTTGATACGGGATCTAGATATACCATCATGCCTTGGGAGAAGTTTAAACTGTATATGCCTAATATGTCTAAATCTGATCTAAATCAAACCTCTTTAGTGATCAGAGATTTTCAAGGGGGGGTAATCTCGGTCCTGGGAACAGCAAATGTACCTATTGTATTCAAGAATGTTAAATGTACCCTACCCATGCTTATTGTAACGGGGGCTAAGCACTCTCTTTTGGGTTTAGCTTGGATGGAACCGTTGGGGATCGAAATTTCGGGTGTGTGTAATGTAAACTGTGATAATATGCCTAACTTTGTGCAAGAGTTCCCTGAAGTGTTCAGCCCCACCTTAGGATTGTATAAGGGGCCCCCTATATCCTTTTCTATTGACCCCAAGGTCCCACCAGTCAGGCTAAAACCTCGCAGGGTCCCCCTTCCGCTTCTCTCCAAACTAGACCTGCAGCTTGATAAACTCATAAGCCAAGGTATTTTGGTCCCTGTGGAACAGGGGCCATGGGAAACTCCCATAGTTACGCCTCTGAAGCCAGATGGTTCTTTAAGGGTTTGCGCTGACTACAAATCTACCCTGAATAAGGCCCTCCAACACCACCCCTACCCCATCCCGGTTGTACAACAACTCCTACACTCCCTGGGGGAAGGGAAAAGGTTCGCAAAGATCGACCTCGCGCAAGCTTACCAGCAACTCCCGGTCGATGAACAAACAGCAAACGCACAAACAATTGTAACGCACAGGGGGGCTTTCAAATGCACGAGGTTACAGTTTGGGGTAAGCATAGCCCCAGGAATATTCCAGAGCATTATGGAACGCCTATTGTCAGGGGTAAATGGGGCCATTCCATATTTTGATGACATCTTAATTGCAGGGGAAAACCAGGAACAAGTAAACAAAAGAATAAGGGAAGTACTTAAGAGGTTACAGGACAAAGGCTTAAGAATCAAGCCTGACAAATGTGTCTGGGGAACCAACAGTATAGAATTCCTAGGATATAAAGTAGACAAAGAAGGGATCCACCCCACAACAGAGAAGCTGAGAGCCATTAGGGAAGCCCCAGAGCCACGAGATAAGAATGAGCTGCAGGCATTTTTAGGCCTTCTTAATTTTTATTCCGTTTTTTTAAAGCAGAAGGCAACAGTAGCAGAGCCTCTACATCGTTTACTCCAGAAGGAAGCCCGCTGGACCTGGGGGGAAACTGAACGTGAAGCTTTTTTCCAAATAAAGCAATTATTAACTTCTAAAAGTGTAGTAGTCCAATATAGTGCTTCGCTACCCATTAGGCTCACGTGCGACGCTTCACCGTACGGCATAGGAGGAGTCCTAGCTCACGTTCTGCCTAATAAGACAGAGGCCCCAATAGCATTTTTCTCAAGAACCATGACCAGCACAGAGAGGAATTATAGCCAGTTAGACAAGGAGGCTCTAGCTTTAGTGGCAGGGGTAAAGAAATTTCACAATTACATTTTTGGTAGAAGTTTCGAATTAGTCACTGACCACAAGCCTTTACTAGGTCTGCTAGCCCCCAACAAGCCCACTCCGCCTTTTATGTCTCCAAGACTGATCAGATGGGCTCTTTTCCTCTCAGGGTACCAGTATGATCTCACCCACAAGGGGGGGAAGGAAATCAATCACGCAGACGGCCTCAGCAGGTGCCCCATAACAGACTTAGTGGAGGACCCTGCTCCTTCCACAGATGTACTAATGATAGAACTCGAGGATAACCCACTAACCACAGCCAAAGAGGTAGCTGCACACAAACAGCAAGATCAAATCCTTAAACAAGTGGTAAACTGTGTACTTAAGGGGTGGCAAAATGGTGCTGTGAAACCTGAATTGTGTGACTTCAAAACCAAAAGACTTGAGTTATCTTTTGTAAAGGGCTGTCTGTTGTGGGGGGATAGAGTGATCATCCCCAAAAGCCTGAGGGAAAAGGTACTCAAAATGTTACATGTGGGCCATCCTGGGATTGTCAGGATGAAGAGCCTAGCAAGAGGGCATTTATGGTGGCCAGGCCTGGATGCTGATATTGAGAACTGGGTTTCGAAGTGTGAACCATGCCAAGAGTCACGGCCTAATCCCCCCAAAACAACTCCGGCTGAGTGGGAGCAGCCTATGGGTCCTTGGTCAAGAGTCCACATTGATTTTGCTGGTCCAGTGGGGTCCCAGTATTTCTTAATAGTGGTTGATGCGTTCTCCAAATGGGTGGAGATAATAGCAATGAACAACATCACCACAAGTGCCACCATCAAAGTTTTAAGCAGACTGTTTGCCTCCCATGGGTGCCCAGATATCTTAGTGTCTGACAATGGGCCACAGCTAACAGCCAGACAATTCGAATTGTTCCTAGATGGCCTAGGGGTCAGGCATGCCCTCATCTCGCCTTACTCGCCTTGGGCTAACGGATTAGCAGAACGTTACGTTCGTGTGGCAAAGGAGGCATTGCGCAGGTCAGGCCCTGGGGATGTACAACAAAACTTGGACCAATTCTTACTCACCCAACACATCACCCCTAACTCGCACACACATGTAAGCCCTGCAGAGTTATTAATGGGGAGGAAATTAAGGTCACCACTGGATAGGTTGAACCCAAGGTTCTGTAATAATAATAATCAAATGTGTGTAAAACCTGAAAGAGAAATGTATTTGGGACAAAATGTATATGTAAAAAGTTTTGATGGAAATGTAAACTGGATGAAAGGAATTGTTGTTAAGCAAAATGCTCCAAAAACTTATATTGTAAAACTAGAGGATGGTCGTTTGTGGAAACGACACATAGACCACATTCGGAAGCGAACTGAAAACCAATTGCCACAAACCGCTGACATGGACTCTCCCCCTTCAACAGACTTTAACACACTGCCCGAGTTAAGAAATACGCAAAGAGACTTATCGGGCCAGGGGGAACCATCCAGCGACGCCGAGCCATCCTCATCCTCCGAAGCCTTCGTTGGGCCCGCCAGGCCAAGTCCGCCGCGCCGGGAGAACAGCGACGAGCCATCCTCCACAGTCGGTGTCGAAGGAGAAATTGAACTGCGCAGGTCAGAGCGAGCTCCACGGAGGCCCCACCGATTGGACGACTTTGTCACATGGCTTTCATGATGGATGTGTCCAACTATGAGGGGAGGGGTGTTGTATCCTGAAATGGCTACCTTGTATTTCCTGTAAATAGTTTGTTCCTCTTTCCAGCGCTGTCTGAGCCGAAGCAGGAAGTCGCTTCTGATTGGCTCAGACGCGGCTGGCTCTTGCTTTGGCGGGAACCGCAAATGTATAAAAGAAGCGGTTTCTCCAAGCAGAGTCAGTCGGTACTCGCTGAATTGTCACTTTGCCTTGCTGAGCTGTCACTTGTTCTCTGAGCTGAATAAAAGTACCGATTGCTTGAACCCTGCTTCTGGGTCTACTTCAATCGGCAAATAGGCAAACCTTCCCTACCAAACCTTCCCCTATGTCACTCACAAACATATTAAAAAGAATAGGACCCAGAACAGACCCTTGTGGCACACCGCTTGTAACCTGCCTCTGCTCAGAATACTCGCCATTAACAATAACTCTCTCTTTTCCTTATAAGATACTGATTTTGATATTTTTAAATTTCTATTCCATATTTGTTCCCAGTCTGCCAAGTGAATATTGTAAACAGTGTTCTGTACCCATGTCACCATAGGCGCTTTTACCACATCTTCAGGTCTTTCATATTGTAGTATATATTTTGGAAATAATTTTATTTTCAGGTCCAGTTAGAAGTTTATCTAATATAGGTGTTGTGTTTATCCCATGTCCCTTCATGTCCTTTTTATACCTGGATTGTATCTGACTATATGGCCACCAATCAATAATTATATTTTGAGCATCCAGTCCGGTCCAATATATCTTTATAGCTTTTTATTTTCTCTAAGTACATTCAGATACATTATAGCTTCCATCACTGATCACCAGTTTGGTATTTTATAGTAATGCTTTGTATAAAAATTCTGCCCATATTATAATAATTGTGTCTCTGATTGTTCCCTGAAGTAGGTGGGATTTTCCCTTCATTCCTGGTTCTAGGTCGTGTCCTTCTAATGTCAAAATTCTGTTGTTGTTGCTCAAATGAACCCAATCTCTAATCCAAGCCAACGTTGCTTCAATTGGATGTAATTTCCAATCTGGAATACCAAGACCTCCTCTACTTTTGGCATCTTGTAAATCGGTCTTTTTTATTCTTGGTTTTTTCTTTTGTCAAATAAACATTTTTGCATTTTTGTCTAAGGTTGTAAAATATTTTCTCTCTAGTTTAAGTAGAACAACGTGAAATAAACACAATCATTTTGGGAGTGTATTCATTTTAATTATTGCTATTCATCCCAACAGTGATAATTGTAAATTCCCCCATTTTTTAAAGTCCAATTTTTGTACCTTGTACTTTTCTGAATCATTTTTTTTGTTTTATTTAAAAAATGTCTATAGTTTCTCGGTAGCAGCTACAGTTTCCAGTGAGCAGCATCGTTAGTATAAGGGATAGGAAATATATTGGCCACATTAAGAAACATTGAAAATGCATAAAATGACATCATAACAAAAATGCTTCCATATCAGAAACTTTATGATAACTAAGCATATTTTTGGAATCAGCACATAAAACTCCATAGAACTGACATGTTACCTTTGCTGATGATTTTTTTGTGCTGACCACTTCTATGTCGTCCACTCCCGATGGGACTCAGGGCAGCCTGGCAGGACAGAGGGGATGGGGACCCTCAGAGGGTGGGCTGGGACAGGAAAGGGGTCACCTTGGACTGCTAGCTGGACCAGTCTTCCAGAGCCTCCAACGGCCTCCAGCTGCCTGGGCATTATTCTGGCCCAGAGCCTCCTCTTTGTCCAGCCAAGCTCCCGCAGAGTCCCTGGGAGAGCGCTCAGAGGCAGCCCCTGCTCTGTCCTGGGCTGGGGGAGAAACTCCCGGAGCCCTTTCCTTCCTGCCTCCCTCCGTCCCTCCACCAAGTGGACATAAATACCTTAGAAAGTGTCCAGCGATAGTTTATGAGAGGAGCCCCCCACTCCTCTACCCGCAACAGAATCCCCTACGGAACCAGGCTTGAAATGCTGGGCTTAGAAAGCTGAGAACTACGTCGCCTTAAACACGACCTAAGCAAAGCCCATAAAATCATCTGCTACAACGTCCTTCCTGTCAACGACTACTTCAGCTTCAACCACAACTACACACAAGCACACAACAGATACAAACTCAAAGTGAACCGCTTCAAACCGGACTGCAGGAAATACAACTTTAGTAACAGAGTAGTGGATGCTTGGAACTCCCTACCTGACTCTGTAGTATCGTCACCTAACGTCCAAAGCTTTTCCCTTGGACTGTCCACTGTTGACCTCACCCCATTCCTAAGGGGTCAGGAAGGGGCCTGCATAAGTGTTTAATGTTTGTTTGTTTATTATCAATTAGACTTCTATGCCGCCCTTGTCAGCTGACTCAGGGTGGCGTTTGCCTCTTATTATTACCCATCTCATGTACATAAACAGCATTATATCTGTGTATACCACCAATGCATTCTTGATAAGAACAACTATATTAAACCAAGTGGGTGGTCACCCCTCTCCTGGACGAAGGGCCTGGCACCTGGGGCAGCTGGCTGGTCTGTGAGGGGGGCAACCCTGGGCGCGTTTACCAGGACAGACAAGGAACTTGTGGGGCATCCTGGATGGTGGGGGCTGCCCTGCTTCTGCCCTCCCAGCCAGCTCCTCCAAAGCCCCAGGGGGAGGGCAGGGCAGGACTGGGGGACTTTAGCCCCTCCACACACCCGTCCCCTTGCCCTGCACAAGCCTGCCGGCTGAGGCCTTTGTGGCCATTCCAGAAAGACGGTGGATTGGGCCCTCAAAGGGAATTCTTTCTTGTCCTGCCCTCAGGAGAATAGCTTGACTCCCTCTTCTTTGGGGCAGCCCCTGAGATACTGGAACGCTGCTATCATGACTCCCCTGGTCCTTCTTTCCATCAAACTAGCCATGCCAATTTCCTGTAACTTTTCTTCGTAGGTTCCAGTCCCCTAATCCTCTTTCTGGCTCTTCTCGGTGATCTTGGCACAGTGGACTTGGCAAAATGCAAGACACTCAAATCCCGTGGGCTAAATCTATTTATTCAAAACATTTAGATAATATTTGGTTGGATAATATTGATTCACCCGTAAAGCCCTACATGGCATGGGACCAGATTACCTATGGGACCGCCTTCTGCCACATGAGTCCCAGCGGCTGGTCAGGTCCCACAGTCAGCCTTCTCCAGGTCCCGTCAGCCTGACAATTCGTCTTGCGGGGCCTAGGGGAAGAACCCTCTCTGTGGTGGCCCTAGCCCTATATAATGAGCTGCCCCTCTGGAGATCCACCCTGGCCCCACCCTGCTTGCCTCCCGTAATCTTTGAAAGACCCACCCGTGCTGAGAGGCTTGGGGCCGTTGAAATTTTAATACTTTGGCCGCCCAGTGAGTGAATGTGTGACGCATGAGGTCTGAATCTGTTGGGCTGGTTTTTAACTCTGGGGATTTTATTTTGTAATTTTATATAGATTCCTCTCATGTTTATACTACTTGTTGTAGGCCGCCCTGAGTCTCAGGAGAAGGGCAGCATAAAAAGTGAATTAATACATTAATGATGAATAAATAACTTTGCTCCGTAAGTGAAGAGAATGCCTGCATGGACTCCGCACCAGGGCCGAGGGGAGCAAAGGGGTGATCCCATTTGGGTCTTGTGAAATATGCGCTAAGGTAAATGTAAATAGTTGAAGTGGTTGGTGCATTCTGATTGGCTAAGAGTTTGACAGTAGGATTTTAGTGGGAAAAATAAAGCATAAAAGGAGCGCACTGGCACTGTTTATTCCAGTCACGTTCTTACTCGAAGTCACTTAGAAAAAGAGCTGTCCTGTCCTTACAAATAAAAAGAGCTTTAAGAACCGACTGTATCAATATTTTTCAGGTCTTCTTTGAGCCCTTGGACCTGCTTTCCTCTTTTCCTGTTCTGCCTTCCGTCTTCCCTCCTCCTTTCTCAAGTTCGGCCCCTTCCCCCTCCCTTCCCCCAGAGCCTGCTTCTCCTGGCCTCTGTCAGCCCGAGACTCTCGATTTGAGTTGACCCACCACAAGGAGAATTGCACCGTTGGAACTGGGGAGGGCTGCAGGAGAGGGAAAAACTACTAGCCACAACAAGTTCTTTCCAGAGATTCAAGGTCATCCCTTGTTCAGCACCAGCTGGAAGTTACAAGGGAGGATCATGGATGTTGAGAGAACCAGAGTGGTTCATGTGAAATGGCGGTTAAGATGAAACATTGTTTCCCATAGGAATCAATGTAAAAGCAAATAATGCATGCAAACCCATTAGGAAAATTCAAACCTTCCTAGCTTGCCCCAAATTCCTCCAAAAATCGCCACTACAAAAGCTTCTTATCTTGCCCCAAATTCTCCCAAATATAACCATTCCAAATGTTTCCTATCGTGCCCCAAATTCCTCCAAAAATCACAAATCGAAAAGCTTCCTATCTTGCCCCAAATTCCTCCTAAAATTGCCACTCGAAAAGTTTCCTATCTTGCCCCAAATTCTCCCAAAAATCACCATTCCAAAAGCTTCCTATCTCGCCCCAAATTCTCCCAAAAATCACCATTCCAAATGCTTTCTATCTTGCCCCAAATTCTTCATATCCTTTGGCTAATACCAACTTCAAGACTCCTTTCCAGAAGCTGTGAAATTTTGTGAGAGTCTTGAGTGTAAGTGGGGTGCAGTCTGTCAAGTTGGGAGCGCAGTCTCCTCCCCATGAGGAGTCCTGCAGGCCTTTTATTTGTTGTGGTGCGTGTGCCATGCCAGGAGGAATTGGTCAATTCTTTCCTGCCAATGCCCTGGGGCACACCTGCTGAGGGCTTCCTTGGTGACCCTCACCATGCATTCTACATGACCATTACTCAAAGGACAGTACGGCAAACTTAAGGTATGTCTGATGCCCAGTTCAGCTAAGAAGAGTTGCCCAGTTAATTGTGGATCGTTGTCTGACACTATTACATCAGTAGGCTCAAACTCAACCCTGACAAGATGAAGTGTTTTCCCGAGGGCAATTCCATCTGTCCGTCCTTTACACTGGGGGGGAATTATTGACCCCCTCGGAGAGGGTCCGCAACTTGGGCGTCCTCCTTGATCTACCTCTAACATTAAAACATCATCTTTCAGCTGTGGTGAGGAGGGCGCTTGCATAGGTCCGCCCTCACTCATGCCCTCATCACCTCGAGGTTCGACTACTGCAACGCTCACTACATGGGGCTACCTTTGAAAAGTGTTTGGGAACTGCAGATCGTGCAGAACACGGCCGTGAGAGCTATCATGGGGCTACCTAGATTAACCCACATCTCTCCAACACTCCGTGGCCTGTACTGGCTGCCGATTAGTTTCTGGTCACAATTCAAAGTGTTGGTAATGATCTATAAAGCCCTCCATGGCATCGGACCAGAATACCTCTGGAACTGTCTTCTGCTGCACATATCCCAGCAACCAATAAGGTCACACAGAGTTGGCATGGCCTTCTCCAGGTCCCATCGACTAAACAATGTCATCTGGCAGGCCTTCTCTGTGGTGGCCCCGGGCCTCTCAAATCAACTCCTCCCAGAGATTTGCACTGTTCCCACCCTCCTTGCCTTCCGAAAGAGCCTAAAAGCTCATCTTTGTCACCAGGCCTGGGGTTACTGGATCTTCCCCAACGTGGTTTTGCGAATCAGCGATCAGTATTCAAACCTTAAGGGACAGACACATGGCATAAAAATAGATCCATCCTAAGATAAAATACAGGACATAGTATAAGGGCAGACTAGATGGACCATGAGGTCTTTCCCTGCCGTCAACCTTTTATGTTTCTATGGTTCTATAAAAACATTTTAATTTAAAATAATTGGAGCCAGCTGTACATTCATAGTCCGATCTCGCTAGTTAACCTCACCAAGGTCAGTGGCCCCAGGCCTGTTGGAAAAGCCAGGTCTTTACAGCCTTTCGGAAGGCCAGTAGGGGTGGTGGCAATGTGGATCTCAGGAGATAGCTGGTTCCGAAGTGTCGGGGCAACCACAGAGAAGGCACCCCCACATGGACCCACCAACCAACATTGTTTAGCTGACAGGACCTGAAGTAGACAAACCCTGTGGGATCTAACTGGTCACTGGGAGGTATGTGGTAGAAGCCGGTCACAAAGATAGTCTGGCCCTGAGCCATGGAAGGCTTTAAATGTAATGACCAACACCTTGAATTATGACCGGAGACCGATGGGAAGCCAGTGCAGCTCGCAAATAATTGATGAAGTGTGGGTGCACCTGGGCATATCAACAACCACTGGCGCAGCTGCATTCTGGACCCACTGTAGTCTCTGAACATTCCTCAAGGGTAGCCCCATGTAGAGCGCATTGCAATAATCTAGCCGTGCGGGCATAGGTGACTGTGAGAAGAGTCTCTCGATCCAGGTAGGGTCTCAATTTGTGCACTAGTCCAACCTGTGCAAAGGTTCCACCCAGCCACAGCTGTCAGGGGTTGGTCTAACCCTAGCTAGGAGAACACCCAAATTGCAAACCCATTCTGAGGGGGGTAGTTCCTTCCCCCACCCCAGAACCAAAGATGGACAGGCAATGTGATCTTTGGGAGGCAGTGCCCACAGTCATTTGGTCTTGTCAGGGTCCAGTCTGACCTTGTTGACTCCCATCCAGACCTTCCCCTCATCCAGGCATGGGCACCTCGGACAATAACCTCTTTTTGCTCTTTTATTATGCCTTAAGTTGGTCAATATTTATGTTATCAGAATGAAGTTAGACTTAAGTAAAGTAAATGTTGTATCATATATAAACAGGAGGTTTAAAAGAACTGGATGAGTGGGTTTTGATTATTATAATAACAATTTCTTTTTGTGTTTGATTTTTTTGGTTATGTTAGATGAATGGAATATATAAATGGGGTATAAATTGATATAAATTTGACTAATTGACCAATGTTAGGTAATGGTAATAATCTATATAAATTTATGTAATTTGAATGAAGATTACCATATTTTTGGAGTATAAGACGCACCCTTTTCCTCCCTGAAAGAAACTGATAATTTGGGTGCCTCTTATACTCTGAATGTAGAGTTTTTCCCCCAGCCCTAACTACCTGCTCACAATCTTCCCAGCTCTTTCACTGTTACTCTCTGCAAAGAATGTTTTCCAAACCCTGTCTTTCTAGATTTTTTTCATTGCTTTACTTGCCCCAAATGTTTCTTTCCAACCCTCACCAGGTTCTATTAATGTTTCCAAGCTCTTTCAGACTAATGTCAGACTAATCTCATTGATTTCTTTGACTGTGTCACAAAGGTGTTGGGTCAAGGTGGTGCCGTGGATATTGCCTACCTGGACTTCAGCAAAGCCTTTGATACGGTTCCACATAAAGAGCTGATAGATAAATTAGTGAAGATTGGACTTAATCCCTGGATAGTTCAGTGGATTTCAAGCTGGCTGAAGCATAGACATCAGAGAGTTATTGTGAATGGCGAGTATTCTGAGCAGAGTCAGGTTACAAGCGGTGTGCCACAAGGGTCTGTTCTGGGTCCTATTCTTTTTAATATGTTTGTGAGTGGCATAGGGGAAGGTTTGGTAGGGAAGGTTTGCCTATTTCCCGATGACTCTAAAGTGTGCAATAGGGTTGATATTCCTGGAGGGGTCTGTAATATGGTAAATGATCTAGCTTTACTAGATAAATGGTCAAAGCAATGGAAACTGCAGTTTAATGTTTCCAAATGTAAAATAATGCACTTGGGGAAAAGGAATCCTTAATCTGAGTATTGCATTGGCAGTTCTGTGTTAGCAAAAACTTCAGAAGAGAAGGATTTAGGGGTAGTGATTTCTGACAGTCTCAAAATGGGTGAGCAGTGTGGTCAGGTGGTAGGAAAAGCAAGTAGGATGCTTGGCTGCATAGCTAGAGGTATAACAAGCAGGAAGAGGGAGATTTTGATCCCCTTATATAGAGCACTGGTGAGACCACATTTGGAATACTGTGTTCAGTTCTGGAGACCTCATCTACAAAAAGATATTGACAAAATTGAACGGGTCCAAAGACAGGCTACAAGAATGGTGGAAGGTCTTTAGCATAAAACGTATCAGGAAAGACTCAATGAACTCAATCTGTATAGTCTGGAGGACAGAGGGAAAAGGGGGGACATGATCGAAACATTTAAATATGTTAAAGGGTTAAATAAGGTTCAGGAGGGAAGTGTTTTTAATAGGAAAGTGAACACAAGAACAAAGAGACACAATCTGAAGTTAGTTGGGGGAAAGATCAAAAGCCACGTGAGAAAATATTATTTCACTGAAAAAGTAGTAGATCCTTGGAACAAACTTCCAGCAGATGTGGTTGGTAAATCCACAGTAACTGAATTTAAACATGCCTGGGATAAACATATATCCATCCTAAGATAAAATACAGGACATAGTATAAGGGCAGACTAAATGGACCATGAGGTCATTTCATGCCGTCAATCTTCTATGTTTCTATGGTTCTATAAAAACATTTTAATTTAAAATAATTGGAGCCAGCTGTACATTCATGGGCTGATCTCGCTAGTTAACCTCACCAAGGTCAGTGGCCCCAGGCCTGTTGGAAAAGCCAGGTCTTTACGGCCTTTTGGAAGGCCAGTAGAGGGGGTGGCAGTGTGGATCTCGGGAGATAGCTGGTTCCGGAAAGTCGGGGCAACCACAGAGAATGCACTCCCCCACGGACCCACCAATCAACATTGTTTAGCTGACAGGACCTGAAGTAGACAAACCCTGTGGGATCTAACTGGTCACTGGGAGGTATGTGGCAGAAGCCAGTCACAAAGATAGTCTGGCCCTGAGCCACAGAGGGCTTTAAAGGTAATGACCAAAATCTTGAATTATGATCGGAGACCAATGGAAAGCCAGTGCAGCTCACAAAGAATTGGTGAAGTGTGGGTGCACCTGGGCGTATAATCTAGCCGTGAGGTGATAAGGGCATGGGTGACTGTGAGAAGAGTCTCTCGATCCAAGTAGGGTCGCAATTGGTGCACTAGGCAAACCTGTGGAAAGGTTCCACCCAGCCACAGCTGTCAGGGGTTGGTCTAACCCTAGCCAGGAGAACGGCCAAATTGCAAACCCATTCTGAGGGGGTAATTCCTCCCCCCTCAGAACCAAAGGTGGACAGGCAATGTGATCTTTGGGAGGCAGTGCCCACAGCCATCGGGTCTTGTCAGGGTGAAGTCTGATCCTGTCGACTCCCATCCAGACCTTCCCTTCATCCAGGCATGGGCACCTCGGACAATAACCTCTTTTTGCTCTTTTATGATGCCTTAAGTTGGTCAATATTTATATGTTATCAGAATGAAGTTAGACTTAAGTAAAGTAAATGTTGTATCATATATAAACAGGAGGTTTAAAAGAACTGGATGAGTGGGTTTTGATTATTATAATAACAATTCCTTTTTGTGTTTGATTTCTTTTGTTATGTTAGATGAATGGAATATATTAATGGGGTATAAATTGATATAAATTTGACTAATTGACCAATGTTAGGTAATGGTAATAATCTATATAAATTTATGTAATTTGAATGAAGATTACCATATTTCTGGAGTATAAGACGCACCCTTTTCCTCCCTAAAAAAAACTGATAATTTGGGTGCTTCTTATACTCTGAATGTAGAGTTTTTCCCCCAGCCCTAACTTGCTGCTCACAATCTTCCCAGCTCTTTTACTGTTACTCTCTGCAAAGAATGTTTTCCAAGCCCTAAGTCTTTGCAGGGTTTCTTCCATTGCTCTAACTTGCTCCGAGTACGTTTCTTTCTAGCTGTAACCAGATGCAAATGATGTTCCCAAACTCTTACCGGATTTTAAGCTCTTTCATTGTTACTCTCTGCAGAGAATGTTTTCCAAACCCCGTCTTTGTAGATTTTTTTCATTGCTTTACATGCTCCAAATGTTTCTTTCCAGCCCTCACCAGGTTCTATTAATGTTTCCAAGCTCTTTCATTGTTACTCTCTGCAGAGAATGTTTCCCAAGAATGTTTCCCAAGCCCTATCTTTGTAGGGTTTTTTTTCCACTGCTCTACTTGCTCCAAATGTTTCTTTCCAGCCCTAATCCGGTAAGAGTTGGGAACAGCAGTAGAGAAGAAGCTGGTAACTACAGGCCAGTTAGCTTGACATCAGTTGTAGTTAAAATGATGGAGACTCTACTCAAAAAGAGGATAAATCAGCACCTAAAAAACAGTAACTTATTGGAACCAAACCAACATTCCTTTACTGTGGGCAAATCATGTCAGACTAATTTCATTGAGCATCATATATTATCTGTTTCTCCTCCTTCTGTCTCATTTTATAAACCTCTCTATCAGCTATACTTCCAGACTCTTTATACCTCCTATAGGCAGCCTTTTTTTCACTGACTATAGCCCTTACATCATTGCTAAATCATATTTGCCTTACATACAGTCCAGTGGCTATTAAGGTGGCCTCTATTAATACAGTCCATGCAAATTTATTTATTTATCATTTATTTATTAATTCAATTTCTATGCCGCCCTTCTCCTGAGACAAATGTATTCACTGGGGTGGGGGGAAAGTTATTAAAATTTAAATGTCCCAAGGCCTGTCAGCATGGGTGGGTCTTTAAAACTTTAGGGAAGGCAAGGAGAGTGGGGGCAGTGTGGATCTACAGGGGTCTGGGGCCACCACAGAGAAGGTTCTTCCCCTAGGCCCCGCAAGACAACATTGTCTGGCTGATGGGACCTGGAGAAGGCCGACTCTGTGGGACCTGACCAGCCGCTGGGACTCATGCGGCAGAAGGCGGTCCCATAGGTAATCTGGTCCCATGCCATGTAGGGCTTTATGGGTGAATCAATATTATCCAACCCAATATTATCTAAATGTTTTGAATAAATAGATTTAGCCCACAGGATTTGAGTGTCTTGTATTTTGCCAAGTTCACTGTGCCAAGATCACCGAGAAGAGCCAGAAAGAGGATTAGGGGACTGGAACCTACGAAGAAAGGTTACAGGAACTGGGCATGGCTAATTTGATGGAAAGAAGGACCAGGGGAGACAGGATAGCAGCCTTCCAATATCTCAGGGGCTGCCCCAAACAAGGAGTCAGGCTATTCTCCAAAGCACCTGAGGGTAGAACAAGAGGCAATGGGTGAGAAATGATCAAGGATTCTGGAATTAAGGATAAATTTCCTATCAGTGAGGAAAATTAACCAGCAGAATGGCATGCCACCAGAAGTTGTGGGTGCTCCACCCTTGGAGGTTTTTAAAAGAGGTTGTCTGAAGTGGTCGAGGGCAGTGGTGGCAAACCTATGGCATGTGTGTCACAGGTGCCATGAGGAGCCATATGTGAGGACACAGAAGATGTTGCCCTGTGTCACCTCCAGCCTGCCAAGCTGATTTTTGGCCTTCCAGATGTTCTGCCGGTGTGTCCCAACCACCTGTAATTACAGGGTAATTAGTCCAAAAAGACACACACCACACGATAGAAGGAAAACCAAAAGTCTTTATCAACAGAAAAGCAGAAAAAACTCCCTTTTTAAATGTCAAAGGGATTTTCTGGTACACACAAGGCACAGGTTAAATGCAATCCATTTTCTCACCCAGTAACTGGGAAATTGAGTCCAATTCCAAAGTCCAGAAAGGCCACACACAGTCTTGAACAGGGAAACAGCAAAACCACGATCTTGATGAAACGATGAATCAGATAAACTTCCACAAGGCTAAACAAGCATGCTGCTCTTTTTATCTGTAGCACTAATTACAGCAGCCCCACCCAAGCACAGGTGGCCTCACTTATCTCCTGTAGTAATCCTTCAGTTGTTCTCTCCTATGCCTCACTCTACGCATGCGTGGGTCCTTCATACGTTCTTGTTCAGAATCCAGGGATAATAAGGATGATTGATCTCCTCCTGGGCTGTCTGCCAAACTCCCCTCTTCCCTGCTACTCACGCTTCCTTCGTCAGAGGAGGCTTCGTTGGAAGATTCTATTGGGACAAAACAGGCCTATGGCATGTGGATGTTTCCCTCATATCCACCTCCACATTCCTTGGGGCAGGAGCTCGGCCAGAGCCAACCACAACACCAGAGGGCTGGGGAGGCTGTTTTTCACCCTCCCAGGCTTCAGGGAAAACTCCAGAGCCTGGGGAGGCCAAAAAATGGCCCAACGGGTCTCCCTGAAGTCTGGAGGCTTCAATGAGACCTGCGTGCATGATGGGAAATGTGGGTGTGTTTGCACATACGTGGGGGAGGGCATGTGGGCCGGTGCATGTGTGCTATTGTCCACATGCAGGCCCTTTTGGCACCCGGCCATCACTGGTCTAGGGTTTCCTTGTTGGGTCAGAAGGCCAAATCTTCTAATGGACCGGAGGCTAAATCGTGTGAAGAACAGTTGCAGGAACTGGGCATGGCTAGTTTGATGATGAGAAGGACCAAGGGAGACAGGCTAGCACCTTCCAATATCTCAGGGGTTGCCACAAAGAAGAAGGAGTCAGGCTATTCTCCAAAGCCCCTGAGGGTAGAACAAGAAGCAATGGGTGGAAACTAAACAAGGAGAGAAGCAACTTAGAACTAAGGAGACATTTCCTGACAGTCAGAACAATTCACCAGTGGAACAGCTTGCCTCCAGAAGTTGTGAATGCTCCAACACTAGAAGTTTGTAAGCAGATGTTGGATGACCATCTGTCTGAAGTAGTGTAGGGTTCCCAGCCTAAGCAGGAGGTTGGACTAGAAGACCTCCAAGGTCCCTGCCAACTGTGGTGTTGTTATTATTTACCCCCAAGGCCCCTTCCCACTCTCTCCTTCTGTGGATCAGTGCTCGGTTAACCTGGATTTAGCACCAATCAATACGCAACCACAGCCACCCAGCATGCTCCCCTTGAAAAGCTTGTCTGAACAAATCACAAAGGGCCACCTTCACACACCTCCAGCCCCAAATAAATGAATGCAGCACCCCAGACTGACCGTCCGTGCAGCAGGCCAGAAGAGCCAACCCCGTTTCTGCTTCAGGCTGAGCCCCAAGTGCAGCATAGAAGTCTAATTAATAGTAAACAAAGAAAGAAACAAAGAAACGTTAGAACAGGGGATGGAAGGCACGCGGTGGTTACTAAAGATGTATTTCCTGCAGTCGGGTTTGGAGCGGTTCACTTTGAGTTTGTATCTGTTGTGTGCTTGTGTGTTGTTGTGGTTGAAACTGAAGTAGCCGTTGACAGGAAGGACGTTGTAGAAGATGATTTTATAGGCTTTGCTTAGGTCGTGTTTAAGGCGACGTAGCCTCTCAGCTTTCTAAGCCCAGCATTTCAAGTCTGGTTCCGTAGGGGATTCTCTTGTGGGTAGAGGAGTGGGGGGCTCCTCTCATAAACTATCGCTCAACACTTTCTACGGTATTTATGTCCACTTGGTGGAAGGAGGCAGGAAGGAAGGAAGGAAGGAAGGAAGGAAGGAAGGAAGGAAGGAAGGAAGGAAGGAAGGAAGGAAGGAAGGAAGGGCTCCAGGAGTTTCTTCCCCAGCCCAGGACAGAGCAGTCAAAAAGAGCAGTCAAAAAGAGGGTAGTGAAAATATTTACAGAATTATTGACCAATATCACTGCTGTACGCAGATTATAAGGTCTTCATGTCGATACTAGCAGAAAGAACTAAAAAAAAAAAATTTCAACTCCTACCCTCAAAACGTCGCTACAGAGCACCACACACTAAGACAACTAGACACAAGAACAGTTTTCCCCCGAATGCCATCACTCTGCTAAACAAATAATTCCTTCAACACTGTCAAACTATTTACTAAGTCTGCACTACTATTACTCCTAGTTTTTTCTCATCATTCCTATCACCCTTTTCCTCCCACTTAGGTCTGTATGACTATAACTTGTGGCTTGTATCCTTAAGATTTGTTATTAATATTGATTGTTTTTCCATTGCTCATTTGACCCCTATGACAATCATTAAGTGTTACCACATGTTTCTTGACAAATGTATATTTTCTTTTATGTACACTGAGAGCATTTGCACCAAGACAAATTCCCTGTGTGTCCAATCACACTTGGCCAATAAAGAATTCTATTCTATTCCATTCCATTCCATTCTACTCTATTCTATTGTCAGCAGAGAAAAAATCATGAGCAAAGGTAACATGTCAGTTCTATGGAGTTTGATGTGCTGATTCCAAAACTATGCTTAGTTTTCCTCTATCGCATAAAGTTTCTGATAAGGAAGCATTTTTGTTATGAGGTTACTTTTACATTTTCTATGTATGTGGGAATTACTGTTTTCTTAATGTGGCCAATATATTTCCTATCCCTTATAATAACGATGCTGCTCGCTGGAAACTGTAGCTGCTACCCAGAAACTATAGACATTTTTGAAATCAGAACAGAAAAATGATTCAGAAAAGTACAAGGTCAAGTGCGATGGCTAGAAAAAGTATTTCTTGGTAGCCCTGTGTAGTACATAAATATCAGAGGGCGGGAGGGGCGAGTGGGGCAGCGCCTGAAGGGCTCCGGGGTCACCCCACGAAGGACTCGGGAGGTAGATGCGGCGGGGGTCGGGGGTTCCTGGCTGCAGCGGCCTCCGAGCCCCCAGTGGAGGCGGACGGCCGCCCTCTTGGACCCCTTGGCTGGTGACGGCCGCCTTTCGCGTTTCCTGGTGAGACCAGGCGGGGAAGGGGGCAGCGCCCCGCCGGTTCTGCCCCTCTTCCACCGGGGAGGGACGGCAGCTGGCTCAGCCTCCCACCCGCCTCCTCCCCCCTCCCCGTCGACCATAAAGGGCCTCGCCGACAGTCGGGCTGCAGATGGCTGTGCTCGCCTGAGCTTCGCACTTCCCGCAGAGCCCGCGAAGGAGAGACGCGCCCTGCCCGAGACCCTCCGCAGCCATGAGCATCCCAGCCCCGGCCGGCCTCCTCCTCCTCCTCCTCCTGGTGCTCCCGCCGCTGCCCTGTCCGCGGGCCGCTCCGACGGAAGGGAAGGGCCCCGTGGTCATCACCTTCCCCGGGGACGCCCTTAACCCCCAAAGCGACAGGGAGCTGGCCGCCGTGAGTCTCCGAGCTGCGCGCTCTGGCGGCGCCTCCGCTGGACCGAATCACGCCCCCCCCCCGCCTTCCTACTCCGCCGGAGCCCGAGAGAGCCCGAGCGCGGCAGGAGGGCGAGAGGGGCGCCGCTGTCCCTCCGGGGCACCCGGTTGCCTCGAGTCCCCCGCTGGCGCCGGGAGCCTTAAGTGTCGGTGCGCTCCGCTCGCCCGACCCCGGTCAGGTTGTGAGAAGGCAGCCCCGCCAGGGACTCCCGGAGACTGTGGAGGCGATCCGAGGGATCCGGTCCCGGGAGGAGGGTTGGGGGTCAACCCCAGGGCCCACCCGCCGCTTGACCATAGAGCCCTTCCCCTGACAGCTAGCGCCCGTTTCTCTCTCTCTCTCTCCGCAGCGCTACCTACAGCGTTACGGGTACTTGGAGGCGACCAACCCTGAGGCGCAGATGATGCTGGAGACCCCCCTGAAGGCCATGCAGAAGCGGCTGGGCTTGCCGGAAACAGGGGAGCTGGACGCCGCCACCCTCACGGCCATGCGCGCGCCCCGCTGCGGGGTCCCCGACGTGGGTCGCTACAAAACCTTCGAGGGCAGGCCCACGTGGGACCACACGGGCCTCTCGTACCGGTGAGCCAGCAGGGGCCCCTGTGTCTAGCCGCAAGCGGATAGGGACCCCAAGATTCCTGCGCGGGGGTGCAATAGACTGGGGAAAGCTGCCCTCCCTCGAGGCCCACCTGTGCTTCCCCGTGTTTGTGTGTGTGAGGAGGGGGCTGGACGGGGGGCTTACTTGAAGGTGCCAGGCAGCCTCTGAGCCTCCTCGACTCTTCTGCAGGGTGGTCAACCATTCCCCTGACCTGGATAGCTCCATCATCGAGGACGCCTTCGCCCGAGCCTTCGATGTCTGGAGCCAGGTGACGCCCCTCACCTTCACCCAACAGCAAGATGGAGAGGTGGACATTCTCATCAAGTTCGGAACTCAAAGTGAGTGGGAGGGGAGGGTGGAGGTGGGGGTAGCTGGGATCGCCCTCTCCCCTATCTGTCTGGAGACCTGAAAGAATTATATATATAATTAATATCTTGCCATGCATGCAGAAGGCTACAAGTTCAAATCCCAGTAAGGGTATGTCTGTCTGATGATAACTAACAAGGTTGAAATAGATCTATCACAGGTTCCCTTCCTTTTCACTTATCACCAAAAATATATAAATATATAGTTTTTCATTTCATTTCCATTATCAGTAAAATTATGTTACACCTATAGATTATAGTTGTCAGCTATAAAAAAGTATATCTGCCTTGGAATATGACTCCTGGTGGGTCCGAGAGGCAAAAAGGAAGCTGTGATGCTCCTTCAATATACCAGGGTGACTCAACAAAAAAAAAAAATCACACATACCCCTCCCCTGGTACAAGCTGACACAGGAGATGAGCCTGTAGCCTAATGGCTAAGACTTACAAGGCAGAGGCCCCAGATTCAAATCCCAATAAGGGTGTGGCTACCTGATGAAGGGAAATAAGCCCAAAATATAGTAGTCTACCTTCCTTTTTATTATCAGCAAAAATATCTTAGATATGTGTGTGTTTGTTTGTGTGTCTGTCTGTCTCTCTCTCTGTGTGTGGACTCCTCCCTGAGCAAGGGGTTAGACTAGATGACCTACATTGGTCCTTACTTGTTTTGGGGTTGCCATGTAGTAAACTACCAATGGAAGTCTGTGACTGTAAAGATTTAATATGTCTTTAAGACCTTTGACTGGTTTGGCCATGAGGGCGCCAGCACTGTTCCCTGTGTGTGTGTGGGGGGGGAGGTTATCTTTGAGAAACTGTGTGTGTTTTGTAAGCTATTGCTACTATTTGCACACTGTCTGTGTCTTTTACTGGCTAACCCACATAATTACACCACTGCTATCATTCTGCAGTGTATATGACTAAGATTTCGCACAGGGCTGCACCGAGGCATACTACTGCTGCTGCTGCTGCTGCTGCTGCTACTACTACTACTACTACTACTACTACTACTACTAATAATAATAATAATAATAATAATAATAATAATAATTCCTGCTCAGATTGTGACCTCTCTCCTCCCCCACAGACCACGGTGACCCATACAAATTTGACGGTGAGGGTGGAGTTCTGGCCCATGCCTTCGCTCCTGGTGGATACTCAATCAATGGGGATGCCCATTTTGATGAAGATGAGTTCTGGACGCTGGGCAACGGGGTCGGTGAGTGGACCCCCTTTCCGGCTGGAGCTTCTCTGGGCCCTGGAGCTTCGTCCGCCTGATGCCCAGTTCTCCTTTTTCTTCTCTGAGCAGTGTTGAAGACCTACTTTGGCAATGCCAATGGTGCTCCGTGCCACTTCCCCTTCGTCTCCAATGGCAACAGCTACTCCTCCTGCACCACCGATAGGAGACAAGACGGGCTGCGCTGGTGTGCCACCACCCCCAACTTTGACCAGGACCACATGTACGGCTTCTGCGCCAGTGAACGTGAGTGGCCAGGACTTGGGAAGACGGAAAGGGGGGGGGGGATGGAATGGAATTGGACAGGGCAGAATAGGAATAGATCTCTGAGGTCTTCTAGAGATGGGGTGGCTCAATGGTTAGAGTGCAGCACCGGTTAGAGCTGGTGGTGAGGTTTGAACTGTTGAACTACAGCTAGCAGTTAGCTGAAGTAGTCTGCAGTGCTGCACTCTAACCACTGCGCTACCCCAGCTCTTAAAGACTGTGGGGAGATGTGTGATGGCCAAAAGGGGGCATCTGCCTTTGGAAAGTTGCACAGTCCCTCCCAGGGGGGAAAGGAGGGGGAGCAAACAGGGCCCCAATGACAATCTAACCAGGAGCTGGTGGGCGGGGCTTCTTAAAGTGTCCCTCCCCTCAAGCAATGTGCTTCTTGTTTAGTTGTGAGTCACTTACATGATTGGGTGGCTATAAATTTAAGGAATGAACAAATAACAAGTGGGGCTGAGCTGCCTCCCCAGGGAAGGCAATGGGGGAAGTTTGGTTCCCTGGAATTATTGGTCGAATCCCTTTTTCCTGGCTGCTTTGCTAGTCCTCTTCACCTTCGATGGGAACAGCAATGGGGCGAGGTGCGTCTTCCCCTTCGTCTTCAACGGCACATCCTACCAGGGATGCACCACCGACGGGAGCACAGACGGCTCCCGCTGGTGCGCAACCACCGCCAACTATGACCAGGACAAGAAATACGGCTTGTGCCCGAATAGAGGTACGTGGGACCACGTGGCATTCAGGATGGGGTGCAGGGTGGGGAAAGCACTCTGCACGTGCTCAGAGACACCCTCAGTTTTGGCATTAGTGGGGGGGGGGGCCTGCAGCTGCAGAGCCCATGGACCAGCCCTGAGATTCTCACCTTCAGCTTTGGGCAGTGAAGGGCTGCAAAAACATTTAACTACCATGCTGTGGGCGTGGCTTATTTTGTGGGTGTGTCTTGCCATCCATGTGACCAGGGGTTGCTTGATGATCATGTGACTGGAGGATGGCTTAAAGGTCGTGTGACTGGCATAAGGGTGGCCAAATTGATGTCACTCACATCAAGGGTTGGGTTTAGGGTGCCTGGCCTCTCCTCACCTCAAAGAGAGACAATTTCCCTCTCTATTTACTATGACTGAACATCAAAAATGTACTATTTAATTCTACCCTAATGGCAGTAAAGGGAGATATTGTGGTTATGGGTGATTTCAACATGCCTGATGTTGACTGGAATATCCCCAGTGCCCTTACATGCAAAAGTAAGAATATAGTAGAGGCCTTTACAGGAGCAGCTATGGCACAGCTAGTTAAGACACCAACTAGAGGAAAGAATATTCTAGATTTAGTTTTTACGAATGGGAATCGGGTTTCAGAGGTCAAGGTGGGAGAAAATTTAGGTTGCAGCGACCATCTATGTTTGTGGTTTGATGTAAAAACTGATTGTGAGCAATCCTATACTGCAACCAAAGTATTGGATTTCAGAAAAACAAATTTTAATGCAATGGGGGAATATTTAAATAATGAATTAAAGGGGAGGGATAAAATGGCAGGAGCGAGCACCCAGTGGACTGTATTAAAAAAGGCCATCTTAAAAGCCACAAGACTTTATGTAAAGCAAGTAACTAAAGGTAAAAGGAAGAAGAAACCGCTATGGTTTAGCAATGATGTAAGGGCTATAGTCAATGAAAAAAAGGCTGCCTATAGGAGGTATAAAGAGTCTGGAAGTATAGCTGATAGAGAGGTGTATAAAATGAGGCAGAAGGAGGCGAAACAGATAATATATGCTGCTAAAGCCTCAAAAGAGGAAGAAATAGCAAAATCTGTAAAGAAGGGGGATAAAACCTTCTTCAGATATATTAGTGATAGGAAGAAGAAAAACTGCAGCATCACAAAGCTTAGTACCGGGAATAATACATGCATTAATGGGAATAAGGAGATCGCTGACCATTTCAATAGCTACTTCTGTTCAGTTTTCTCAAAGGACACCTTACAAAATAATACTATAGAGGGATATAGCATTGCTTCCAGCTGTACGGATTCAGCTCCAGTGATCTTAGAAGCCGATGTCTTAGAAGAACTTGAAAGATTAAAGATAAATAAGGCAATGGGTCCAGATGGCATCCATCCCAGAGTTCTTAAAGAACTCAGATCTGTCATTGCTACCCCCCTGACTGATTTGTTTAACCAATCCCTGTTAACAGGAGATGTTCCTGAGGATTGGAGAATGGCCAGTGTTGTGCCTATCCACAAGAAGGGCAGTAGAGAAGAAGCTGGAAACTACAGGCCAGTTAGCTTGACATCAGTTGTAGTTAAAATGATGGAGACTCTACTCAAAAAGAGGATAAATCAGCATCTAAAAAACAATAACTTATTGGACCCAAATCAGCATGGCTTTACTGAAGGCAAATCGTGTCAGACTAATCTCATTGAGTTCTTTGACTATGTCACAAAGGTGTTGGATCAAGGTGGTGCCGTGGATATTGCCTATCTGGACTTCAGCAAAGCCTTTGATACGGTTCCACATAAAGAGCTGATAGATAAATTAGTGAAGATTGGACTTAATCCCTGGATAGTTCAGTGGATTTCAAGCTGGCTGAAGCATAGACATCAGAGAGTTATTGTTAATGGCGAGTATTCTGAGCAGAGACAGGTTACAAGCGGTGTGCCACAAGGGTCTGTTCTGGGTCCTATTCTTTTTAATATGTTTGTGAGTGACATAGGGGAAGGTCTGGTAGGGAAGGTTTGCCTATTTGCCGATGACTCTAAAGTGTGCAATAGGGTTGATATTCCTGGAGGGGTCTGTAATATGGTAAATGATTTAGCGTTACTAGATAAATGGTCAAAGCAATGGAAACTGCAGTTTAATGTTTCCAAATGTAAAATAATGCACTTGGGGAAAAGGAATCCTAAATCTGAGTATTGCATTGGCAGTTCTGTGTTAGCAAAAACTTCAGAAGAGAAGGATTTAGGGGTAGTGATTTCTGACAGTCTCAAAATGGGTGAGCAGTGTGGTCGGGCAGTAGGAAAGGCAAGTAGGATGCTTGGCTGCATAGCTAGAGGTATAACAAGCAGGAAGAGGGAGATTGTGATCCCCTTATATAGAGCGCTGGTGAGACCACATTTGGAGTACTGTGTTCAGTTCTGGAGACCTCACCTACAAAAAGATATTGACAAAATTGAACGGGTCCAAAGACGGGCTACAAGAATGGTGGAAGGTCTCAAGTATAAAACGTATCAGGAAAGACTTAATGAACTCAATCTGTATAGTCTGGAAGACAGAAGGAAAAGGGGGGACATGATCGAAACATTTAAATATGTTAAAGGGTTAAATAGGGTTCAGGAGGGAAGTGTTTTTAACAGGAAAGTGAACACAAGAACAAGGGGACACAATCTGAAGTTAGTTGGGGGAAAGATCAAAGGCAACATGAGAAAGTATTATTTTACTGAAAGAGTAGTAGATCCTTGGAACAAACTTCCAGCAGACGTGGTTGGTAAATCCACAGTAACCGAATTTAAACATGCCTGGGATAAACATATATCCATTGTAAGATAAAATACAGGAAATAGTAAAAGGGCAGACTAGATGGACCATGGGGTCTTTTTCTGCCGTCAGTCTTCTATGTTTCTATGTTTCTATGTATAAATGCCATAGCTGTACCTAGATATTATATACAGGCACGCAAAAATATGCATTGTCTACTATACAAACACACACATGTGCACACACAGCTCTTGTAAAATTATAGACATTCAACCTCATTTACTGCAATAGGAAAAAGATACCCAGAGCCCAGAAGGGAAAAAAAGAGAAAAAATCCAATTATTTCTACCAGTTCTGCGTACCTAACCCATCACTGGCTTTGGGGCTTCGGTGGTTCCTATTGGGCCGTTTCAACCGCTGGGGGCCATGGCTGACCACTTCCCTTCCCCCCTGCAGACACGGCCGTGACTGGCGGGAACTCCCAGGGCGAGCCCTGCGCCTTCCCCTTCATTTTTGGGGGCAGGTCGTTCAGCAGCTGCACCACGGAGGGACAGGCTAACGGGAGGCTCTGGTGTGCCACCACCAGGAACTACGACACAGACCAGAAGTGGGGCTTTTGCCCTGGCGAAGGTAGGGGGAAAGCTACTTTCACTGGCCCCCTGGGAAGACGGTGGGTAGGGGGCTCAGCACACACACCCACTGGGCACGAGTAGCTCGGCCATTAACAATACTGAGCTTGTCAGATGACGGCCCGAGTGCCGTGCGCCAGGCAGAGTGAGGTCCCATCCTTTGCTCCAGCTCCTGATGGAAAGCAAGCGTGAGTAGACCAATAGGTACCATTTCAGAGGGAAGTTAGCGGCATTCCATCCGCTTTTGGTGCAAGGGGCTTAGAAGCATTGCCTTTGTCATGGTCAGACCATTTCCTTCTGCGGCTTGATTTCCTGGCTCCAATCCTCCCCCACAGGGAGGTGGAACCAATTCGGAGGTTCTGCCCCAGACACCTGATGGACCCAGAGGGCGCTTGGGGTTTTACCAGATTCACTCGTCCACAGCTCGGCGGAGTCTTTCGCTGAGGCCTGGAACAAGGCTGCAGCAGAGACTCTTGACCGAATTGTGCCAATGTGACCTCTCTTTGGCACTAGACCCCGTAGAGCTCCATGGTTCAACGAGGAGCTCAGGGAGTTGAAATGCCAGAAGAGATGTCTAAAGAAGCGATGGAGAAAGAGTAAGTCTGAATCCGATCGAACACTTGTAAAAGCTTTTATTAAGACTTACAAAGTGGCGCTCAAGGCAGCAAGATGCGCGTGGCATGTCACCTTGATTGCATCAGCGGAATCTTGCCTGGCCGCTCTGTTTAGAGTGACCCTCTTCCTTCTAAATCAGGGGGGAGTTGGGGAGCCCTTGCAGGGCAGTTTGGAGGAATTTAACTCATTTTTCGCTGATAAAGTCGCTCGGATCGGGCGGACCTCAACTCCAATTGTATAGCAGTATCAGCTGACAATGAGTCAGTCGAGGTGACTGGGGCTAAACGTATTTGTCTATCTGTCTGGAAGGAGTTTGACTTGGTGACACCTGATGAAATGGACAAGGCCATTGGGGCTGTGAGTTCCGACACCTGTTTATTGGTACCGTGTCCCTCTTGGTTGGTTTTGGCCAGCCGAGAGGTGACACGGAGCTGGGTCCAGGAGATTGTCAACGCCTCTTTGGGGAGGGGGTCCTCTCCAGCTCCTTATAAGGAGGCACTTGTGCGCCCCCTCCTCAAGAAGCCTTTCCTGGACCCAGCCATGCTTAATAACTACCGTCCAGTCTCCAATCTTCGCTTTATGGGGAAGGTTGTTGAGAAGGTGGTGGCGCTCCAACTCCAGCGGTCCTTGGAAGAAGCCGATTATCTAGGCACTCAGCAGTCTGGACTCAGGCCCAGCTACAGCACGGAAACTGCTTTGGTCGCATTGATGGATGATCTCTGGCGGGCCCGGGACAGGGGCTTATCCTCTGTCCTGGTGCTTCTTGACCTCTCAGCGGCTTTCAATACCATCGACCATGGTATCCTTCTGCACCGGCTGGAGGGGTTGGGAGTGGGAGGCACTGTTCTCCAGTGGTTCTCCTCCTACATCTCCGGTCGGTCGCAGTCAAAATTAGTGGGGGGGTCAGAGGTCGCTCTCTAGGTCTCTCCCTTGTGGGGTGCCTCAGGGGTCGGTCCTCTTCCCCCTGCTATTTAATATCTACATGAAACTGCTGGGTGAGATCATCCAAGGGCTTGTGGTGAGGTACCATCAGTATGCCGATGATACCGATGATACCCAGTAATACATCTCCACCCTATCTCCAGTCAACAAAGCAGTGGAAGTGATGTGCCAGTGTCTGGAGGCTGTTGGGGTCTGGATGGGTGTCAACAAACTCAACCTCAACCCAGACAAGATGGATTGGCTGTGGGTCTTGCCTCCCAAGGACAATTCCATCTGTCCATCCATTACCCTGGGGGGGATTATTGACCCCCTCAGAGAGGGTTCACAGCTTTGGCGTCCTCCTCGATCCACAGCTAACATTGGAACACCATCTTTCAGCTGTGGTGAGGGGGGCATTCGCCCAGGTTTGCCTGGTGCACCAGTTGCGGCCCTATTTGGATAGGGAGTCATTGCTCACAGTCACTCATGCCCTCTATCGCAAAGTCTTACAAAGTTTTACAAAGTCAGCATATATTGCCCCAACAATTGGGGTCCTCATTTGACCCACCTGGGAAGGAAGGAAGGAAGAGAGGGAGGGAGGGAGGGAGGAAGGAATAGCAATAGCATTTAGACTCATATCCTGCTGCCTAGTGCTTTCCCAGCCCTCTCTAAGCGATTTACAAAGTCAGCATATATTGCCCCAACAATCGGGGTCCTCATTTGACCCCCCTGGGAAGGAGGGAAGGCTGAGTCAATGTTGAGCTTGGGGTGATTCGATCTGTCAAACTGCTGGCAGCCGATTAGCAGCAAAAATATCTTGCAGTGCTGCACTCTACCCACTCCACCACCAATTTACACTCTAATCACTGCACCCTATGACTTGTGGACTTCAACTCCCAGAATTCCTCAGCCAATCATGCTAGCTCAAAAGTTCTGGGAGTTGAAGTCCGCATGTCACAGAAGAGCCAACATTCCCCACGTGTGGCCTAGGGGAAGGGGTGCCTTCCTCAGCAGGGGGAAGGGTGGTGAGGGGAGAGGATGACCCAGGGACCCTAGCGATTGAGGGCACCAGGTAAGGCCTCCAAGGCAGGGCCCCAATCTAGCCGGACTAGGTGGCAGTCTATCTGGCTGGGGTGGTGTTGAGTTCCTGCTTGAGCAGGGGGTTGGACTAGATGACCTGCAAGGTCCCTTTCAACTTGAATGAATGAATGAATGAATGAATGAACGAACGAATACCCTCTGCTATCGCATCGAACCCCCAGGTATCAGCCTCTTCATTGTTGCGGCACATGAGTTTGGCCATTCGCTTGGCCTGGACCACTCCAATATCACGGGAGCCCTGATGTACCCCACGTACGCCTACCAGGCCAACTTCCAGCTGCATTTGGACGACATCAAAGGAATCCAGGATCTCTATGGTGAGAAAGGGTGTGGGGGACTGCTGGGGAGGTTGAGTCAGGCAGCCACGTGGCCCTGCCTGGGAAGCTCTCGAAGGAATCGGAGGGCTCTGGGCTGGAGGGTCCTGTTTACCCACTGTGTCCTGAGTGACCCTGATCTGCAAGCCCCTTCCATGGACAACATGAAGCCCATGTTTATTACCATGATGTGGAGGGACCCCTGGAGGTCCTCCAGTCCACTAGCAATTCCCGCCCTCAAAGGAGACCCTCCCCACCTCCTAGTCTCCACTCTTGAGCTGTTTCTGCACTAGGGCAGGGACTTTTCTGCCGTCTCCTCCCACCCCCAAATCTGGACCCCTGATGTTTGTGTTGCTCTGTTAAGTGTGCAGAGTAACCCTGGAGTTAGCAAGGATGCACAGAGGAAACGTGGAGGGGGCAGATATTCACCTGATGGTCCAGAGATATGAGTAGTGGGGCTGATAACCAGATTCATGAAGTGTATAAAATATTACTTACTTTGGCAAATATCTTAGTCAAGAACAATCCTAGTCATACACAGTTAAATCAGTCAATACATATACATTACTATATCTTACTTGTTCAGCTTACAAATACATAAACCAGCATTTAACACACAGTTTCTACTACAGCAGTGACAGAGAACATAACAGTAATAGCAGAGAATAATCAAAGAGAGAGAAGGGGATGCTGCTGGCTCCCTCTTGTGGATAATTGCAACACTAAGTCTTAAAACTATAATATGCATTGATAGTTTGTTTATATGTTGCCAAACCCAACCAGTTATGTACATAGTGCTAACAAGGTCCCTGTTCTCTCCCCCTCCACTAGGTCAAAACCCTGGTGCTCAGCACCAGGCGCCCATCTCCCTTTCTCAGGCCCGCACTGAAGCTGAGGACTCCTCCTCTGTGGTTGATGAGGCGCTGCACTTCTTCTAGGACGGGTGAGTAGCTAAGCCAGAGGGGGGCATGCCTGAATGGCTGGATTCAGTGGATAGAGCCCCCTCCTCAGTGTAGAGGAAGAGTCTCATTGGGAGGATCACAATTGCTGGGAGTGAGGGGAAACTTCTCCTCCTGTTGATGCTTGTGGCCTGGGGGCTCTTTCTGCCCCCTCCCCTGACTCCCTTCTGGGCTGCAAAGTAGATGGGCAGGAGACTGCTGGCCCACCTCTGGCACTTGCATCTATGTCAGTGGAGAAGCTACGGGGCCTCCAAGGGTCTTTCCCTCCCTGCCCCCCAAGGGAATAAGGCAACTTTGGGGGGAGAAGTTGAGAAGAAGGTCAGGGTGCTGCCTGGTTGATGCCCCCAGCCGTCCAAGGCCTGCAGGGAGGAAGAATCCCCTTTGACCCCCCTAAAGCTGAGAGATGGTGGGAGCTCTGGGTCTGGGAAGGAGCTATGGATCCAGTTTAGGGGGGAGATTCCCAGGGCCTCGGCTGGAATGGGGGTGCTGTCCCTGAACCCTGGGCCTCTCCTCAGCCCAGCCTGCTTGGCCACACAAGACGGGCTTTCCCCTGAGGGTCCCTGCCATTCCCTCCCTGTGGCCACTCCGCAGTGCCCTCCACTCGCCTTCACCCTCATTGATTTCCCCTCTTCCAGGGAGGTCCCACTTCCGCAGTCTCCCCTTCTGCTGGCAAATGAGCCCCCTCTACCTGTTGACCCGCATGGGGTACTTCAAGCATGACATCCTGTGCCCTGAACAGTGAGAGACGACCCACCGCCCACCTGGACTCTCCTTCCAAATGCCTCTCGACGCAGCTTCGTCCCCTCCCTGGCCGACCAGCCAATGGGGGCAGTGTCCACCTTGCTATCTTTCATCCTTCAACTATGCTTTATCTGTCATAAGTAACGGGGGTGGGTAGGTGTTTGGGGATTTGGGAGGGGATGTTTACTGGTGGGGTCCCAGTAAGTTTTGTTACTTCTGGTGAAGGCCAGGGGAGTTTCGTTACTCATGAGAAAAGGAGATAAGGAGGTCCATTAGTGGTGTGCATGAGCATGATGCTACGGTGAATATACATCCACCCAATGAAGATGGACAATGGGGGTTGTCTGTTTCCCAAAGGGGGGCATGTGGGATACTTTGATATGGGCAACTATCGCGTCTTTTTCCACAGACTTTGCTTTGCTTCTGCGGCATTCATTTCTGATTTAGTAAAGTTTATCTTCGAAGTTCAAAATGGACTCTGAGTTTTACTTTTCTTAAATACTGAGTGGAGCTATCCTGACATTGTCCTGAAAACTGATGAGTGGTTCCTGACCCATGATTCGGAGTGCAGTTGATGTGATGAGCTAGCGTGGATAGGGTCTATGTTGTATGTCCCATCCTCCCTAAGGTTAACAGTATTGGAAAGAGCCCACAACTCTAAGGTCATGGGTCATTTTGGGTTCGTGAAAACCTTGCATTTATTGAGAAGGCAGTTTTGGACATTGAGACTTACGTGGGCAGTTGCCCCATGTGTGCTACTGCAAAAAGGGCCCTTGGCCGGCCACAGGGACTGTTACAGAATGTGTCAAGGCCTGGGGCACCCTGGAAGGAAATATCAATTGATTTTATTGTGGAACTGCCAGAGAGTGGGGGGGGAAACGTTGATCTGGGTTGTTACTTTTTTCCAAACAGGTTCCATTCGTGGCTTGCCCAAAAATCCCTTCCTCTAAAGCATTGGCTAAGCTGTTTATTCAGCATGTGTACAGGCTTCATGGGGTTCCCAACTGGGTTATCTCAGACCGAGGGGGTTCAATTCACTTCAGGATTTTGGAAGGAGTTCTTGGCCCTATTTGGCACCACACAGGGGTTAAGCTCCGCACATCACCCGCATACTAACGGGGCATGTGAGAGGGCCAACTTGGTATTAGACCAGTACCTCCGCTGCTATCTAAATTATCAGCAGGACAATTGGAGTGAACTTTTACCTTTTGCAGAAGTGGCCTATAATAATTCGCTACACAGTAGCACAGGATTCGCCCCATTCAAATTTATTTATTTATTATTTATTTATTGGCATTATATGCCACCTCTCTCCATGGACTCTGAGATTTACTTTTCTTAAATACTGAGTGGAGCCATCCTGACAGGCAGCCTCTCTGCTTGGTGGGCCAAATGCTGCAATGGCCCCTTGCCCCCATGGCCCCTGGAAGGCTTTCCAGGGAAAGGGAGGGGCTGTGCTGTGCGGGGGGAAGAGTCCTTAGCCGTGCCCCTCCCAGATCCATTGAATGGGGTGTGAAGCTCGGGCCACAAGCCCTCCGCCCCCCGCACCTCTATCTATCAATTTTTTATTCTATTTTATCAAATTGCTCCGGATTGCTTGCTATCAAATGCAGAGAGTGATAGCCCTTTTAGACTTATATACCTGAACGGATTGAGCCCCTGCAACCTCTCTTAATCCCTCTTAAACAATTCCCTATTAGACCACCTACTGACATCATGACTTATATAGCCAAAACCTTCAGCTTTACACCACTGCCTTAAACACACATTAAAATCTCTGATACAAGTTGTTTTATCCTCCTGGCCACAAACTGGTATCACCTCTGAGAAAGTCACTGAATCAGTTATTTTACCCAGCTCCACACTTAGACATTGAAAATATCTTTTTACTACATTAACATTTCTCTGGGACAAATCATTTGTGCCAAGATGCACCACCACATCAACGTTATTACCTTTACTCACAGCCTTGACAATGTTGTAATCCGCCTCCTGTCCCTGCTGGCAGTGGCCCCTGGGAGACACCTCATCAGCTTCACCACATCCTTCCTCTGTCCCAAATCAACCCCTCTAACAGTTGTCACCCACAAGAAAATGTGCCCCATTTGTATTTCTACTAACTGCACTTGATGGTTTGGTGACACTATGCACCTCACTTACAACAACTTCCCCTTGGAACATCCCCTCATTCTCTGCCTCAGGGGCCTCGCTAATATCTACAGCATCCTTACCATTTAAATCCGTAAGAACATTATAGGAATTCGATACAGAGAGACCAAAATTGCTGTGTTTTTGCTCCACTGCATGTAATCTTCCTGAGCCAACAGTTGTCCACACAGTCCTCCTCCTCGGGGGGCACTGTGGAAGTGGAGGCTGCACACATGGCTTCATTAGAGCATGTGGCTGGGACAATCTTTCCACTTCTGACTGCAAGCTACAAACTAAGGATTGCAATCTCGATATCTTGCCATATAAACTAGATGTCCTTATGCAAAGAGGGCAGCACCCCAAGTTCCACATGGTACTACGGAACACAACAGCCAAACAAGTGTTACACTGCACCATGTCAGACACCTTAACAATTTATTGAAATGCAAGTACTTAGCAAGAAAATCAATGTAAGAACATAAGAAGAGGCATGCTGAATCAGGCCAAAGCCCATCGTCCATCATTCTGTGTCACACAGTCGCCTCCCAATTGTCCATGGGATCTTGAGCAGAAAGAGAAGGCAAGACCCTCCCTTTCCCTTGACCCCCAACAAGTGGTACTCAAGGGGATCCTGCCTGCCTCAACCAACATAGAGGCAACACTTGGACATCCGTTTCAATAACCATTTATATGTTTGGCATCCATGAATCTGTCTAATCCTGCCTTGAAGCTATCCAGGCTGACAGCTGTCACGACCTCTTCTGGAAGTGAATTCCATAAACCAATGACCCTCTGGGTGGAGAAATATTTCTCTTTATTTGTCCTCACTTTCTTACCTATGAGCTTTAGGGAGTGCCCCCTTGTCCTAGTATTGTGTGATAGAGAAAAGATTTTTTCTCTATCCACCTTTTCTATCCCATCCATGATTTTATACACTTTGATCAAGTCACCCCTTCAACGCCATCTTTCAAGGCTGAAGAGACCAAGGCGTTGTAACCTGGTATCATAAGGGAAGGGTTCCATTTCCTTTATCATTCTTGTGGCCCTTTTTTGCACCTTTTCCAGTTCCATGATATCCTCCTTGAGGTGCAGTGTCCAGAACTGTAAACAGTCCTCCTAGTGTGGTCTCACCATCGATTTGTACAGAGGCAACACAACCCTTGCTGACCTATTTTCGATTCCCTTCCTAATCACGCCAAGCATGGAATTTGCTTTTTTTACTGCTGCTGCGCACTGGGTTGACCTCTTCATTGAGCTGTCCACCAAAACCCCAAGGTCTCTTTCTTGGGTTGTCTCGGAAAGGACAAAACAATCCCTATCACTACCAAACTTCTGCTGGTTTTGGTTCATAGTTATATGATTCGTGCACCATTATTTTTCTCTCCTCCTTCTCTCACTAGGTCTCGGGTCCCAGCCAGGAGCAGTTTTTCTGACCTCTGTGATCTGAAAGTGCGATTTAAAATGGCCTTTCCCTCCTTTTTAAGGTCAACTGAACTAATGAAGAAGCCAGTGAATCCCTGTAGCAGATTGGCCCACATGATTGTGGGTTTGGTGATGTGAAATGAACCTTAACCTGGATGGGGAACTGAAGAGGAATTCAGTGTTGGAATAACGGCCATTAATCCAAAATGGCCATGTTAATAAATCGAACCTTGTGTGAGAGCACAGGAGTGGAATATTTCTCAGATGCTATTTGGTTCCCTGACAGCAAATTCCAACACTCCTTTGGAAGAGAATGGAAGGGAGAGAGTTAACCAAGAACCTGGAGGTGGAAGAGCTTGGACTTTTCAACCTCCCTCTCCTGAAAGATCCAGCCAGAATTCAACAATACAATGGAAACTGCTTTGGTCGCATTGATAGATGATCTCTGGCGGGCCTGGGACAGAGGTTTATCCTCTGTCCTGGTGCTTCTTGACCTCTCAGCGGCTTTCGATACCATCAACCATGGTATCCTTCTGCGCCGACTGGAGGGGTTGGGAGTGGGAGGCACTGCCCTTCAGTGGTTCTCCTCCTACCTCTCCAGTCGGTCGCAGTCCTCCAGTTGACCTCCAGGTTTCTCCCTTGTGGGGTGCCTCAGGGGTCAGTCCTCTCCCCCCTGCTATTTAATATCTACATGAAACCGCTGGGTGAGATCATCCAAGGGCATGGGGTGAGGTATCATCAGTATGCCAATGATACCCAGTTATATATCTCCACTCCATGTCCAGTCAACGAAACAATGGAAGTGATGTGCTGGTGCATGGAGGCTGTTGGGGTCTGGATGGGTGTCAACAAGCTCAAACTCAACCCAGACAAGACGGAGTGGCTTTGGGTCTTGCCTCCTAAGGACAATTCCATCTGTCCATCCATTAGCCTGGAGGGGGGAATTATTGACCCCCTCAGAGAGGGTTCGCAACTTGGGCATCCTCCTCGATCTACAACTAACATTGGAACACCATCTTTTGGCTATGGCGAGGAGGGCGTTTGCCCAGGTTCACCTGGTGCACCAGTTGTGGAAGTCATTGACTGGGAGTCACTGCTCACAGTAGCTCATGCCCTCATTACCTCAAGGTTCGATTACTGCAATGCTCTCTACATGGGGCTATCTTTGAAAACTGTTCGGAAACTTCAGATCGTGCAGAATGCGGCTGCAAGAGCCATCGTGGGGCTTCCCAGATTCGCCAACATTTCTACAACACTCCGTGGCCTGCACTGGTTGCCAATCATTTCCTGATCACAATTCAAAGTTTTGGTTATGACCTTTAAAGCCCTACATGGCACTGGACCAGAATACCTCCAAAACCGCCTGCTACTGCACAAATCCCAGGGACCAATAAGGTCCCACAGAGTTGGCCTTCTCCGGGTCCTGTCGACTAAACAATGTCGTTTGGCGAGCCCCAGGGGAAGAGCCTTCTCTGTGGCAGCCCCGGCACTCTGGAATCAACTCCCTCCAGAGGTTAGAACTGCCCCCACCCTCCTTGTCTTTCGTAAATTACTCAAGACCCACCTGTATCGCCAGGTATGGGGGAACTGAGACACCTTCCCCAGGCTTTTATACTTTATGTTGGGTATGTATGTGTTGTTTGGTTTTAAATGATGGGATTTTATGTTTTTTTTCTCTTTTAATATTAGATTTGTCCCACTGTAACATTGTTTTTATTATTGTTGTGAGCCGCCCCGAGTCTTCGGAGAGGGGCGGCATACAAATCTAATATATTATTATTATTATTATTATTATTATTATTATTATTATTATTATTATTATTATTATTAAGCACTGTGCCTCAGAGCCAGACATGACCAGGCAGGGGAAACCTTTACTTTTGTATGTGTGCACGCACCCACACCAAGTGTGTTGGGAAGAGTCTACGGCAGTCCAGGCCAGGGGTAGGCCAAGTTGGCTCCCCTACAGCCTTAGCATTTTAGCCATAGCATTTAGACTTATATACTGCTGCCCAGTGCTTTTCCAGCCCTCTCTCAGCGGTTCCAGAATCAGCCTCTTGCCCCCAACAATCTGGCTCCTCATTTGACCCTCCTGGGAAGGAAGAAAGAACGAAGGAAGGAAGGAAGGAATAGCAATAGCATTTAGACTCATATCCTGCTGCCCAGTGCTTTTCCAGCCCTCTCTAAGCGGTTTACAAAGTCAGCATATATTGCCCCAACAATCGGGGTCCTCATTTGACCCACCTGGGAAGGAGGGAAGGCTGAGTCAATGTTGAGCTTGGGGTGATTCCATCTGTCAAACTGCTGGCAGCCGGTGAGCAGCAAAAATATCTTGCAGTGCTGCACTCTACCCACTGCGCCACCAATGCTCACTCTAATCACTGCACCCCTATGACCTGTGGACTTCAACTCCCAGAATTCCTCAGCCAATCAGGCTAGCTCAAAAGTTCTGGGAGTTGAAGTCCGCATGTCCCCACGTGTGGCCTAGGGGAAGGGGTGCCTTCCTCAGTAGGGAGAAGGGTGGTGAGGGGAGAGGGTGACCCAGGGGCCCCAGGATCCTAGGCAGGGGCCCGATCTAGCCAGACTAGATGGGAGTCTATTGGATCAGTCTATCTGGCTGGGGTGGTATAGAATTCCTGCTTGAGCAGGGGGTTGGACTTGATGCCCTGCAAGGTCCCTTTCAACTTGAATGAATGAATGAATGAATGAGTTTGGCCATTCACTCGGCCTGAATCACTCCAATATCACAGGAGCCCTGATGTACCGCACGTATTCTTACCAGGCTGACTTCCAGCTGCATTTGGACGACATCGAAGGAATCCAGTTTCTCTACGGTGAGCAGGAGGTGTGTGGGGAGGGGGCTGCTGGGGGGGGGGGTTGAATCAGGCAGCCACGTGGCTCTGCCTGGGAAGCTCTCGAAGGAATCGGGGTGGCTCTGGGCTGGAGGGTCCTGTTTACCCACTGTGTCCTGAGTGACCCTGGTCCACAAGCCCCTTCCATGGACAACATGAAGCCCATGTTCATTTACCATGATGTGGAGGGACCCATTCCTCCAGTCCACTAGCAACCCCCGCCCTCAAAGGAGACCCTCCCCACCTCCTGGACTCCACTCTTGACCTGTTTCTGCACTAGGGCAGGGACTTTTCTGCTGTCTCCTCCCACCCCCAAATCTGGAGCCCTGATGTTTGTGTTGCTCTGTTAAGTGTGCAGAGTAACCCTGGAGTTAGCAAGGATGCACAGAGGAAACGTGGAGGGGGCAGATATGCAGCTGATGGTCCAGAGATATGAGTAGTGGTGCTGACAACCAGATACATGAAGTGTATAAAATATTACTCACATTTAAATCATTCAACACATATACAATACTATATCTTACATGTTCAGAGAGAGAGGGAGGGAGGGAGGGAAAGAGAGATGCCTCTGTCTCCCTCTTCTGGCTAACTGTGGTGCTACCTCTTAAATCTATAGTATTATAATTCATTGAAACATACATTGATAGTTTTTTTATATATTGCCAAACCCGACCAGTTATGTACATAGCACTCATAGGCTCCTCCTTCTCTCCCCCACCAGTAGGCGAAGGATCGGGCCCACAGCCCACAGCGCCCATCTCCCCTTCTCAGGCCCCCACCGAAGCCGAGGACTCCTCCTCTGTGGACGACGATGACTCTTCCGTGACCGAGACACCTGCCGTGGATGGCCGGAGCAGGGCCTGCCAGGTGGAGACCTTCAACGGGGTGGGCGAGATCCAGAAGGTGCTGCACTTCTTCAAGGATGGGTGAGAGGCAAGGCAGCAGGGGGGCTGGGCCTGGGTCTGCCTGCACCCATGGGCACCACAGGGGAAACTGAGGCCAGGCTGAGCTTTCCTGCACAGGCAATACAGGAAACTGTCGGGCACCGGTCTGGGCCCCTGGAAGGCTGACTCCCTGGAAGGCCCCTTGCAGATCCAGAGCACCTGGCCAGCCCTCCCAGATGTGATTGACGCGGCTTTCCAGGACCCTCTGACCAAGAGGCTCTTCTTCTTCTCGGGTGAATCCCCCTCCCCACACAAAGGGCCCTTATGGGGGCAGCCCCCTGGCTCTCTCTATGCGGAGGGCCCTCAAAGCCGGCTCCTCTTTCCAGGGAGTGGCCCCTGCTGAGCCAACCCCCTTTCCTTTGGCAGGCCAGAGCTTCTGGGTGTACCAGGGGGCCCGGGTCATTGGCCCTCGGAGCCTTGAGAAGCTGGGCATCGGGAGAGATGTGCACAAGATTGTGGGGAGCCTGACGCGGAAGGGGGGGAAGGCCCTGCTCTTCAGCGGAGATCAGTTCTGGAGGTACGTGGCCCAGGAGGGGGCCACGACATGGGAGCCAAAGGCTGGGTGAGGGGACGGAGCTGCTCGACCTCCAGGAGCCCCAGGCAGCGGCCTCCCCCAGGGAATGCCATCCACCAGCCCCTTTGGCCTGAGCTCCCCTCCCATGGCTACTTTGCCTGGTTTGTCCTGGCTCTCTGCGCTGGGGGGAGAAAGAAAGCAGAGCTTGGATGACCCATCTCTGCACAGGTAGAGGTGCCCTCGGGGGCATCCAGAGGGAACCTGGTGGGTCCTTGCTAGCTTTTTTTCCCACCCCCCACTAGGCTGGATGTGAAGAAGGAGCAGGTGGACAAGGGGTACCCCCAATACATTGACAGCCTCTTTCCTGGGGTCCCCACTGATGCTAACCTGGTCTTCCAGCACAAAGGTAAGAGGGGCAGGAGGGGGAACGTCCCCCCTTCATGGGTCCTCTACAGGGGGCCTCTATCGTGCAAGCGGGCAGCCTCGGACGTTCCTCCCTGGTCCCACAAGCAGCAGTGGGTGGGTGGGGTTCCTCTTTTGGGGCTGCAGAAGACAGATTCATTTATCTATTTATCTATTTATTTATTGGACTTTTATGCCGTCCATCTCTTAGGACTCAGGGCGGCTCACAACATACAATAAAACAATACATAACATTTTGGGTCCAATTAATTAAATATATAATCTAAAACTAAAACCCATAAAAAACCCAGTCCTTCTCATTCAATCAGTTTCTCTCAGTCCATTCATCGGCCAGGGGGCAAAAACCTAAGTGCCCCAGGCCTGGTGATATTAATGAGTCCTGAGACTCTTGCAGAAGGCAAGAAGGGTGGGGGCAATACAGATCTCCTGGGAAAGTTGATTCCAGAGGACCAGGGCCCCCACAGAGAAGGCTCTTCCCGTAGGCCCCACCAACCAGCATTGTCTAGTTGATGGGAGGTGGAGAAGGCCGACTCTGGGGGACCTAACTGGTCACTGGGATTCATGAGGCAGGAGGCGGTCCCGTAGGTATTCTGGGCTGATGCCATGTAGGGCTTTATAGGTCATAACCAATACTTTGAATTGCATCTGGAAACCAATTGGCAGCCAGTGAAGGCCACGGAGTGTTGGAGAGACAGCTACATATCTGGGTAAGCCCAGACTGCTCACGTGGCTGCATTCTGCACAATTTGCAGCTTCCGAACGCTCTTCAGAGGTAGTCCCATGTAGAGAGCATTGCAGAAGTCGAACCTTGAGGTGATAAGGGCATGAGTGACCATGAGCAAAGCCTCCCTGTCCAAATAGGGCCACAACTGGTGCACCAGGCGAACCTGGGTGAACATCCCTCTCTACACAGCCAAAAGATGGTGTTCTAAAGTCAGCTGTGAATTGAGGAGGATGCCCAAGTTGTGAACCCTCTCTGAGGGGGTCAATGATCCCCCCGAGTGGTGGATGGACAGATGGACGTGTCCTTGGGGGGGCAGTACTCACAGCCAATCCGTCTTGTCAGGAAGGTGTTTGAGCCTGTTGGCACCCATCCAGACCCTGACAGCCTCCAGACACTGGCACATCACTTCCACTGATTTATTGAGTGGACACGGGGTGGAGATGTATAGCTGACTATCATCAGTATATTGATGGTAACTGACCCCGTGCCCTCGGATGACCTCACCTAGTGGTTTCATGTAGATATTAAACAGCAGGGGGGAGAGGACCAACCCTTGAGGTACCCCACAAGGCAGGGACCTAGGAGGCGACCTATAACCCCCCCTAACACCACAGTGCCCTCCGCTCACCTTAACCATCATCTGTTTCCCCTCTTCCAGGGAGGTTCCACTTCTGCCGTCACCCCTTCTGCTGGTTTTCTTATACATCCCTTCAGCAGGAATTAACATATTAGGATGAGACATGATGACCAGGTTACAAATATCCATTCATGTTTTAACTGTATGTTTTAACTGAAGAAGTAGAAGAACAGATTGACCGTATAGCATGGACAGCTAAAGGAAATGGGGGGGGGGAGATATACCTCCCATTGTGATTAATTTAAAACCAGATGAGGAACTAGTTCATGTAAAACAATATAATATTTCTCAAGAGGAGAGGCTAAGGTTGCTGCCAGTCATTGCACACAGTAGCTCATGCCCTCATCACCTCAAGGTTCGACTACTGCAATGGTCTCTACATGGGACTACCTTTGAAGAGTGTTCGGAAACTTCAGATTGTGCAGGATGTGGCCGCAGGAGCTATCGTAGGGTTACCTAGGTTTGCCCATGTCTCTCCAACACTCCGTAGCTGGCATTGGCTGCCTATCAGTTTCTGGTCGCGTTTCAAAGTGTCAGTAATGACCTTTAAAGCCCTACATGGCATCGGACCAGAATACCTCCGGAACCGTCTTCTGACGCACGAATCCCAGCGGCCAATGAGGTCCCACAGAGTTGGCGTTCTCTGTGTCCCGTCAACTAAACAATGTCGTCTGGCAGGCCCCAGGGGAAGGGCCTTCTCTTTGGTGGCCTCAGCCCTCTGGAATCAACTCCCCCCCAGAGATCAGAACTGCCCCCACCCTCCTTGTCTCTTGCAAACTACTTAAGACTCACCTATTTCACCAGGCATGGGGGAATTGAGACATCTCCCTCAGGCTCTTTTAGTTTTATGTATGGTATGCGTGGGTTGCATGTTTTTTAAATTATGGGTTTGTAGATGCTTTTTTAAAATTAGATTTGTTTACATTGTCACACTGTTTTATTATTGTTGTGAGCCGCCCCGAGTCTTCGGAGAGGGGCGACGTACAAATCTAATAAATTATTATTATTACTAAGTCCAGGGAACTCCACTGCCAGCCCGGCTACTTCCTTGAGCAGCGCAGGCAGGGCTGTTGACACACAGCTGGGAGGCAGGTACATGAGCAACAAGCCCACCCGAGCCCTTAGGTCCAACTTCACAAAGAGGGACTCACAACCCGCAATCTTAGGAGCAGCGAGTCTGCGTAGGCAAAGTGACTCCCTGGGTATAATAGCCAGTCCTCCCCCCCTTCCCTGAGGTTGTGGCGGGGGCCAAACCTGAAACCAATTTGGGCAAATTTCAGAAAGACGAACTCCTCCCTCTGGACCCAGCCAGGTCTCCGTCACACAAACCAGGTCGGCCTCCTCCTCCAGGATCAAATCCCGGAGGAGGAGAGCTTTATTTACAACTGACCTGGCATTAAGTAGCAGCAGCCTGAGCCAAGGGCCAGGATTTCACTCGTCACCAGTATCCCGTGTTGAGCACATGGGGCCGGAACAAGGGATCGCTTTCAAACAGAGAGCTCTTGTTCCCCGAGAGCGGCCTACCCCATGTCTCCTGCCATATCTGCCTCTCCCGAGCAGAACCGGAATATTTTGGCCCTCCACCACCCCAGAGACAGACTCCCCCATTCCTCCGGCCTCTACGTCGCCAGGTAAGCTGACCTTTCCATTCATAACATTACTCTCATTCATATCATACATGAATAGAAGAGAGCAGTTACAGAGGTATTACAAGAGATAAGAGAGTTCACCTGTGGTTGGGTGGGGTTCAAGCAATTAGGGCTGCTGATAAATGGGCAGCGTGCCGGCCTCTCAGTGTGGAAGATTATCTGTTTGTGCTTGTGGATTTGCCTCCACTCTCTGGATTCTTCAAGGACCCTGTGCTTTGATATCTGGACTCTGAACGTAAATCATAGTTAACCTGATGGACCCAGAGGGCTTTCAGACGGCGCTTGGGGTTATTCCAGAGGCACTCGTCCACAGTTCGGCGGAGTCCCTCGCTGAGGCCTGGAACAGGGCTGCGGCAGGGGCTCTTGACCGGATTGCGCCTTTGCGACCTCTCCGCGGCGCTAGACCCTGTAGAGCCCCATGGTTCAACGAGGAGCTCCGGGTGTTGAAACGCCAAAAGAGACGTCTAGAGAAGCGATGGAGGAAGAGTAGGTCCGAATCTGATCGAACACTTGTAAGAGCTTTTATTAAGACTTACAAAGTGGCGCTCAAGGCGGCAAGATGCGCGTACCATGCCACCTTGATTGCATCAGCGGAATCCCGCCCGTCTGCTCTGTTTAGGGTGACCCGCTCCCTTCTTAATCAGGGGGGAGTTGGGGAGCCCTTGCAGAGTAGTGCCGAGGAGTTTACACGTTTTTCGCTGATAAAGTCGCTCGGATCCGGGCCGACCTCGACTCCAATTTTAAAACAGAGTCGACTGACAACGAGTCAGTCGAGGTGACTGGGGCACGTACTTGTCCACCTGTCTGGGAGGAGTTTGATCTGGTGACACCTGAGGAAGTGGACAAGGCCATCGGAGCTGTGAGTTCTGCCACCTGCTTACTGGATCCGTGTCCCTCCTGGTTGGTCTCGGCCAGCAGGGACGTGACACGGAGCTGGGCCCAGGAGATTACCAACGCTTCCTTGGGGAGGGGAGTTTTTCCAACACTCTATAAAGAAGCGCTCGTGCGCCCCCTCCTCAAGAAGCCCTCCCTGGACCCAGCCGTACTTAATAACTATCGTCCAGTCTCCAACCTTCCCTTTATGGGGAAGGTTGTCGAGAAGGTGGTGGCACTCCAGCTCCAGCGGTCCTTGGAAGAAGCCGATTATCTAGGTCCCCGACAGTCAGGTTTCAGGCCCGGTTACAGCACGGAAACCGCTTTGGTCGCGTTGATGGATGACCTCTGGCGGGCCCGGGACAGGGGTTTATCCTCTGTCCTGGTGCTCCTCGATCTCTCAGCGGCTTTCGATACCATCGACCATGGTATCCTTCTGCACCGGTTGGAGGGGTTGGGGGTGGGAGGCACTGTTCTTCAGTGGTTCTCCTCCTAACTCTCTGACCGGTCGCAGTCGGTGTTAGTGGGGGGTCAGAGGTCGGCTCCGAGGTCTCTTCCTTGTGGGGTGCCTCAGGGGTCGGTCCTCTCCCCCTTGCTATTTAACATCTACATGAAACCGCTGGGTGAGATCATCCAAGGACATGGGGTGAGGTATCATCAATATGCCGATGATACCCAGCTTTACATCTCCACCCCATGCCCAGTCAACGAAGCGGTGGAAGTGATGTGCCGGTGCCTGGAGGCTGTTGGGGCCTGGATGGGTGTCAACAGACTCAAACTCAACCTGGATAAGACGGAGTGGCTGTGGGTTCTGCCTCCCAAGGACAACTCCATCTGTCCATCCATCACCCTGGGGGGGGAATTATTGACCCCCTCAGAGAGGGTCCGCAAGTTGGGCGTCCTCCTCGATCCACAGCTCACATTAGAAAACCATCTCTCAGCTGTGGCGAGGGGGGCGTTTGCCCAGGTTCGCCTGGTGCACCAGTTGTGGCCCTATCTGGACCGGGACTCATTGCTCACAGTCACTCATGCCCTCATCACCTCGAGGTTCGACTACTGTAATGCTCTCTACATGGGGCTACCTTTGAAAAGTGTTCGGAAACTTCAGATCGTGCAGAATGCAGCTGCGAGAGCAGTCATGGGCTTACCTAGGTATGCCCATGTTTCACCATCACTCCGCAGTCTGCATTGGCTGCCGATCAATTTCCGGTCACAATTCAAAGTGTTGGTTATGACCTTTAAAGCCCTTCATGGCATCGGACCAGAATATCTCCGGAACCGCCTCCTGCCGCACGAATCCCAGCGACCGATTAGGTCCCACAGAGTGGGCCTTCTCCGGGTCCCGTCAACTAAACAATGCCGGTTGGCGGGTCCCAGGGGAAGAGCCTTCTCAGTGGCGGCACCGGCTCTCTGGAACCAACTCCCCCCGGAGATTAGAACTGCCCCTACTCTTCCTGCCTTCCGAAAACTCCTTAAGACCCACCTTTGCCGTCAGGCATGGGGAAACTAAACATCTCCCCTGGGCACGTTAATTTATACATGGTATGCTTGTATGTGTGTTTGCTATTACATGGGGTTTCTCTTAAATCGTTAAACATTTTAATTAATTGGATTGTTGTGACTGTTTTTTACTTGTTGTGAGCTGCCCCGAGTCTTCGGAGAGGGGTGGCATACAAGTCCAACTAATAAATAAATAACCGTGGGAGTTACACCAAAGTCTGAAGGAGAGTAGCTGTGACGACTTCACAACTACTTGTTAATTGGTTTGAGTTTGGTTTTTTTTTGTTATTTCACTGCCTTCTAGTTTGTTTGTTTTACATGTGAGCCCTTTGACTCCAAAAAGAGGGTTTTGCTTCTATTTTCTGTGGATAAAGAAAGTATTGTTGACTTTTGTGTGTCTGTTTTGGCTACTTTTGCATTCAATTAGAGTCTCGTACCAAGAGCTGGTAGAAAAACTACAGATGTTAAAAACATATAAGGATAAGGTATAATTAAAAAAACAAAGACCTTGACCCTTCAGAGAATGACCAGGATTTTACATATGTCCACAGATATTGTCTTTTCCTTAATATTTCACTTCCTCCTCCTTCTCTTAAGACTTTAAAAACAGAAATATAATAAGAGGAGATGCAGTTATCATGGTCATAATCTCTCTGACCCACAATCCACAACTGTCTCTTAGCGACAGAGTTCTGCCAGGGAACACGTAGCATATTGAGGAGAGGACAGAAGACTCTCAATATAAGGTGAGTAGGGGGTGTAGTTCCTTCTATATCCCCCTCTTCCACATTGGTGGAAGAGGAGGGATATAAGTCGTAAGTCAGCTTTTTCATTATTGTTGTAATTTTGGTCACTAAATGAATGGTTGCAAGTTTGGGAGTATCTGAAATACAATTTGTGGACCCATTTAACATCATAGGTTTTCCCAAGTGGCCTGGCTGGACATCTTTTTCACAATTAAAAGTGGGGCGTTGGTGGCTTTTCTTGGCTGCAGGTCCTCCCATGCCAGGCCCAGGATGGAAAAAGGCCCCCTCCCCAAGACTGGCACCAACCTCCAGCATGATTTCTCTCCCCCCCCCAATAAGCAGTTACACCCCAATGGACAGAAAATAAGCAAGAGATGAAACAGAATCCAACTTTTATTTCCCCCCCAAAAATAACAGCAGTGATACGAGGCACCTTGTCCAATTGACAGCAACCCAGGCAATACTCCAAGTGAACACCGATGTGTGAGAGAGAGAGGGGGGGAGGGAGAAAGAGAGGGGGAGGGAGAGAGGGGGGCATGAGCTGAGGCATTTGGAAGCAGAGTCCTGGTGGGGGTCTGGTCCTCTCTCCCTGTTCAGGGCACTTCAGGATGTCCTGCGTGAAGTACCCCACGCGTGTCAACAGGTAGAGGGGGCTCCTTTGCCAGCAGACGTGGGACCTTCCTGGAAGAGGGGAAACCAGTGAGGGGAAAGGTGAGCGGAGGGCACTGCGGAGCGGCTGCAAGGAGGGAATGGCAGGGACCCTCAGGGGAAAGCCCCTCCTGTGGGGCCAAGGAGGCTGGGCTGAGGAGGGGACTGGGGTTCAGGGGCAGCACCCCCATTCCTGCCAAGGCTCTGGGAATCTCCCCCCTAAACCGGATCCAGAGCTTCCTGGGGGGTCAAAGGGGATTCTTCCTCCCTGCAGGCCTTGGATGGCTGGGGGGCATCCACCTGGCAGCCCCTTCACCTTCTTCTCAAAGTTGCCTTATTCCCTGGGAGGGAGGGAGGGAAAGTCTCTTGAGGGGGGGCAGCATCCCCACTGACATAGATGCAAGTGCCAGAGGTGGCCGGCAGTCTCCTGCCCATCGGCTTTGCATCCCAGAAGGGAACCGGGTGAGGGGGCAGAAAGAGCCCCCAGGCCACAAGCATCAAGAGGAGGAGAAGTTCCCCCTCACTCCCAGCAATTGAGTCCCTCCCAATGAGCCTCTTCCTCTGCACTGAGGAGGGGGCTCTATCCACTGAATCCAGCCATTCAGGCATGCCCCCCCTCTGGCCTCGCCACTCACCCGTCCTAGAAGAAGTCCAGCGCCTCGTCAACCACAGAGGAGGAGTCCTCAGCTTCGGTTTGGGCCAGAGAAGGGGAGATGGGCGCCTGGTGCTGACCACCTGATTTTTTACCTAGTGGAGGGGGAGAGAAGAGGGACTCTGTTAGCACTATGTACATGACTGGTTGGGTTTGGCAACATATAAACAAACTATCAATGCATATTTCAATGAATTATAACACTATGGCATTAAGAGTTAGTGTTGCAGTCAGCCACAAGAGGTAGCAAGCAGCATCCCCTTCTCTCTCTCTTCAAGTTCTCTGTCACTGCTGTAGTAGCAACTGTGTGTTAAATGCTGGTTTGTAAGCTGAACAAGTAAGATATAGTATTGTATATGTATTGACTGATTTAACTGTGTATGGCTAGGATTGTTCTTGACTAAGATATTTGCCAAAGTAAGTAATATTTACACACTTCATGTATCTGGTTATCAGCACCACTACTCATATCTCTGGACCATCCACTGGATATCTGCCCCCTCCACATTTCCTCTGTGCATCCTTGCTAACTCCAGGGTTACTCTGCACACTTAACAGAGCAACACAAACATCAGGGGTCCAGATTTGGGGGTGGGAGGAGACGGCAGAAAAGTCCCTGCCCTAGTGCAGAAACAGCTCAAGAGGGGAGCCCAGGAGGTGGGGAGGGTCTCCTTTGAGGGCGGGGATTGCTAGTGGACTGGAGGACCTCAAGGGGTCCCTCCACATCATGGTAATAAACGTGGGCTTCATGTTGTCCATTGTTCTTGTGTTCACTTTCCTATGAAAAACACTTCCCAGGAGGGAAGTGTTTTTAATAGGAAAGTGAACACAAGAACAAGGGGACACAATCTGAAGTTAGTTGGGGGAAAGATCAAAAGCAACATGAGAAAATATTATTTTACTGAAAGAGTAGTAGATCCTTGGAACAAACTTCCAGCAGACGTGGTAGATAAATCCACAGTAACTGAATTTAAACATGCCTGGGATAAACATAGATCCATCCTAAGATAAAATACAGGAAATAGCATAAGGGCAGACTAGATGGACCATGGGGTCTTTTTCTGCCGTCAGACTTCTATGTTTCTATGAAGGGGCTTCCAGACCAGGGTCACTCAGGACACAGTGGGTAAACAGGACCACAAGCCCTGATCCACCCCGATTCCTTCGAGAGCTTCCCAGGCAGGGCCACGTGGCTGCCTGATTCAACCCCCCCAGCAGCCCCCTCCCCCACCTCCTGCTCACCGTAGAGAAACTGGATTCCTTCAATGTCGTCCGAATGCAGCTTGAAGTCGGCCTGGTAGGAGTAAATGGGGAACATCAGGGCTCCCGTGATATTGGAGTGCTCCAGGCCGAGTGAATGGCCTAATTCATGTGCCGCAACCAGGAAGAGGCTGATACCTGGGGTTTCGAAGCGACAGCAGAGGGTATTCATTCATTCATTCATACAAGTTGAAAGGGACCTTGCAGGGCATCTAGTCCAACCCCCTGCTCAAGCAGGAACCCAACACCACCCCAGCCAGATAGACTGATCCAATAGACTCCCATACAGTCCAGCTAGATTGGGGCCCTGCCTTGGAGGCCTCACCTGGGGCCCACCATCCCTGGGGCCCCTGGGTCATCCTCTCCCCTCACCACCCTTCCCCCTGCTGAGGAAGGCACCCCTTCCCCTAGGCCACACGTGGGGAATGTTGGCTCTTCTGTGACATGCGGACTGCAACTACCAGAACTTTTGAGCTAGCCTGATTGGCTGAGGAATTCTGGGAGTTGAAGTCCACAAGTCATAGGGGTGCAGTGATTAGAGTGAGCATTGGTGGTGCAGTGGTTAGAGCGCAGAACTGCAAGATACTTCTACTGCTCACTGGCTGCCAGCAGTTCAACAGATCGTGGCCAGCAAAGAAATACGGCAAAAGCGGATGGAGTGCTGCTAACTTCCCTCTGAAATGGCACCTATTGATCTACTCACAGTTGCATGCTTTCCATCAGGAGCTGCAGCAAAGGATGGGACCTCACCCTGCCTGTCGCACAGCACTCGGGCTGTCATCTGACAAGCTGAGTGTTGTTAATGGCTGAGCTGTTCATGCCTGGTGGGTGGGTGTGCTGAGCCCCCTCCCCACCAGCTTCCTTTGGGGGGCCAGTGAAAGGAGCTTCCCCCCTACCTCGGCCAGGGCAAAAGCCCCACTTCTGGTCTGTGTCGAAGTTGCTGGTGGTGGCACACCAGAGCCTCCCGTCGGTCCGTCCCTCCCTGGTGAACGGGGAATCAGGTGGACAAAGCTCCGGGGCCCAGAGAACATCCAGCCAGAAAGAGGGCCCACTCACCGTCCTCACTGCCCAGCGTCCAGAGCTCATCATCGTCAAAATGGGCATCCCCATTGATTGAGGATTTGCCAGGAGGGAAGGCATGGGCCAGAACTCCATACTGTCCATCAAAATTTTCATTGTCACCGTGGTCTGTTGGGGGGGGGGGGAGAGGTCACAATCTGAACAGGAATTATATTATTATTATTATTATTATTATTATTATTATTATTATTATTATTATTATTAGTAAGTAGAGTTGGAAGGGCCCTTGTAGGTCATCTAGTCTAACCCCCTGCTCAGGCAGGAGTCCACACACACACACACACACACACACACACAGATATATATGTAAAATATTTTTGCTGATAATGAAAAGGAAGGGAGACTACAATAGATCTACTTTGGACTTATTAGCCTTCATCAGGTAGCCACACTCTTACTGGGATTTGAACCAAGGGCCTCTGCCTTGTAGGTGTATATGCTCATCTCCTGTGACAGCTTGTACCAGGGAAGGGTTGTGTGATTTTTTTTTTGTCCAGTCACCCTGGTATATTGAATGATCATCATAGCTTCAATTTTTGCCTCTCGGCCCCACCAGGAGTCAAATTCAAAGGCAGATAAACTTTTTTATAGCTGACAACTATAATCTACAGGTGTAACATCATTGCTGATAAGGAAAAGGAAATGAAAAATTATATACAATGGTACCTCTACTTAAGAACTTAATTCAGGAGGAGGAAGAAGAGGAAGATGTCAGTCGCTGCTGAAGACAGAAGGTGAGGGGAGGGGAATCAAAAAAATACAAAACTTTAAGGCTTTTTTTTTAAAAAAAGAGGGACTCTGAGGCGGCAAAGAGGAGCACGCACCTCCCATACACCCGGTGCGAGGCTGCCTCCCATACGCTGCGCCAGAGAGAGGAAAACCCAGGTGGGCGAGAGGGGGGAACCTCCCGCTCCTTTGACCAAAAGGCTGCTGCTGCTGCTGCTCCCTGCTTCCTCTTCCTTCCCATGCTGAAGGGCTTCCCTCTCCTCTCACTCACTCCCTTTGTAGCCGTTGCCTTTCCTTCACTGTGGTGACTCCTCGGTTTGGCTGAAGCTGACTTGATTCAGCTGGGGTGAAGCGCCCCCTTTTGCCTTTCCACACCCAGACGCTCCAGGAGGCAACTTGCGCCGGGTGTATGGGAGGCAGCGCAAGGGAGTCACCACAGGGAAGTGGTTTATTCCCTCTCCAAGTGCCCAGAGAAAGGGAAATGCTTCGTTCTCTCTGGGCTGCCAAAGCCTCCTTAAGCGCCACTGAAAGGCTCCTCTGGCAGCCCAGAAAAGCCTGAGGTGGCCGGGATTGAAGGGGGAATGGCAGGAAACTGACCGGGGACATTTTTCCGGGCTCGGGTTCTCAAGTAAAAAAGGTTTCTTGAGAAGAGGCAAAAAAACATTGAACACCCAGTTCTTATCTAGAAAAGTTTCATATGTATTTACATATTTTTGCTGCTAAGTGAAAAGGAAGGGAGCCTGTGATAGATCTATTTCAACCTTGCTATGTATCATCAGACAGACATACCCTTACTGGGATTTGAATTTGTAGCCTTCTGCATGAACGGCAGGATATTAATCATATATATATATATACAGTATAATTCTTTTAGGCCTGCAGATAGATGTGAGAGGTATGATCACAGCTGCCCCCCTCCCCCTCACCTCTGGTTCCAAACTGGATGAGAATGTCCACCTCCCCATCCTGTTGGCTGGTGATGGTGAGGGGCGTCACCTGGCTCCAGGTATCAAAGGCTCGGACAAAGGTGTCATCGATGGTGGAGCGATCCAGGTCAGGGGAATAGTTGACCACCCTGCCGAACAGTGGAGGAGGCTCAGAGGCTTAAATCAAGCCCCGGCCTGCAGCCCCCTCCTCACACACACACCACAAACACACACACACAGAGGAAAGCACAGGTGTGCCTGGAGGAAGGGCAGCCTTCCCAAGTCTGCTGTGCCCCCCCCCCCAGGAGTCTTGGGGTCCCCTCCGCTTGCAGCCTGACACGAGGCCACGAACCCACAGAAGGTACCAGCCGGCTCACCGATAGGTGATGTCCGTGTGGTCCCACTTGAGGTCGCCCGCGAAGGTCGTGTAGCGACCCACGTCGGGGACCCCGCAGCGGGGCGCGCGCATGGCCGTGAGGGTGGCGGCGTCCAGCTCCCCTGTTTCCGGCAAGCCCAGCCGCTTCTGCATGGCCTTCAGGGGGGTCTCCAGCATCATCTGCGCCTCAGGGTTGGTCGCCTCCAAGTACCCGTAACGCTGGAGGTAGCGCTGCGGAGAGAGAAAGAGAGAGAAACAGGCGCTAGCTGTCAGGGGAAGGGCTCTACGGTCAAGCGGCGGGTGGGCCCTGGGGTTGACCCCCAACCCTCCTCCCGGGACCGGATCCCTCGGATCGCCTCCACAGTCCCAGGGAGTCTGTGGCGGGGCTGCCTTCCCACAACCTGACCTGGGTCGGGCGAGCGGAGCGCACCGCCACTTAAGGCGCCCGGCGTTAGCCGGGACTCGAGGCAACCGGGCGCCCTGGAGGGATAGCAGCGCCCCTCTCGCCCTCTAGCCGCGCTCGGGCTCTATCGGGCTCCGGCAGAGTAGGAAGGCGGGGGGGGGGGGGGGGGGGCGTGTTTCCGTCCAGCGGAGGCGCTGCCAGAGCGCGCAGCTCGGAGACTCACGGCGGCCAGCTCCCGGTCGCTCCGTGGGCTGAGGGCGTCCCCGGGGAAGGTGATGACCACAGGACCCTTCCCTTCCGTCGGGGCGGCCCACGGGGAGGGCAGCGGCGGGAGCGCCAGGAGGAGGAGGAGGAGGCCGGCCGGGGCTGGGAGGCTCATGGCTGCGGAGGGTCTCGGGCAGGGCGCGTCTCTCCTTCGCGGGCTCTGCGGGAAGCGCGAAGCTCAGGCGAGCACAGCCGTTTGCAGCCCGACTGCCGGCGGGGCCCTTTATGGTCGGCGGAGAGGGGGGAGGAGGCGGGGGGAGGCTGAGTCAGCCGCGGTCCCTCCCCCGGTGGAAGAGGGGCAGAACCGGCGGGTGCTGCCCCTTCCCCGCCTGGTCTCGCCAGGAAACGCGAAAGGCGGCCGTCACCAGCCAAGGGGGCCAAGAGGGCGGCCGTCCGCCTCCACTGGGGGCTCGGAGGCCGCTGCAGCCAGGAACCCCCGACCCCCGCCGCATCTGCCTCCCGAGTCCTTCGTGGGGTGACCCCGGAGCCCTTCAGGCGCTGCCCCGCTCGCCCCTCCCGCCCTCTGATATTTATGAACTACACAGGGCTACCAAGAAATACTTTTTCTGACCTTGTACTTTTCTTTTTCTTGAAAAAATAAATATTGGTTTTCAAATATATTTTAAAACAGACAAATAAATAACAACAAAAGACAGACAGGTTACACAAAAACATCAGCAGCAATGACAACAAATTATAATATTCAGTATTTCTGCATTGATACATGCGATATTTCATTAAGTCCTATAATAATATACATGTGAATTGATTACAGTAATATCTGTATTATTTCATACAATCACAAAATTCCTATTCAAGTCATTCATATTCACATATTGTCTTTATTTTACTAATCTTTATGTTTGTTTATGTTTATTTAGATTTGTATGCTGCCCCTCTCCGCATACTCTTTTGTAATTTTTATATTTCTATGTCTTGACTCTCAATCCATCTGTGCCATTGTGTCCATATTTCATGATACTCAGAATCTTTTTGGCCCCTTAGTTCCATCGCCAGTTTATCCATTTCAGAAATATTATATATTTTATTAATTACTGCTTTTTCTGAGGGAATTTTTCTATTTTTCCAATATTGGGCAAAGGCAATTCTGGCCCCAGTTGTAATATGAAATATTAGATATTTTTCGGCTTTACTATATTGCTTTTTTATCAATCCCAATAAGAACAATTCTGGTAAGAATTCTATCTTTCTTTCTATTCTCTCTTGTAACCATTTGTGGATTTTCGTCCAGAATTTTTTGTCTCAACCACCACATGTGAAAGAAAGTGCCATTGGTTTTTTTACACTGCCAACAATTTGGGCTCAATTTGGGATATATCTTAGAATTTTATAGTAATTTTCCTTATAAGATACTGATTTTGATATTTTTAAATTTCTATTCCATATTTGTTCCCAATCTGCCAAGTGAATATTGTAACCAATGTTCTGTGCCCATGTCACCATAGGCGATTTTACCACATCTTCAGGTCTTTCATATTGTAGTATATATTTTGGAAATAATCTTATTTTCAGGTCCAGTTAGAAGTTTATCTAATATAGGTGTTGTGTTTATCCCATGTCCCTTCATGTCCTTTTTATACCTGGATTGTATCTGACTATATGGCCACCAATCAATAATTATATTTTGAGCATCCAATTCTGTTGTGATTCAGTCTGAGGCTCCTCAGGGAATGGCTGGAACTCTGCCGGCTCCATGCTCAGAGGGGGAGGACAAGGAACAGGAGGAGGAGGAAGACCAGGCAGACGGGGAAGAGGAATGTCAGGACGAGGAGGAGGGAGAGCAGCCTGAGACCCCCGGGGGGGAGCTCTCCCCAGCGAGTAGCCTGGAGTCATTAGATGAGAACGCACAAGCCATCATAGATATGAGGCAGAGAAGTGCAGCACAACGAAGGGCCCAATTAGCCAGGTATTTTCATCCCTAATAGGCAACAGCTGGGTTTGGGTGTGGTTCTCCTCAGCAAGGTTGAAAAGGCAGGCCCGCCCTTCCTGTATTGTGGAGAGTTATCTTTTCGGAGTCCTGTGACCTTGCTTCGATCCTTGGCGTCTCTGATTCTGGCTTATGGCCTCAAAGGCTGAAAACTTGGGGGAGGCGTGGGTTTTATTATCTACAGTGGTGTGTGTGCCAGCAAGAAGCCTGTTGTATTGTCTGGTCGTCGTGACTCTTCTGTGAAGCTTCATAGCATTCCAGTTTGTAAGAACAGTTTTTGTTATCTGTGTTTGTTTTCAAAGATATAAAATGACTTTGCTTTTTACCAGCGTGTCTGGATACTCTTTTTAGTTGGTGTTGACGTCTGGGGGAACCCAGACAGAACAAATTCTGCTATAGTTTTTAGGGGGTTTTTTGGTTTGATTTCAAAAATGTCTATAGTTTCTCAGTAGCAGCTACAGTTTCCAGTGAGCAGCATCGTTAGTATAAGGGATAGGAAATATATTGGCCACATTAAGAAACATTGAAAATGCATGAAATAACACCATAACAAAAATGCTTCCATATCAGAAACTTTATGGGATAGAGCAAAACTAAGCATATTTTTGGAATCAGCACATCAAACTCCATAGAACTGACATGTGACCTTTGCTGATGATTTTTTTGTGCTGACCAGTTCTATGCTGCCCACTCCCGATGGGACTCAGGGCAGCCTGACAGAACAGAGGGGATAGGGACATTCAGAGGGTGGGCTGGGCCAGGAATGGGGTCACCTTGGACTGCTAGCTGGACCAGCCTGCCCGAGTCTACAATGGCCTCCAGCTGCCTGGACATTATTCTGGCCCAGAGCCTCCTCTTTGTCCAGCCAAGCTCCCCCAGAGGCCCTGGGAGAGCGCTCAGAGGCAGCCCCTGCTCTGTCCTGGGCTGGGGGAGAAACTCCCGGAGCCCTTTCCTTCCTTCCTCCCTGCCCCCCTCCACCAAGTGGACATAAATACCTTAGAAAGTGTCCAGCGACAGAATCCCCTACGGAACCAGACTTGAAATGCTGGGCTTAGAAAGCTGAGAGCTTTGTGGCCTTAAACACGACCTAAGTAAAGCCCATAAAATCATCTTCTACAACGTCCTTCCTGTCAACGGCTACTTCAGCTTCAACCACAACGACACACAAGCACACAACAGATACAAACTCAAAGTGAACCGCTCCAAACCCGACTGCAGGAAATACAACTTTAGTACCCGAGCAGTGGATGCCTGGAACTCCCTACCTGGCTCTGTAGTATCGTCACCTAACGTCCAAAGCTTTTCCCTTAGACTGTCCACTGTTGACCTCACCCGATTCCTAAGGGGTCAGGAAGGGGCCTGCATAAGTGCAGCCATCCACCCCCTGTCCTAATGTTTGTTTGTTTCTTTATTATCAATTAGACTTCTATGCAGCCCTTGTCAGCTGACTCAGGGTGGCGTTTGTCTCTTATTATTACCCATCTCATGTACATAAACAGCATTATATCTATGTATACCACCAATGCATTCTTGATAGGAACAAATATATTAAACCAAGTGGGTGGTCGCCCCTCTCCTGGACGAAGGGCCTGGCACCTGGGGCAGCTGGCTGGTCTGCGAGGGGGGCAACCCTCGGCGCTTTTACCAGGACAGACAAGGAAGTTGTGGGGCATCCTGGATGGTGGGGGCTGCCCTGCTTCTGTCCTGCAACCTGCCCTCCCAGTCAGCTCCTGCAAAGCCCCAGACGGGGGACAGGGCAGGACTGGGGGACTTTAGCCCCTCCACACCCCCATCCCCTTGCCTTGCACAAGCCTGTCGGCTGAGGCCTTTGTGGCCATTCCAGAAAGACGGTGGATTAGGCCCTCAAAGTGAATTCCTTCTTGTCCTGCCCTCAGGAGAATAGCTTGACTCCCTCTTCTTTGAGTAAAGCCCCTGAGATATTGGAACGCTGCTATCCTGCCTCCCCTGGTCCTTCTTTTCGTCAAACTAGCCATGCCAAGTTCCTACAACCTTTCTCCGTAGGTTCCAGTCCCCTAATCCTCTTTCTGGCTCGTCTCGGTGCTCTTGGCAAAATACAAGACACTCAAATCCCGTGGGCTAAATCTATTTATTCAAAACATTTAGATAATATTGGGTTGGATAATATTGATTCACCTGTAAAGCCCTACATGGCATGGGACCAGATTACCCATGGGACCGCCTTCTGCCACATGAGTCCCAGCGGCCGGTCAGGTCCCACAGAGTCGGCCTTCTCCAGGTCCCGTCAGCCAGACAATGTCATCTTGCAGGGCCTAGGGGAAGAGCCTTCTCTGTCATGGCCCTATGGAATGAGCTGCCTCCCCAGAGATCCACACTCCCCCACCCTCCCTGCCTCCCATAATCTTTTAAAGACCCATCTGTGCTGAGAGGCCTGGGGTCATTGAAATTTTAATACTTTGGCCGCCCAGTGAATGAATGTGTGACGCATGAGGTCTGAATCTTTTGGGCTGGTTTTTAACTCTGGGGATTTTATTTTGTAATTTTATATAGATATAGATCCACTGCTGACCTCACCCGATTCCTAAGGGGTCAGGAAGGGGCCTGCATAAGTGCAGCCATCCACCCCCTGTCCTAATGTTTGTTTGTTTGTTTATTATCAATTAAACTTCTATGCTGCCCTTGTCAGCTGACTCCGGGTGGTGTTTCCCTCTTATCAGTACCCATCTCATGTACATAAACAGCATTATATCTATGTATATCAACAATGCATTCTTGATAAGAACAAATATATTAAACCAAGTGGGTGGTCGCCCATCTCCTGGACGAAGGGCCTGGCACCTGGGGCAGCTGGCTGGCCTGTGAGGTGGGCAACCCTGGGCGCTTTTGCCAGGACATACAAGGACGTTATGGGGCATCCTGGAGGGTGGGGGCTGCCCTGCTTCTGCCCTGCAACCTGCCCTCCCAGCCAGCTCCTCCAAAGCCCCAGGGGGAGGGCAGGGCAGGACTGGGGGACTTTAGCCCCTCCACACACCCGTCCCCTTGCCCTGCACAAGCCTGCCGGCTGAGGCCTTTGTGGCCATTCCAGAAAGACAGTGGATTGGGCCCTCAAAGTGAATTCCTTCTTGTCCTGCCCTCAGGAGAATAGCTTGACTCCCTCTTCTTTGAGTAAAGCCCCTGAGATACTGGAACGCTGCTATCCTGCCTCCCCTGGTCCTTCTTTCCATCAAACTAGCCAGGCCAAGTTCCTGTAACCTTTCTTCGTAGGTTCCAGTCCCCTAATCCTCTTTCTGGCTCTTCTCGGTGCTCTTGGCACAGTGGACTTGGCAAAATGCAAGAAACTCAAATCCCATGGATCAAATCTATTTATTTAAAACATTTAGATAATATTGGGTTGGATAATATTGATTGACCCGTAAAGTCCTACATGGCATGGGACCAGATTATCCATGGGACTGCCTTCTGCTGCATGAGTCCCAGTGGCCGGTCAGGTCCCACAGAGTCGGCCTTCTCCAGGTTCCATCAGCCAGACAATGTCATCTTGCGGGGCCTAGGGGAAGAGCCTTCTCTGTGGTGGCCCTATGGAATGAGCTGCCCCCCCGGAGATCCACCCTGCCCCCACCCTGCCTGCCTCCCATAATCTTTGAAAGACCCACCCATGCTGAGAGGCCTGGGTCATTGAAATTTTAATACTTTGGCCGCCCAGTGAATGAATGTGTGACGCATGAGGTCTGAATCTGTTGGGCTGGTTTTTAAATCTGGGGATTTTATTTTGTAATTTTATATAGATTCCTCTCATGTTTATACTACTTGAGTCTCAGGAGAAGGGAGGCATAAAAAGGGAATTAATGAATAAATGATAAATAAATAACTTTGCTCCGTATCTGAAGAGAATGCCTGCATGTACTCCACACCAGGGCCGAGGGCGGCAAGGGGGTGATCCCATTTGGGTCTCCTTTGAGCCCTTGGACCTGCTTTCCTCTTTTCCTGTTCTGTCTTCCGTCTTTCTCCTCCTTCTCCTCTCAAATTCGGCCCCTTCCCCCTCCCTTCCCCCGAGCCAGCTTCTCCTGGCCTATGTCAGCCCAAGACCCTCGATTTGAGTTGGCCCGCCACAAGGAGAATTGCTCCATGGGAACTGGGGAGGGGAGAAGGGAGAGGGAAAAACTATTAGCCACAACAAGTTCTTTCCAGAGATTCAAGGTCATCCCTTGTTCAGCACCAGCTGGAAGTTAGAAGGGAGGATCATGGATGTTGAGAGAACCAGAGTGGTTCATGTGAAATGGGGGGATAAGATTAAACATTGTTTCCCATAGGAATCAATGTAAAAGCAAATAATGCATGCAAACCCATTAGGAAAATCCAAACCTTCCTATCTTGCCCCAAATTCCTCCAAAAATTGCCACTACAAAAGCTTCCCATCTTGCCCCAAATTCTCCCAAAAATCACCACTTGAAAAGCTTCCTATCTTGCCCCAAATTCTCCCAAAAATCACCACTTGAAAAGCTTCCCATCTTGCCCCAAATTCTCCCAAAAATCACCACTCCAAATGCTTCCCATCTTGCCCCAAATACCTCCAAAAATCACCACTTGAAAACTTCCTATCTTGCCCCAAGTTCTCCCAAAAATCACCACTTGAAAAGCTTCCTATCTTGCCCCAAATTCTCCCAAAAATCACCACTTGAAAAGCTTCCTATCTTGCCCCAAATTCTCCCAAAAATTACCACTTGAAAAACTTCCTATCTTGCCCCAAGTTCTCCCAAAAATCACCACTTGAAAAGCTTCCTATCTTGCCCCAAATTCTCCCAAAAATCACCACTTGAAAAGCTTCCCATCTTGCCCCAAATTCTCCCAAAAATCACCACTTGAAAAGCTTCCCATCTTGCCCCAAATTCTCCCAAAAATCACCACTCCAAATGCTTCCCATCTTGCCCCAAATACCTCCAAAAATCACCACTTGAAAACTTCCTATCTTGCCCCAAATTCTCCCAAAAATCACCACTCCAAATGCTTCCCATCTTGCCCCAAATACCTCCAAAAATCACCACTTGAAAAGCTTCCTATCTTGCCCCAAATTCTCCCAAAAATCACCACTCCAAATGCTTCCCATCTTGCCCCAAATACCTCCAAAAATCACCACTTGAAAAGCTTCCCATCTTGCCCCAAATTCTCCCAAAAATCACCACTTGAAAACTTCCTATCTTGCCCCAAATTCTCCCAAAAATCACCACTTGAAAAGCTTCCCATCTTGCCCCAAATTCTCCCAAAAATCACCACTCCAAATGCTTCCCATCTTGCCCCAAATACCTCCAAAAATCACCACTTGAAAACTTCCTATCTTGCCCCAAATTCTCCCAAAAATCACCACTTGAAAAGCTTCCCATCTTGCCCCAAATTCTCCCAAAAATCACCACTTGAAAACTTCCTATCTTGCCCCAAATTCTCCCAAAAATCACCACTTGAAAAGCTTCCCATCTTGCCCCAAATTCTCCCAAAAATCACCACTCCAAATGCTTCCCATCTTGCCCCAAATACCTCCAAAAATCACCACTTGAAAACTTCCTATCTTGCCCCAAATTCTCCCAAAAATCACCACTTGAAAAGCTTCCCATCTTGCCCCAAATTCTCCCAAAAATCACCACTTGAAAACTTCCTATCTTGCCCCAAATTCTCCCAAAAATCACCACTCCAAATGCTTCCCATCTTGCCCCAAATACCTCCAAAAATCACCACTTGAAAACTTCCTATCTTGCCCCAAATTCTCCCAAAAATCACCACTTGAAAAGCTTCCCATCTTGCCCCAAATTCTCCCAAAAATCACCACTTGAAAACTTCCCATCTTGCCCCAAATTCTCCCAAAAATCACCACTCCAAATGCTTCCCATCTTGCCCCAAATACCTCCAAAAATCACCACTTGAAAACTTCCTATCTTGCCCCAAATTCTCCCAAAAATCACCACTTGAAAAGCTTCCTATCTTGCCCCAAATTCTCCCAAAAATCACCACTTGAAAAGCTTCCCATCTTGCCCCAAATTCTCCCAAAAATCACCACTTGAAAAGCTTCCCATCTTGCCCCAAATTCTCCCAAAAATCACCACTCCAAATGCTTCCCATCTTGCCCCAAATACCTCCAAAAATCACCACTTGAAAACTTCCTATCTTGCCCCAAATTCTCCCAAAAATCACCACTCCAAATGCTTCCCATCTTGCCCCAAATACCTCCAAAAATCACCACTTGAAAAGCTTCCTATCTTGCCCCAAATTCTCCCAAAAATCACCACTCCAAATGCTTCCCATCTTGCCCCAAATACCTCCAAAAATCACCACTTGAAAAGCTTCCCATCTTGCCCCAAATTCTCCCAAAAATCACCACTCCAAATGCTTCCCATCTTGCCCCAAATACCTCCAAAAATCACCACTTGAAAACTTCCTATCTTGCCCCAAGTTCTCCCAAAAATCACCACTTGAAAAGCTTCCCATCTTGCCCCAAATTCTCCCAAAAATCACCACTTGAAAAGCTTCCCATCTTGCCCCAAATTCTCCCCAAAAAATCACCACTCCAAATGCTTCCCATCTTGCCCCAAATACCTCCAAAAATCACCACTTGAAAACTTCCTATCTTGCCCCAAATTCTCCCAAAAATCACCACTCCAAATGCTTCCCATCTTGCCCCAAATACCTCCAAAAATCACCACTTGAAAAGCTTCCTATCTTGCCCCAAATTCTCCCAAAAATCACCACTCCAAATGCTTCCCATCTTGCCCCAAATTCTCCCAAAAATCACCACTTGAAAAGCTTCCCATCTTGCCCAAATTCTCCCAAAAATCACCACTTGAAGAGCTTCCCATCTTGCCCCAAATTCTCCCAAAAATCACCACTCCAAATGCTTCCCATCTTGCCCCAAATACCTCCAAAAATCACCACTTGAAAAGCTTCCTATCTTGCCCCAAATTCTCCCAAAAATCACCACTTGAAAGCTTCCTATCTTGCCCCAAATTCTCCCAAAAATCACCACTTGAAAAGCTTCCCATCTTGCCCCAAATTCTCCCAAAAATCACCACTTGAAAACTTCCTATCTTGCCCCAAATTCTCCCAAAAATCACCACTTGAAAAGCTTCCCATCTTGCCCCAAATTCTCCCAAAAATCACCACTCCAAATGCTTCCCATCTTGCCCCAAATACCTCCAAAAATCACCACTTGAAAACTTCCTATCTTGCCCCAAATTCTCCCAAAAATCACCACTTGAAAAGCTTCCCATCTTGCCCCAAATTCTCCCAAAAATCACCACTTGAAAACTTCCTATCTTGCCCCAAATTCTCCCAAAAATCACCACTCCAAATGCTTCCTATCTTGCCCCAAATACCTCCAAAAATCACCACTTGAAAACTTCCTATCTTGCCCCAAATTCTCCCAAAAATCACCACTTGAAAAGCTTCCCATCTTGCCCCAAATTCTCCCAAAAATCACCACTTGAAAACTTCCCATCTTGCCCCAAATTCTCCCAAAAATCACCACTCCAAATGCTTCCCATCTTGCCCCAAATACCTCCAAAAATCACCACTTGAAAACTTCCTATCTTGCCCCAAATTCTCCCAAAAATCACCACTCCAAATGCTTCCCATCTTGCCCCAAATACCTCCAAAAATCACCACTTGAAAAGCTTCCTATCTTGCCCCAAATTCTCCCAAAAATCACCACTTGAAAAGCTTCCCATCTTGCCCCAAATTCTCCCAAAAATCACCACTTGAAAAGCTTCCTATCTTGCCCCAAATTCTCCCAAAAATCACCACTTGAAAAGCTTCCCATCTTGCCCCAAATTCTCCCAAAAATCACCACTCCAAATGCTTCCCATCTTGCCCCAAATACCTCCAAAAATCACCACTTGAAAACTTCCTATCTTGCCCCAAATTCTCCCAAAAATCACCACTTGAAAAGCTTCCCATCTTGCCCCAAATTCTCCCAAAAATCACCACTTGAAAACTTCCTATCTTGCCCCAAATTCTCCCAAAAATCACCACTCCAAATGCTTCCCATCTTGCCCCAAATACCTCCAAAAATTGCCACTTGAAAACTTCCTATCTTGCCCCAAATTCCTCCAAAAATCACCACTCCAAATGCTTCCCATCTTGCCCCAAATACCTCCAAAAATTGCCACTTGAAAAGCTTCCCATTTTGCCCCAAATTCTCCCAAAAATCACCATTCCAAATGCTTCCCATCTTGCCCCAAATTCTCCCAAAAATCACCACTTGAAAAGCTTCCTATCTTGCCCCAAATTCCTCCAAAAATCACCACTCCAAATGCTTCCCATCTTGCCCCAAATTCTCCCAAAAATCACCACTTGAAAAGCTTCCTATCTTGCCCCAAATTCCTCCAAAAATCACCACTCCAAATGCTTCCCATCTTGCCCCAAATACCTCCAAAAATCACCACTCCAAATGCTTCCCATCTTGCCCCAAATACCTCCAAAAATCACCACTTGAAAAGCTTCCTATCTTGCCCCAAATTCCTCCAAAAATCACCACTCCAAATGCTTCCCATCTTGCCCCAAATACCTCCAAAAATCACCACTTGAAAAGCTTCCTATCTTGCCCCAAATTCCTCCAAAAATCACCACTCCAAATGCTTCCCATCTTGCCCCAAATACCTCCAAAAATCACCACTCCAAATGCTTCCCATCTTGCCCCAAATACCTCCAAAAATCACCACTTGAAAAGCTTCCTATCTTGCCCCAAATTCCTCCAAAAATCACCACTCCAAATGCTTCCCATCTTGCCCCAAATACCTCCAAAAATCACCACTTGAAAAGCTTCCTATCTTGCCCCAAATTCCTCCAAAAATCACCACTCCAAATGCTTCCCATCTTGCCCCAAATACCTCCAAAAATCACCACTCCAAATGCTTCCCATCTTGCCCCAAATACCTCCAAAAATCACCACTTGAAAAGCTTCCTATCTTGCCCCAAATTCCTCCAAAAATCACCACTCCAAATGCTTCCCATCTTGCCCCAAATACCTCCAAAAATTGCCACTTGAAAAGCTTCCCATTTTGCCCCAAATTCTCCAAAAAATCACCATTCCAAATGCTTCCCATCTTGCCCCAAATTCTCCCAAAAATCACCACTTGAAAAGCTTCCTATCTTGCCCCAAATTCTCCCAAAAATCACCATTCCAAATGCTTCCTATCTTGCCCCAAATTCCCCCAAAAATCACCACTCCAAATGCTTCCTATCTTGCCCCAAATTCTCCCAAAAATCACCACTTGAAAAGCTTCCTATCTTGCCCCAAATTCTCCCAAAAATCACCATTCCAAATGCTTCCCATCTTGCCCCAAATTCTCCCAAAAATCACCACTTGAAAAGCTTCCTATCTTGCCCCAAATTCCTCCAAAAATCACCACTCCAAATGCTTCCCATCTTGCCCCAAATTCTCCCAAAAATCACCACTTGAAAAGCTTCCTATCTTGCCCCAAATTCTCCCAAAAATCACCATTCCAAATGCTTCCTATCTTGCCCCAAATTCCCCCAAAAATCACCACTCCAAATGCTTCCCATCTTGCCCCAAATTCTCCCAAAAATCACCACTTGAAAAGCTTCCTATCTTGCCCCAAATTCCTCCAAAAATCACCACTCCAAATGCTTCCCATCTTGCCCCAAATACCTCCAAAAATCACCACTTGAAAAGCTTCCTATCTTGCCCCAAATTCTCCCAAAAATCACCACTTGAAAAGCTTCCTATCTTGCCCCAAATTCTCCCAAAAATCACCACTTGAAAAGCTTCCTATCTTGCCCCAAATACCTCCAAAAATCACCACTTGAAAACCTTCCTATCTTGCCCCAAATACCTCCAAAAATCACCACGTGAAAAGCTTCCTATTTTGCCCCAAATTCTCCCAAAAATCACCATTCGAAATGCTTCCTATCTTGCCCCAAATACCTCCAAAAATCGCCAATTGAAAACCTTCCTATCTTGCCCCAAATACCTCCAAAAATTGCCACTACAAAAGCTTCCCATCTTGCCCCAAATACCTCCAAAAATCGCCACTACAAAAGCTTCCCATCTTGCCCCAAATTCTCCCAAAAATCACCATTCGAAATGCTGCCTATCTTGCCCCAAATTCTCCCAAAAATCACCACTTGAAAAGCTTCCTATCTTGCCCCAAATACCTCCAAAAATCGCCAATTGAAAACCTTCCTATCTTGCCCCAAATTCTCCCAAAAATCACCACTTGAAAAGCTTCCTATCTTGCCCCAAATTCTCCCAAAAATCACCATTCGAAATGCTGCCTATCTTGCCCCAAATTCTCCCAAAAATCACCATTCGAAATGCTTCCCATCTTGCCCCAAATACCTCCAAAAATCACCACTTGAAAACTTCCTATCTTGCCCCAAATTCTCCCAAAAATCACCACTCCAAATGCTTCCCATCTTGCCCCAAATACCTCCAAAAATCACCACTTGAAAACTTCCTATCTTGCCCCAAGTTCTCCCAAAAATCACCACTTGAAAAGCTTCCTATCTTGCCCCAAATTCTCCCAAAAATCACCACTTGAAAAGCTTCCTATCTTGCCCCAAATTCTCCCAAAAATCACCACTTGAAAAACTTCCTATCTTGCCCCAAGTTCTCCCAAAAATCACCACTTGAAAAGCTTCCTATCTTGCCCCAAATTCTCCCAAAAATCACCACTTGAAAAGCTTCCCATCTTGCCCCAAATTCTCCCAAAAATCACCACTTGAAAAGCTTCCCATCTTGCCCCAAATTCTCCCAAAAATCACCACTCCAAATGCTTCCCATCTTGCCCCAAATACCTCCAAAAATCACCACTTGAAAACTTCCTATCTTGCCCCAAATTCTCCCAAAAATCACCACTCCAAATGCTTCCCATCTTGCCCCAAATACCTCCAAAAATCACCACTTGAAAAGCTTCCTATCTTGCCCCAAATTCTCCCAAAAATCACCACTCCAAATGCTTCCCATCTTGCCCCAAATACCTCCAAAAATCACCACTTGAAAAGCTTCCCATCTTGCCCCAAATTCTCCCAAAAATCACCACTTGAAAACTTCCTATCTTGCCCCAAATTCTCCCAAAAATCACCACTTGAAAAGCTTCCCATCTTGCCCCAAATTCTCCCAAAAATCACCACTCCAAATGCTTCCCATCTTGCCCCAAATACCTCCAAAAATCACCACTTGAAAACTTCCTATCTTGCCCCAAATTCTCCCAAAAATCACCACTTGAAAAGCTTCCCATCTTGCCCCAAATTCTCCCAAAAATCACCACTTGAAAACTTCCTATCTTGCCCCAAATTCTCCCAAAAATCACCACTTGAAAAGCTTCCCATCTTGCCCCAAATTCTCCCAAAAATCACCACTCCAAATGCTTCCCATCTTGCCCCAAATACCTCCAAAAATCACCACTTGAAAACTTCCTATCTTGCCCCAAATTCTCCCAAAAATCACCACTTGAAAAGCTTCCCATCTTGCCCCAAATTCTCCCAAAAATCACCACTTGAAAACTTCCTATCTTGCCCCAAATTCTCCCAAAAATCACCACTCCAAATGCTTCCCATCTTGCCCCAAATACCTCCAAAAATCACCACTTGAAAACTTCCTATCTTGCCCCAAATTCTCCCAAAAATCACCACTTGAAAAGCTTCCCATCTTGCCCCAAATTCTCCCAAAAATCACCACTTGAAAACTTCCCATCTTGCCCCAAATTCTCCCAAAAATCACCACTCCAAATGCTTCCCATCTTGCCCCAAATACCTCCAAAAATCACCACTTGAAAACTTCCTATCTTGCCCCAAATTCTCCCAAAAATCACCACTTGAAAAGCTTCCTATCTTGCCCCAAATTCTCCCAAAAATCACCACTTGAAAAGCTTCCCATCTTGCCCCAAATTCTCCCAAAAATCACCACTTGAAAAGCTTCCCATCTTGCCCCAAATTCTCCCAAAAATCACCACTCCAAATGCTTCCCATCTTGCCCCAAATACCTCCAAAAATCACCACTTGAAAACTTCCTATCTTGCCCCAAATTCTCCCAAAAATCACCACTCCAAATGCTTCCCATCTTGCCCCAAATACCTCCAAAAATCACCACTTGAAAAGCTTCCTATCTTGCCCCAAATTCTCCCAAAAATCACCACTCCAAATGCTTCCCATCTTGCCCCAAATACCTCCAAAAATCACCACTTGAAAAGCTTCCCATCTTGCCCCAAATTCTCCCAAAAATCACCACTCCAAATGCTTCCCATCTTGCCCCAAATACCTCCAAAAATCACCACTTGAAAACTTCCTATCTTGCCCCAAGTTCTCCCAAAAATCACCACTTGAAAAGCTTCCCATCTTGCCCCAAATTCTCCCAAAAATCACCACTTGAAAAGCTTCCCATCTTGCCCCAAATTCTCCCAAAAATCACCACTCCAAATGCTTCCCATCTTGCCCCAAATACCTCCAAAAATCACCACTTGAAAACTTCCTATCTTGCCCCAAATTCTCCCAAAAATCACCACTCCAAATGCTTCCCATCTTGCCCCAAATACCTCCAAAAATCACCACTTGAAAAGCTTCCTATCTTGCCCCAAATTCTCCCAAAAATCACCACTCCAAATGCTTCCCATCTTGCCCCAAATTCTCCCAAAAATCACCACTTGAAAAGCTTCCCATCTTGCCCCAAATTCTCCCAAAAATCACCACTTGAAGAGCTTCCCATCTTGCCCCAAATTCTCCCAAAAATCACCACTCCAAATGCTTCCCATCTTGCCCCAAATACCTCCAAAAATCACCACTTGAAAAGCTTCCTATCTTGCCCCAAATTCTCCCAAAAATCACCACTTGAAAAGCTTCCTATCTTGCCCCAAATTCTCCCAAAAATCACCACTTGAAAAGCTTCCCATCTTGCCCCAAATTCTCCCAAAAATCACCACTTGAAAACTTCCTATCTTGCCCCAAATTCTCCCAAAAATCACCACTTGAAAAGCTTCCCATCTTGCCCCAAATTCTCCCAAAAATCACCACTCCAAATGCTTCCCATCTTGCCCCAAATACCTCCAAAAATCACCACTTGAAAACTTCCTATCTTGCCCCAAATTCTCCCAAAAATCACCACTTGAAAAGCTTCCCATCTTGCCCCAAATTCTCCCAAAAATCACCACTTGAAAACTTCCTATCTTGCCCCAAATTCTCCCAAAAATCACCACTCCAAATGCTTCCTATCTTGCCCCAAATACCTCCAAAAATCACCACTTGAAAACTTCCTATCTTGCCCCAAATTCTCCCAAAAATCACCACTTGAAAAGCTTCCCATCTTGCCCCAAATTCTCCCAAAAATCACCACTTGAAAACTTCCCATCTTGCCCCAAATTCTCCCAAAAATCACCACTCCAAATGCTTCCCATCTTGCCCCAAATACCTCCAAAAATCACCACTTGAAAACTTCCTATCTTGCCCCAAATTCTCCCAAAAATCACCACTCCAAATGCTTCCCATCTTGCCCCAAATACCTCCAAAAATCACCACTTGAAAAGCTTCCTATCTTGCCCCAAATTCTCCCAAAAATCACCACTTGAAAAGCTTCCCATCTTGCCCCAAATTCTCCCAAAAATCACCACTTGAAAAGCTTCCTATCTTGCCCCAAATTCTCCCAAAAATCACCACTTGAAAAGCTTCCCATCTTGCCCCAAATTCTCCCAAAAATCACCACTCCAAATGCTTCCCATCTTGCCCCAAATACCTCCAAAAATCACCACTTGAAAACTTCCTATCTTGCCCCAAATTCTCCCAAAAATCACCACTTGAAAAGCTTCCCATCTTGCCCCAAATTCTCCCAAAAATCACCACTTGAAAACTTCCTATCTTGCCCCAAATTCTCCCAAAAATCACCACTCCAAATGCTTCCCATCTTGCCCCAAATACCTCCAAAAATTGCCACTTGAAAACTTCCTATCTTGCCCCAAATTCCTCCAAAAATCACCACTCCAAATGCTTCCCATCTTGCCCCAAATACCTCCAAAAATTGCCACTTGAAAAGCTTCCCATTTTGCCCCAAATTCTCCCAAAAATCACCATTCCAAATGCTTCCCATCTTGCCCCAAATTCTCCCAAAAATCACCACTTGAAAAGCTTCCTATCTTGCCCCAAATTCCTCCAAAAATCACCACTCCAAATGCTTCCCATCTTGCCCCAAATTCTCCCAAAAATCACCACTTGAAAAGCTTCCTATCTTGCCCCAAATTCCTCCAAAAATCACCACTCCAAATGCTTCCCATCTTGCCCCAAATACCTCCAAAAATCACCACTCCAAATGCTTCCCATCTTGCCCCAAATACCTCCAAAAATCACCACTTGAAAAGCTTCCTATCTTGCCCCAAATTCCTCCAAAAATCACCACTCCAAATGCTTCCCATCTTGCCCCAAATACCTCCAAAAATCACCACTTGAAAAGCTTCCTATCTTGCCCCAAATTCCTCCAAAAATCACCACTCCAAATGCTTCCCATCTTGCCCCAAATACCTCCAAAAATCACCACTCCAAATGCTTCCCATCTTGCCCCAAATACCTCCAAAAATCACCACTTGAAAAGCTTCCTATCTTGCCCCAAATTCCTCCAAAAATCACCACTCCAAATGCTTCCCATCTTGCCCCAAATACCTCCAAAAATCACCACTTGAAAAGCTTCCTATCTTGCCCCAAATTCTCCCAAAAATCACCATTCCAAATGCTTCCTATCTTGCCCCAAATTCCCCCAAAAATCACCACTCCAAATGCTTCCCATCTTGCCCCAAATTCTCCCAAAAATCACCACTTGAAAAGCTTCCTATCTTGCCCCAAATTCCTCCAAAAATCACCACTCCAAATGCTTCCCATCTTGCCCCAAATACCTCCAAAAATCACCACTTGAAAAGCTTCCTATCTTGCCCCAAATTCTCCCAAAAATCACCACTTGAAAAGCTTCCTATCTTGCCCCAAATTCTCCCAAAAATCACCACTTGAAAAGCTTCCTATCTTGCCCCAAATACCTCCAAAAATCACCACTTGAAAACCTTCCTATCTTGCCCCAAATACCTCCAAAAATCACCACGTGAAAAGCTTCCTATTTTGCCCCAAATTCTCCCAAAAATCACCATTCGAAATGCTTCCTATCTTGCCCCAAATACCTCCAAAAATCGCCAATTGAAAACCTTCCTATCTTGCCCCAAATACCTCCAAAAATTGCCACTACAAAAGCTTCCCATCTTGCCCCAAATACCTCCAAAAATCGCCACTACAAAAGCTTCCCATCTTGCCCCAAATTCTCCCAAAAATCACCATTCGAAATGCTGCCTATCTTGCCCCAAATTCTCCCAAAAATCACCACTTGAAAAGCTTCCTATCTTGCCCCAAATACCTCCAAAAATCGCCAATTGAAAACCTTCCTATCTTGCCCCAAATTCTCCCAAAAATCACCACTTGAAAAGCTTCCTATCTTGCCCCAAATTCTCCCAAAAATCACCATTCGAAATGCTGCCTATCTTGCCCCAAATTCTCCCAAAAATCACCATTCGAAATGCTTCCCATCTTGCCCCAAATACCTCCAAAAATCACCACTTGAAAACTTCCTATCTTGCCCCAAATTCTCCCAAAAATCACCACTCCAAATGCTTCCCATCTTGCCCCAAATACCTCCAAAAATCACCACTTGAAAACTTCCTATCTTGCCCCAAATTCTCCCAAAAATCACCACTCCAAATGCTTCCCATCTTGCCCCAAATTCTCCCAAAAATCACCACTTGAAAAGCTTCCTATCTTGCCCCAAATACCTCCAAAAATTGCCACTACAAAAGCTTCCCATCTTGTCCCAAATTCCTCCAAAAATCACTACTCCAAATGCTTCCCATCTTGCCCCAAATTCTCCCAAAAATCACCATTCCAAATGCTTTCTATCTTGCCCCAAATACCTCCAAAAATCACCATTCCAAATGCTTCCCATCTTGCCCCAAATTCCTACAAAAAGTGCCACTACAAAAGCTTCCCATCTTGCCCCAAATTCTCCCAAACATCACCATTCCAAAAGCTTCCCATCTTGCCCCAAATTCCTCCAAAAATCACCACTTGAAAAGCTTCCTATCTTGCCCCAAATTCTCCCAAAAATCAACACTCCAAATGCTTCCCATCTTGCCCCAAATTCTCCCAAAAATCAACACTCCAAATGCTTCCTATCTTGCCCCAAATTCTCCCAAAAATCACCACTTGAAAAGCTTCCTATCTTGCCCCAAATTCTCCCAAAAATCACCATTCGAAATGCTTCCCATCTTGCCCCAAATTCTCCCAAAAATTGCCATTTGAAAAGCTTCCTATCTTGCCCCAAATTCCTCATATCCTCTGGCTAATACCCACTTCAAGACTCCTTTCCAGAAGCTGTGACATTTTGTGAGAGTCTTGAGTGTAAGTGGGGTGCAGTCTGTCAAGTTGGGAGCGCAGTCTCCTCCCCATAAGGCATCCTGCAGGCCTTTTATTTGTTGTGGTGTTTGTGCCGTGCCAGGAGGAATTGGTAAATTCTTTCCTGCCAATGTCCTGGGCCAGACCTGCTGCGGGCTTCCTTGGTGACCCTCACCATGCATTCTACTTGACCATTACTCAAAGGACATTACGGTATTTTTAGGGTATGTCTGATGCCCAGTTCAGCTAAGAAGAGTTGCCCAGTTAATTGTGGATTGTTGTCTGACACTATTACATCAACAGGCTCAGACTCAACCCTGACAAGATGGAGTGTCCTCCCGAGGACAATTCAGTCTGTCCGTCCATTACCCGGGAGGGGGTGGGGAAATTATTGACCCCCTTGGAGAGGGTCCGCAACTTGGGCGTCCTCCTCGATCCACAGCTAACATTAAAACATCATCTTTCAGCTGTGGTGAGGAGGGCGCTTGCATAGGTCCGCCCTCACTCATGCCCTCATCACCTCGAGGTTCGACTACTGCAACGCTCACTACATGAGGCTATCTTTGAAAAGTGTTCGGAAACTCCAGATCATGCAGAACACGGCCGTGAGAGCTATCATGGGGCTACCTAGATGAACCCACATCTCTCCAACACTCCGTGGCCTGCACTGGCTGCCGATTAGTTTCTGGTCACAATTCAAAGTGTTGGTAATGACCTATAAATCCCTCCATGGCATCGGACCAGAATACCTGTGGAACTGTCTTCTGCCACACAAATCCTACCAACCGATACGGTCACACAGAGTTGGTCTTCTCCGGGTCCCATCGACTAAAAAAAGTCGTCTGGTAGGCATTCTCTATGGTGGCCCTGGCCCTCTGAATCAACTCCCCCCAGAGATTTGCACTCTTCCCACCCTCCTTGCCTTCCGAAAGAGCCTAAAAGCTCATCTTTGTCACCAGGCCTGGGGTTACTGGATCTTCCCCCAAACAACAAATGTTTTTGGCACGATCATTGAGTGAATGGTAATGGAAGTTTTTAAAGTAGATTTTTATGGATTGTTTTTATGTATTAGAAACATAGAAACATAGAAGTCTGACGGCAGAAAAAGACCTCATGGTCCATCTAGTCTGCCCTTATACTATTTTCTGTATTTTATCTTAGGATGGATATATGTTTATCCCAGGCATGTTTAAATTCAGTTACTGTGGATTTATCTACCACATCTGCTGGAAGTTTGTTCCAAGGATCTACTACTCTTTCAGTAAAATAATATTTTCTCATATTGCTTTTGATCTTTCCCCCAACTAACTTCAGATTGTGTCCCCTTGTTCTTGTGTTCACTTTCCTATTAAAAACACTTCCATCCTGGACCTTATTTAACCCTTTAATATATTTAAATGTTTCGATCATGTCCCCCCTTTTCCTTCTGTCCTCCAGACTATACAGATTGAGTTCATTAAGTCTTTCCTGATACGTTTTATGCTTAAGACCTTCCACCATTCTTGTAGCCCGTCTTTGGACCCGTTCAATTTTGTCAATATCTTTTTGTAGGTGAGGTCTCCAGAACTGAACACAGTATTCCAAATGTGGTCTCACCAGCATTCTATATAGTGGGATCATAATCTCCCTCTTCCTGCTTGTTATACCTCTAGCTATGCAGCCAAGCATCCTACTTGCTTTCCCTACCGCCTGACTGCACTGTTCACCCATTTTGAGACTGTCAGAAATCACTACCCCTAAATCCTTTTCTTTTGAAGTATTTGCCAACACTGAACTGCCAATACAATACTCAGATTGAGGATTCCTTTTCCCCAAGTGCATTATTTTACATTTGGAAACATTAAACTGCAGTTTCCATTGCTTAGACCATTTATCTAGTAAAGCTAAATCATTTACCATATTACAGACGCCTCCAGGAATATCAACCCTATTGCACACTTTAGAGTCATCGGCAAATAGGCAAACCTTCCCTACCAAACCTTCCCCTATGTCACTCACAAATATATTAAAAAGAATAGGACCCAGAACAGATCCTTGTGGCACACCGCTTGTAACCTGACTCTGCTCAGAATACTCGCCATTAACAATAACTCTCTGATGTCTACGCTTCAGCCAGCTGCAAATCCATTGAACTATCCAGGGATTAAGTCCAATCTTCACTAATTTATCTATCAGCTCTTTATGTGGAACCGTATCAAAGGCTTTGCTGAAGTCCAGGTAGGCAATATCCACGGCACCACCTTCATCCAACACCTTTGTGACATAGTCAAAGAAATCAATGAGATTAGTCTGACATGATTTGCCTTCAGTAAAGCCATGCTGATTTGGGTCTAATAAGTTATTGTTTTTTAGGTGCTGATTTATCCTCTTTTTGAGTAGAGTCTCCATCATTTTAACTACAACTGATGTCAAGCTAACTGGCCTGTAGTTACCAGCTTCTTCTCTACTGCCCTTCTTGTGAATAGGCACAACACTGGCCATTCTCCAATCCTCAGGAACTTCTCCTGTTAACAAGGATTGGTTATTAATTGGATTAATTTTATTATTGTCACTTTATATATGTTGTGAGCTGCTCTGAGTCCTCAGATGGGGTGGCATACAAATCCAATTAAATAAATAAATAAATAACTGAAATGGCAGCAACTATTCACAAACAGGCTTTACAGCAAAAATGTGCGCTAAATAAGCCTTTTATATCTCCAGTTCAAAGGTGGAGGCGTGGCTTTATGGCCATTTGAAATTGGTGCAGCGTGGTTGGCCAATCAGCGATCAGTATTCAAACCTTAAGGGAAAAGAACACCTGGGATAAAGATCGATCCATCCTAAGATAAAATACAGGACATAGTACAAGGACAGACTAGATGAACCATGAGGTCTTTTCCTGCCATCAATCTTCTATGTTTCTATGGTTCTATAAAAAACATTTTAATTTAAAATAATTGGAGCCAGCTGTACATTCATGGGCTGATCTCGCTAGTTAACCTCACCAAGGTCAGTGGCCCCAGGCCTGTTGGAAAAGCCAGGTCTTTACGGCCTTTCGGAAGGCCAGTAGAGATGGTGGCAGTGTGGATCTCGGGAGATAGCTGGTTCCGAAGAGTCGGGGCAACCACAGAGAAGGCACTCCCCCACGGATCCACCAACCAACATTGTTTAGCTGACAGGACCTGAAGAAGACAAACCCTGTGGGATCTAACTGGTCACTGGGAGGTATGTGATAGAAGCTGGTCACAAAGATAGTCTGGCCCTGAGCCATGGAGGGCTTTAAAGGTAATGACGAACACCTTGAATTATGACCGGAAACTGATGGGAAGCCAGTGCATCTCACGAAGAATTGGTGAAGTGTGGGTGTACCTGGGCATATCTACAACCACTGGCGCAGCTGCATTCTGGACCCACTGTAGTCTCCGAACATTCTTCAAGGGTAGCCCCATGTAGAGCGCATTGCAATAATCTAGCCACGAGGTGATAAGGGCATGGGTGACTGTGAGAAGAGTCTCTCGATCCAAGTAGGGTCTCAATTGGTGCACTAGTCCAACCTGTGGAAAGGTTCCACCCAGCCACAGCTGTCAGGGGTTGCTGTAACCCTAGCTAGGAGAACGCCCAAATTGTAAACCCATTCTGAGGGGGTAATTCCTCCCCCCCCCAGAACCAAAGGTGGACAGGCAATGTGATCTTTGGGAGGCAGTTTCCACAGCCATTGGGTCTTGTCAGGGTCCAGTCTGATCCTGTCGACTCCCATCCAGACCTTCCCTTCATCCAGGCATGGGCACCTCGGACAATAACCTCTTTTTGCTCTTTTATGATGCCTTAAGTTGGTCAATATTTATATGTTATCAGAATGAAGTTAGACTTAAGTAAAGTAAATGTTGTATCATATATAAACAGGAGGTTTAAAAGAACTGGATGAGTGGGTTTTGATTATTATAATAACAATTTCTTTTTGTGTTTGATTTTTTTTGTTATGTTAGATGAATGGAATATATTAATGGGGTATAAATTGATATAAATTTGACTAATTGACCAATGTTAGGTAATGGTAATAATCTATATAAATTTGTGTAATTTGAATGAAATTACCATATTTCTGGAGTATAAGACGCACCCTTTTCCTCCCTAAAAGAAACTGATAATTTGGGTGCTTCTTATACTCTGAATGTAGAGTTTTTCCCCCAGCCCTAACTAGCTGCTCACAATCTTCCCAGCTCTTTTACTGTTACTCTCTGCAAAGAATGTTTTCCAAGCCCTAAGTCTTTGCAGGGTTTCTTCCATTGCTCTAACTTGCTCCGAGTACGTTTCTTTCTAGCTGTAACCAGATGCAAATGATGTTCCCAAACTCTTACCGGATTTCAAGCTCTTTCATTGTTACTCTCTGCAAAGAAAGTTTTCCAAACACCGTCTTTGTAGATTTTTTTTCATTGCTTTACATGCTCCAAATGTTTCTTTCCAGCCCTCACCAGGTTCTATTAATGTTTCCAAGCTCTTTCATTGTTACTCTCTGCAGAGAATGTTTTCCAAACCCCGTCTTTGTAGATTTTTTTCATTACTTTACATGCTCCAAATGTTTCTTTCCAGCCCTCACCAGGTTCTATTAATGTTTCCAAGCTCTTTCATTGTTACTCTCTGCAGAGAATGTTTCCCAAGAATGTTTCCCAAGCCCTATCTTTGTAGGGTTTTTTTTCCACTGCTCTACTTGCTCCAAATGTTTCTTTCCAGCTCTAATCTGGTAAGAGTTGGGAACAGCAGTAGAGAAGAAGCTGGTAACTACAGGCCAGTTAGCTTGACATCAGTTGTAGTTAAAATGATGGAGACTCTACTCAAAAAGAGGATATATCAGCACCTAAAAAACAATAACTTATTGGACCCAAACCAACATTCCTTTACTGTGCCAAATCATGTCAGACTAACCTCATTGATTTCTTTGACTGTGTCACAAAGGTGTTGGGTCAAGGTGGTGCCATGGATATTGCCTATCTGGACTTCAGCAAATCCTTTGATATGGTTCCACATAAAGAGCTGATAGATAAATTAGTGAAGATTGGACTTAATCCCTGGATAGTTCAGTGGATTTCAAGCTGGCTGAAGCATAGACATCAGAGAGTTATTGTTAATGGCGAGTATTCTGAGCAGAGACAGGTTACAAGCGGTGTGCCACAAGGGTCTGTTCTGGGTCCTATTCTTTTTAACATGTTTGTGAGTGACATAGGGGAAGGTTGGAGAGGGAAGGTTTGCCTATTTGCCGATGACTCTAAAGTGTGCAATAGGATTGATATTCCTGGAGGGGTCTGTAATATGGTAAATGATTTAGCTTTACTAGATAAATGGTCAAAGCAATGGAAACTGCAGTTTAATGTTTCCAAATGTAAAATAATGCACTTGGGGAAAAGGAATCCTCAATCTGAGTATTGCATTGGCAGTTCTGTGTTAGCAAAAACTTCAGAAGAGAAAGATTTAGGGGTAGTGTCTCAAAATGGGTGAGCAGTCTGGTCGGGTGGTAGGAAAAGCAAATAGGATGCTTGGCTGCATAGCTAGAGGTATAACAAGCAGGAAGAGGGAGATTGTGATCCCCATATATAGAGCGCTGGTGAGACCACAGTTGGAATACTGTGTTCAGTTCTGGAGATCTCACCTACAAAAATATATTGACAAAATTGAACGGGTCCAAAGACGGGCTACAAGAATGGCGGAATGTCTTAAGCATAAAACGTATCAGGAAAGACTTAATGAACTCAATCTGTATAGTCTGGAAGACAGAAGGAAAAGGGGGGACATGATCGAAACATTTAAATATGTTAAAGGGTTAAATAAGGTTCAGGAGGGAAGTGTTTTTAATAGGAAAGTGAACACAAGAACAAGGAGACACAATCTGAAGTTAGTTGGGGGAAAGATCAAAAGCAACGTGAGAAAATATTATTTCACTGAAAGAGTGGTAGATCCTTGGAACAAACTTCCAGCAGACGTGGTTGGTAAATCCACAGTAACTGAATTTAAACATGCCTGGGATAAACATAGATCCATTGTAAGATAAAATACAGGAAATAGTATAAGGGCAGACTAGATGGATCATGAGGTCTTTTTCTGCCGTTAGACTTCTATGTTTCTATGTTTCTAACTGGGTGCTAACAATGTTCTGAGCTCTTACCGGCTTGCAAGCCCTTTCATTGTTACTCTCTGTGAAGAAGAATGTTTTCCAAGGCCTAAGTATTGCAGGCCTTTAAAAATTGCCCTACTTGCTCCAAATGTTTCTTTCCAGGGGCTAATGATGTTCCCAGCTCTTACTGACTTGCAAGCTCTTTCATTGTTACTGTCTGTGAACTTTTTTTAAAAGCCTATTTTATCCCCTAAACAGGGGATAAAATAATGTGCTGAAGCTGATCAGACTAAGGACGCTGGCCAGAGGAATACCTGGTCAGCAGATTATTTTCCCTACTTTGCTCTCGCCAAAAACTAAGGTGCGTCTTATACTCTGAAAAATACGGTAATTGGATTTGGATGAAATCTTGAATTAATGAATACATAAGGTACTACCAGGAGGAAGATAAATTATGATGAAAATGAAGGATATGATATTTTAGAAACTTATTAGTTAGGTTATTAACTAGAAAATTATATACACAGAATTTATATTTTATTTGTTATTAAACATTGCTTACCAGTACATTTGGACTTATTAAGAGACAAGGGTTTTAGTTATAAGGAAAATGAATAGAGATAAGTAGGAGGCACTACAGTTTGGATTTAAGAGGTTAGAGATTTACTACTACCATGTTTCCCCGAAAGTAAGACAGTGTCTTACTTTCTTTTTATCCCCAAAAGCCCCACTATGTCTTACTTTCGGGGTATGTCTTATATTGGAAAAAAATTGTCGAATTTTTTTGTTTTAACCATAAAATTAACATTTAGACGTGGTGACGTATGGAGGGGGGGGCGGCGCGGAAGTGGGCAGGAGGCGGCGCTCATTAAGATCAGAGGGAGGTGGCAGATGCGGCGACGTATGGAGAGGGGGACGGCGCAGGCGTGGGCAGGAGGCGGCGCTCATTTGGATCAGAGGGAGGCGGCAGACGCGGTGACGTATGGAGAGGGGGACGGTGCGGACGTGGGCAGGAGGCGGCGCGCAGCTAAATGAGAGGGAGGCGGCAATACCCCCGTGTTTCCCCGAAAGTAAGACATATGTCTTACTTTTGGGTACGGCTTATATTAGCCGAAACCCCTGAAACCCCCGATACGTCTTACAATCGGGGGTGTCTTACTATCGGGGAAACAGGGTAGAAACATAGAAACATAGAAGATTAACGGCAGGAAAAGATCTCATGGTCTATCTAGTCTGCCCTTATACTATTTCTTGTATTTTATCTTAGGATGGACCTATCCACAGAACTAGCCATTCCAAGGGAACGAGAGATCGTTGCTTAATAACAATCCCTTGTTCCGGCTCTGTGTGCTCAACTCAGGGTACTGGTGATGAGTGTAACTCTGGCCCTGGGCTCAGGTTGCTGCTGCTCAATGCCAGGTCGGTGGTAAATAAAGCTCTCCTCATCTGGGATTTGATCCTGCATGTGGAAGCCGACCTAGCATGTATGACTGAAACCTGGCTGGGCCTGGAGGGAGGAGTTCCTCTCTCTGAATTTTGCCCAACCGGGTTTCAGGTATCTCCCCCGGGCCTATACAATTTATGTATGGTATGTTTGTATGTATGTCTGATTAATAATGGGTTTCTAGAAATGTTTTTAAATTATTAGATTTGTTATGAATTGTTCTATTGCTGTTGTGAGCCAACCCGAGTCTACGGAGAGGGGCAGCAATCAAATCAAATCATACATAAATACATAAATACAGTACATAAATACATAAATACATAAATACAGTACATAAATACAGTACATAAATACAGTACATAAATACAGTACATAAATACATAAATACATAAATACATAAATACATAAATACATAAATACATAAATACATAAATACATAAATACATAAATACATAAATACATAAATACATAAATACATAAATACATAAATACATAAATACATAAATACATAAATATATATATGTATATTTATATAAATGTATATAAATGTTTATCCCAGGCATGTTTAAATTGAATTTCTGTTGATTTACCAACCATGTCTTCTGGAAGTTTGTTCCAAGCATCTACTACTCTTTTAGTAAAATAATATTTTCTCATGTTGTTTCTAATCTTTCCCCAAACTAACCTCAGATTGTGTCCCCTTTTTCTTGTGTTCACCTTCCTATTAAAAACACTTCTCTCCTGAACCTTATTTAAACCTTTTTTTGTAGCCTTTGGACCAATGTTCCCTCTATTTTTTTTTCGGTCTGGGATGAAAAGTATAATGTCTGAGCGGCAAATTTTCATGCCTGGGTGTGGATCGGTTAGAAACCCGGTCGTTAAGCAGATCTGGCTTCTCCGCCCCCCTTCCCCCATTGTCTTTGCTTGTTAGACGGTCGCAAAAGGGGGTCACATGACTTCAAGACAGAAATAGGAACACGGCGGCCAAGTTTTGATCCTGCAATCTGGGGCTGCTGCGAAGGTCATAAGTGTGAAAAAGGGGCATAAGTGAATGAACCATTGTAAATCGAGGACAACCTGCCTTCCCCCCTAGATGTTTTCTGTGGATCCTGATCTGCTTCTAAAAGAGGGCACTGGACTGACAGATCATCCTCGACTTCTGTTCTGATCCCAATGGAGGCCCACGTTTCTATCTCCCGAGTAAGAGGGGATTAAAGGGGATACAAAAAATATTTAAAAGAAAAGGGTTTGGTTCAAAGTTCTGCTCAGATGAAAGAAATTGGAGTTTGAGAAGGGTTGATTAAGCTTGGAGTATTGGTTTTTTTGCTCTTTTCTTAACTTTAATTACTTTTTCTATTTAGATATATGAATTTAGGAATTGCTGGTCTGTTTTGAAAAAGTTAGTATTGATTATAATAAGATATGTGGTAGGTGATACTGATTTGGATTAATGCATAAATGGAATTGAATTTAGAATTATTGGGAAGATTAATGATGTTAATGATTTTTAATTGATTGAAAATAGAGAATATTTAGTCCCTCCCCTTTTTTTCTTTTCTCAAATTGACTGAAATTTAAGATTAATAATTAAGTAAGAAATGTAGATAAGTATTAATTGGCTAAATGTTAGATGGGCTGAAATAAGTTTTAAATTTGGGATTAGGTATATGTACTATTTAGAGGGGGGAAGAAGTCTGAAATTTGTTTATGTTTATGTTTTGTTTTTAATTTTCTTTTGTTAACATCTGATTGGCTACACAAGGTTTTCTTGGTTTATAGAAAAATGTAAAAAGAAGGAAGGAAGCACTTTGGCATAATGGTTAATAAGATAGAAATATAATTGGTGTTGTACTTTTTGAAGGAACATTAAGGAGGGAATTTACTGAAAAGAAAATGTATGTAACTGGATGACAAAATTAGAAAAAAAACTTTTGCAACTTTTTTGATGATTGATATTAGTTACTAAAAATACTGCATTTTATTCATGGAAAATTAGATGGTACACTGTATTGTTTGAATGTATGTTGAGAGAAAAAAAATTAACACCCCCCCTCCAAAAAAGTCTTTCCTTCCTCTGTTCCTCCACTCATTTCATTCTTCCTTGTTCCTTCCATTTTCCCCCCTTCCTTCCTCACTTCTCTCTTTCCCTCCCTCTTTCCCCCTTTTATTTATTTATTTCTTTCTCTCGACTTCTCTCTCTCTCTCTCTTTTCCCTTTCTCTCATTCTTTCCCTCCAAGTCTCTCTCCTTTCTCTGTGTTTCTCCCTCTCTCCCCCTTTCTCTCTCTCATTTGTTTCTCCTCCCTTTTTGCTCTCATTTCTCTCACTTTCGTGTCTGTTTCTCTCTCTCTTTCCTCTCTCTTTTTCTTTCTCTCATCGCAATCCAGAAGTAGGGGCTGCACGATTGGGGTGGGGGCTGATGGAGCTGAGCCCCCTCGCCTGCTTTTCCTCAGCTGCCGCCATGCGCCCTGAGTCACTTTATCACACTCCCGTTTCGGATGCCCGTGGCGACTAGCTGCCCCCGTGCAAACTGAGGATGGTGGTGGCAGGGACCCAGCGAGAAACGCCCCCTGCCGGGCAAGTGACACGGGGCGCGCAGCGGCAGCTGAGGAAAAGCAGGCGTCCCGCGGCATCCTGTGTATCCAGACGCTGGAGAAAGCCCACAGAGCTTTGATCGGCGCAAGGGGGCTCGGCTCTATAAGCCCCCACCCCAATCTTCGGCCTTCGTGGGTGCCTTTGGGAGGTCACATGTGAGGTGGGCGCACGCAACGGCAGCTGCACGACGACAGCGCACAACGGCAGCCCCAGACAGAGCCGGAGAAGCTGGGCGGGGCTCAGAGCCCACGGGGGTTTCTCCATGGCTGACAGCTTGGGGGGGGGGCAGATCAGCTGTTTGGCAGGTAGAAACGGTGCCAGGTGTTTGGTTTTTGTGTGCACGCCTGCGTAACCAAGCCTGTTAGAGGGAACAGTGCTTTGGACCCATTCAATTTTATCAATATCTTTTTGTAGATAAGGGTTCCAGAACTGAACCAGTATTATTCCAAATGTGGTCTCACCAGCGCTCTATACAGTGGGATCACCATCTCCTTCTTCCTGCTTGTTATATCTCTAGCTATGCAGCCAAGCATTCTACTTGCTTTCCCTACTGCCTGACCGCATTGTTCACCCATTTTGAGACTGTCAGAAATCGCTACCCCTAAATCCTTCTCTTCTGAAGTTTTTGCTAACACAGAACTGCCAATGCAATACTCAGATTGAGGATTCATTTTCCCCAAGTGCATTATTTTACATTTGGAAACATTAAACTGCAGTTTCCATTGCTTTGACCACTTATCTAGTAAAGCTAAATCATTTGCCATATTATAGATGCCTCCAGGAATATCAACCCTATTGCACACTTTAGAGTCATCGGCAAATAGGCAAACCTTCCTTACCAAACCTTCCCCTAGATCACTCATAAACATATTAAAAAGAATAGGACCCAGAACAGACCCTTGTGGCACACCGCTTGTAACCTGTCTCTGCTCAGAATACTCGCCATTAACAATAACTCTCTGATGTCTACGCTTCAGCCAGCTTGAAATCCACTGAACTATCCAGGGATTAAGTCCAATTTTCACTAATTTATCTATCAGCTCTTTATGTGGAACCGTATCAAAGGCTTTGCTGAAGTCCAGATAGGCAATATCCACGGCACCACCTTCATCCAACACCTTTGTGACATAGTCAAAGAAATCAATGTGATTAGTCTGACATGATTTGCCTTCAGTAAAGCCATGCTGATTTGGGTCCAATAAGTTATTGGTCTTTAGGTGCTGATTTATCCTCTTTTTGCGTAGAGTCTCCATCATCTTAACTACAACTGATGTCAAGCTAACTGGCCTGTAGTTACCAGCTTCTTCTCTACTGCCCTTCTTGTGGATAGGCACAACACTGGCCATTTTCCAATATTTAGGAACATCTCCTGTTAACAGGGATTGGTTAAACAAATCAGTCAGGGGGGTAGCAATGACAGATCTGAGTTCTTTAAGAACTCTGGGGTGGATGCCATCTGGACCCATTGCCTTATTTATCTTTAATCTTTCAAGTTCTTCTACGACATCGGCTTCTAAGATCACTGGAGCTGAATCCGTACAGCTGGAAGCAATGCTATATCCCTCTATAGTATTATTTTGTAAGGTGTCTTTTGAGAAAACTGAACAGAAGTAGCTATTGAAATGGTCAGCGATCACCTTATTCCCATTAATGCATGTATTATTCCCGGTACTAAGCTTCGTGATGCCGCAATTTTTCTTCCTCCTATCACTAATATATCTGAAGAAGGTTTTATCCCCCTTCTTTACAGATTTGGCAATTTCTTCCTCTCTTGAGGCTTTAGCAGCATATATTATCTGTTTCGCCTCCTTCTGTCTCATTTTATACACCTCTCTATCAGCTATACTTCCAGACTCTTGATACCTCCTATAGGCAGCCTTTTTTTCACTGACTATAGCCCTTACATCATTGCTAAATCATATTTGCCTTACATACAGTCCAGTGGCTATTAAGGTGGCCTCTATTAATACAGTCCATGCAAATTTATTTATTTATCATTTATTTATTAATTCAATTTCTATGCCGCCCTCCTCCTGAGACAAATGTATTCACTGGGGTAGGGGGGAAAGTTATTTAAATTTTGTTTTATGAAATTACTAATTTTAAATTGTAATTAGATTGGTGGGCATTGGATTTTTATTATGTACTGTTTTTTATTATTGTTGTGAGCCGCCCCGAGTTTGCGGAGAGGGACGGCATATAAATCCAATAAATCTAATCTAATCTAATCTAAATGGCCCAAGGCCTGTCAGCACGGGTGGGTCTTTAAAACTTTAGGGAAGCCAGGGAGAGTGGGGGCACCACAGAGAAGGTTCTTCCCTAGGCCCTGCAAGATGACATTGTCTGGCTGATGGGACCTGGAGAAGGCCGACTCTGTGGGACCTGACCAGCCACTGGGACTCATGCGGCAGAAGGCGGTCCCGTAGGTAATCTGGTCCCATGCCATGTAGGGCTTTACGGGTCAATCAATATTATCCAACCAAATATTATCTAAATGTTTTGAATAAATAGATTTAGCTCACGGGATTTGAGTGTCTTGTATTTTGCAAAGTCCACTGTGCCAAGAGCACCGAGAAGAGCCAGAAAGAGGATTAGGGGACTGGAACCTACGAAGAAAGGTTACAGGAACTTGGCCTGGCTAGTTTGATGGAAAGAAGGACCAGGGGAGACAGGATAGCAGCGTTCCAGTATCTCAGGGGCTGCCCCAAAGAAGAGGGAGTCAAGCTATTTGGGTAGAACAAGAGGCAATGGGTGGGAAATGATCAAGGATTCTGGAATTAAGGAGAAATTGCCTAACAGTGAGGAAAATTAATCAGCGGAATGGCATGCCACCAGAAGTTGTGGGTGCTCCACCCTTGGAGGTTTTTAAAAGAGGTTGTCTGAAGTGGTCGAGGGCAGTGGTGGCAAACCTATGGCATGTGTGCCACAGGTGCCATGAGGAGCCATATGTGAGGACACAGAAGATGTTGCCCTGTGTCACCTCCAACCTGCCAAGCTGATTTTTGGCCTTCCAGATGTTCTGCTGGTGTGTCCCAACCACCTGTAATTACAGAGTAATTAGTCTAAAAAGACACACACCACACGATAGAAGGAAAACCAAAAGTCTTTATCAACAGAAAAGCAGAAAAAACTCCCTTTTTAAATGTCAAAGGGATTTTCTGGTACACATAAGGCACAGGTTAAATGCAATCCAATTTCTCACCCAGTAACTGGGAAATTGAGTCCAATTCCAAAGTCCAGAAAGGCCACACACAGTCTTGAACAGGGAAACAGCAAAACCACGATCTGGACGAAACGATGAATCAGATAAACTTCCACAAGGCTAAACAAGCATGCTGCTCTTTTTATCTGTAGCACTAATTACAGCAGCCCCACCCAATCACAGGTGGCCTCACTTATCTCCTGTAGTAATCCTTCAGTTGTTCTCTCCTATTCATCACTCTACGCATGCGTGGGTCCATCATACGTTCTTGTTCAGAATCCAGGGATGATAAGGATGATTGAACTCCTCCTGGGCTGTCTGCCAAACTCCCCTCTTCCCTGCTACTCACGCTTCCTTCGTCAGAGGAGCCTTCGTTGGAAGATTCTATTGGGAGCAAAACAGGCCTGTGGCATGTGGATGTTTCCCCCATATCCACCTCCACATTCCTTGGGGCAGGAGCTGGGCCAGAACCAACCACAACACCAGAGGTCTGGGGAGGCTGTTTTTCACCCTCCCAGGCTTCAGGGAAAACTCTGGAGCCTGGGGAGGCCAGAAAATGGACCAACGGGTCTCCTGTAAGTCTGGAGGCTTCAGTGAGACCTGCGTGCATGGTGGGAAATGTGGGTGTGTTTGCACATACGTGGGGGAGGGCATGTGGGCCGGTGCATGTGTGCTATTGTCCACCTACAGGCCCTTTGGGCACCAGACCATAACTGGTCTAGGGTCTCCTGGTTGAGCAGGAGGTTGGGTCAGAAGGACTAATCTTCTAATGGACCGGAGGCTAAATCGTGTGAAGAACTTTTGCAGGAACTGGGCATGGCTAGTTTGATGATGAGAAGGACCAGGGGAGACAGGATAGCACCTTCAAATATCTCAGGGGTTGCCACAAAGAAGAGGGAGTCAGGCTATTCTCCAAAGCACCTGAGGGTAGAACAAGAAGCATTGGGTGGAAACTAAACATGGAGAGAAGCAATTTAAAACTCCAAGTCAGGGCCCTGATCTAGCCGGACTAGGTGGCTGTCTATTGGATCAGTCTATCTGGCTGGGGTGGTATAGAATTCCTGCTTGAGAAGAGTGTTGGACTAGATGCCCTGCAGGGTCCCTTTCAACTCATATGAATGAATGAATGAATGAATGAATGAATGAATGAATGAATGAATGAATGAATGAATGAATGAATGAATGAATGAATAAAGGAATGAATGAATGAATACCCTCTGCTGTCGCTTCGAACCCCCAGGTTACAGCCTCTTCCGGGTTGCGGCACATGAGTTCGGCCATGTGCTCGGCCTGGAGCATTCCAGCATTCGGGAAGCCCCGATGTTCCCCATGTACACTTACCTGGCCGACTTCCAGCTGCATTCGGACGACATCAAAGGAATCCAGTATCTCTACGGTGAGCAGGAGGTGTGTGTGTGGGCTGCTGGGGGGGTTGAATCAGGCAGCCAGTGGCCCTGCCTGGGAAGATCTCGAAGGAATCGGGGGGGGGGGGCGCTCTGGGCTGGAGGATCCTGTTCACACACCGTGTCCTGAGTGACCCTGGTCTGGAAGCCCCTTCCATGGACAACATGAAGCCCACGTTCATTTACCATGATGTGGAGGGACCCCTGGAGATCCTCCAGTCCACTAGCAACCCCCGCCCTCAAAGGAGACCCTCCCCACCTCCTTGGCTTCACTCTTGAGCTGTTTCTGCACTAGGGCAGGGACTTTTCTGCCGTCTCTTCCCACCCCCAAATCTGGAGCCCTGATGTTTGTGTTGCTCTGTTAAGTGTGCAGAGTAACCCTGGAGTTAGCAAGGATGCACAGAGGAAACGTGGAGGGGGCAGATATTCACCTGATGGTCCAGAGATATGAGTAGTGGTGCTGACAACCAGATACATGAAGTGTATAAAATATTACTTACAGTTAAATCAGTCAACACATATACAATACTATATCTTACATGTTCAGAGAGAGGGAGGGAGGGAGGGAGGGAGAGAGAGATGCTTCTGTCTCCCTCTTGTGGCTAACTGTGGTGCTACCTCTTAAAGCTATAGCATTATAATCCATTGTAACATACATTGATAGTTTTTTTATATATTGCCAAACCCGACCAGTTATGTACATAGTACTCATAGGCTCCTCCTTCTCTCCCCCACCACTAGGCCGAGGATCGGGCCCACAGCGCCCATCTCCCCTTCTCAGGCCCCCACCGAAGCCCAGGACTCCTCCTCTGAGGATGACGATGACTCTTCCGTGACCGAGACACCTGCCGTGGATGGCCGGAGCAGCGCCTGCCAGGTGGAGAGGTTCAACGGGGTGGGGGAGATCCAGAAGGTGCTGCACTTCTTCAAGGATGGGTGAGAGGCAAGGCAGGAGGGGGCCTGGGCCTGGGTCTGCCTGCACCCACGGGCACCGCAGGGGAAACTGAGGCCAGGCTGAGCTGCCTTTCCTGCGCAGGCAATACTGGAAACTGTCGGGCACCGGACTGGGCCCCTGGAAGGCTGACTCCCTGCAGGGCCCCTTGCAGATCCAGAGCACCTGGCCAGCCCTCCCAGATGTGATTGACGCGGCTTTCCAGGACCCTCTGACCAAGAGGCTCTTCTTCTTCTCGGGTGAATCCCCCTCCCCAGACAAAGGGCCCTTATGGGGGCAGCCCCCTGGGTCTCTCTATGCGGAGGGCCCTCAAAGCTGGCTCCTCTGCCCAGGGAGTGGCCCCTGCTCAGCCAACCCCCTTTCCTTTGGCAGGCCAGCGCTTCTGGGTGTCCCAGGGGGCCCAGGTCGTTGGCCCTCGGAGCCTTGAGAAGCTGGGCATCGGGACAGACGTGCACAAGATTGTGGGGAGCCTGACACGGAAGAGGGGGGAAGGCCCTGCTCTTCAGCGGAGATCAGTTCTGGAGGTACGTGGACATGGGAGCCAAAGGCTGGGTGATGGGACGGAGCGGCTCGGCCTCCAGGAGCCCCAGGCAGCGGCATCCCCAGGGAATGCCATCCACCAGCCCCTTTGGCCTGAGCTCCCCTCCCATGGCTACTTTGCCTGGTTTGTCCTGGCTCTCTGCGCTGGGGGGAGAAAGAAAGCAGAGCTTGGATGACCCATCTCTGCAAAGGTAGAGGTGCCCTCGGGGGCATCCAGAGGGCACCTGGTGGGTCCTTGCTAGCTTTTTTTCCCCCGTCCCCAACTAGGCTGGATGTGAAGAAGGAGCAGGTGGACAAGGGGTACCCCCAATACATTGACAGCCTCTTTCCTGGGGTCCCCACTGATGCTAACCTGGTCTTCCAGCACAAAGGTAAGAGGGGCAGGAGGGGGAACGTCCCCCCTTCATGGGTCCTCTACAGGGGGCCTCTGTCATGCAAGCGGGCAGCCTCGGATGTTCCTCCCTGGTCCCACAAGCAGCAGTGGGTGGGTGGGTGGGGTTCCTCTTTTGGGGCTGCAGAAGACAGATTCATTTATCTATTTATCTATTTATTTATTGGACTTTTATGCCGTCCATCTCTTAGGACTCAGGGCGGCTCACAACATACAATAAAAAAATACATAACATTTTGGGTCCAATTAATTAAATATATAATCTAAAACCAAAACCCCTAAAAAACCCAGTCCTTCTCATTCAATCAGTTTCTCTCAGTCCATTCATCGGCCAGGGGGCAAGAACCTAATTGCCCCAGGCCTGGCGACATTAATGAGTCCTGAGACACTTGCAGAAGGCAAGAAGGGTGGGGGCAATACGGATCTCCTGGGAAAGTTGATTCCAGAGGACTGGGGCCCCAACAGAGAAGGCTCTTCCCGTAGGGCCCGCCAACCGGCATTGTCTAGTTAACGGCAGGTGGAGGAGGCCGACTCTGTGGGACCTAACTGGTCACTGGGATTCATGAAGCAGGAGGCGGTCCCATAGGTATTCTGGCCTGATGCCATTTAGGGCTTTATAGGTCATAACCAATACCTTGAGTGTTGGAGACACAGGTACATGTCTGGGTAAGCCCAGACAACTCGCACAGATGCATTCTGCACAATTTGCAGCTTCCGAACGCTCTTCAGAGGTAGCCCCATGTAGAGAGCATTGCAGTAGTCAAACCTTGAGGTGATAAGGGCATGAGTGACCGTGCGCAAAGCCTCCCTGTCCAAATAGGGCCACAACTGATGCACCAGGTGAACCTGATTGAACGTCCCTCTCGCCACAGCCAAAAGATGGTGTTCTATAGTCAGCTGTGAATCGAGGAGGATGCCCAAGTTGTGAACCCTCTCTGAGGGGGTCAATGATCCCTCCCAAGTAGTGGATGGACAGATGGACGTGTCCTTGGGGGGCAATACTCATAGCCACTCCGTCTTGTCAGGAAGGTGTTTGAGCCTGTTGGCACCCATCCAGACCCTGACAGCCTCCAGACACTGGCACATCACTTCCACTGATTTACTGAGTGGACACGGGGTGGAGATGTATAGCTGACTATCATCAGTATATTGATGGTAACTGACCCCGTGCCCTCGGATGACCTCACCTAGTGGTTTCATGTAGATATTAAACAGCAGGGGGGAGAGGACCAACCCTTGAGGTACCCCACAAGTCAGGGACCTAGGAAACGACCTCTAACCCCCCCTAACACCACAGTGCCCTCCGCTCACCTTAACCATCATCCGTTTCCCCTCTTTCAGGGAGGTTCCACTTCTGCCGTCACCCCTTTTGCTGGCAAATGAGCCCCCGCTACCAGGTGACCCGGGTGGGCTACTTCAAGCAGGACATCCTGAAGTGCCCTGAACAGTGAGGGACGACCCCCCCCCCACTTGGACTCTGCTTCGGAATGCCTCTGGATGCAGCTTCAGCCCCTCCTTGGCTGGCCAGCCGATGGGGGCAGCCTCTCTGATTAGTGGGCCAAATGCTGCACTGGCCCCTTGGGCCCCCTATGGCTCCCCAGAAGACTTGTCAGGGAGAGGGAGGGGCTGAAGTGGGGGGGAGAGTTCCCAGCTGTGCCCCCCCAGATCCACTGAATGGAGTGGGAAGCTCCGGCCACAAGCCTTCCCTCCCCCTGCACCTCTATTTATCAATTTTTTATTTTATTTTATCAAATTGCTCAGGATCGCTTGCTATCACTTGCCCAGGAAGCAGAGAGAGGAGGAGGAGGAAGACTTTGGGGGGGAGGGGGGTCCTCACAGCTTTGCATCTATTTGTGATTGGAATGAGGGCTCTCATCTGACCCCCCCCTTTGCTTCCTCTTGTCTGTGAGAGCTGGATATTTTAAAAATTAAAGTTTTGTACATAAAAATGTGTGACCATTGTGTGAACTCTCCTTTGGTGATTGATTAGTAGTTTCATGAAGAAGGAAACATGATTTATAAAGCGGCTCAGGAAAAATATGATAAAGACCACCCTCAACAGAAATTGGGAAGGGGAGACATAGTCCCGGAAGTCAAACCCACCTGGGACCATAACGTGTCATCAGATAGAGAGGAAATGACTCAAGTGAGAGAATGCCTAATGGCTGGAATGAACATAGGGGTTCCCAAACCCCATAATATAAAGGGAGCTCATCAGGTTACTCAGGATAAAGGTCACAGTCCCATAGAATTTCTTAGAAGACACAAGGAGGCTTTCTGCAAATATGGAGGGATAGATCCAGATGCGGAGGAACATGAGGGAAATGTGAAGGTGCAATTTGTAGTAAATTCAAGTCCGGGCATATAGGCGAAACCTCAGAAAATGAATTGGGGAACCCTAAGTTTGGATGCCCTTCTTAAAAGGGCTCAAGAGGTTTATGTGAATAGGGAGGCTGAGGTCCAGAAGAAGAAGATGGGTTTCGGACAGCCCTGCTGCGGGAAACAAAGAAACAGAATGAGGCTATGACAAAATTGATGGAGGAAATGAAGACGGCAGTGACAGGGATTCCTAATCTGGTTCTTACAGGAACCAGAGGAGGAGGACGTGGAGGGAATTTTGGCTAGAGAGGTAGAGGGAATTGGTGGGGAAATTCCCAAAGAGGTTTTCCGAGTACTTTCTGGAGAGAACGAGGTGGTATGGGATCCAATTATGGACTCACTCGAAGAGATTGTTTTAGGTGTAGCCAGTTGGGACATTTTGCAAGAGAATGTCTGAACGAAACGAAGATTGAGCAGGTGAACAGGATGATGGAGGGAGATGGATGTTATAGATCAGCCCAATATTAGGGATGTCAGGGATCACCGATTATAATGGCCTGCCAGGAACCCTTGATAAATCTAAAGGTGGGTGAAGAGATTTTACCTTTCCTAGTGGATATGGGGGCTTCACTCTCCTCCATGAGTCATCTAACCCCCTCTCTTCAAATTGACCCTAATAGAATAGGCCCACAAGTAACTGGAGTGAGAGGAACTGGAGTAGGAGTGCAACAATTATTACCTATTGAAGTACAATATGAAGATCAGAAAATAGCTGGAGTAGTTTTCTTATACATCCCTTCAGCAGGAATTAACATATTAGGATGAGACATGATGACCAGGTTACAAATATCCATTCAATTTCAACCTGAATACACATGAGTGTATGTTTTAACTGAAGAAGTAGAAGAACAGATTGACCGTATAGCCTGGACAGCTAAAGGAAATGGGGGGGAGAGAGATATCCCTCCCATTGAGATTAAATTAAAACCAAATGAGAAACCAGTTCATGTAAAACAATATAATATTTCTCAAGAGGAGAGGCTAGGGTTGCAGCCAGTCATTGCTCACAGTAGCTAATGTCCTCATCACCTCGAGGTTCAACTACTGCAATGGTCTCTACATGGGACTACCTTTGAAGAGTGTTCGGAAACTTCAGATCATGCAGGATGCAGCCGCAGGAGCTATCGTAGGGTTACCTAGGTTTGCCCACATCTCTCCAACACTCCGTAGCTTACATTGGCTGCCTATCAGTTTCTGGTCGCAATTCAAAGTGTCGGTTAAGCCCTACATGGCATCGGATTAGAATACCTCCGGAACCGTCTTCTACCGCACGAATCCCAGTGGCCAATGAGGTCCCACAGAGTTGGCCTTCTCTAGGTCCCATCGACTAAACAATGTCGTCTGGAAGGCCCCAGGGGAAGGGCCTTCTCTGTGGCGGCCCCGGCCCTCTTGAATCAACTCCCCCAAAGACCAGAACTGCCCCAACCCTCCTTGTCTCTTGCAAACTACTTAAGACCCACCTATTTCACCAGGCATCGGAGAATTGAGACATCTCCCTCAGGCTTTTATAGTTTTATGTATGGTATGTGTGTGTTGCATCTTTATTAAATTATGGTTTTTTAGATGCTTTTTAAAAATTAGATTTGTTTACTTTGTCACATTGTTTTATTATTGTTGTGAGCCGCCCTGAGTCTTCGGAGAGGGGTGACATACAAATCTAATAAATTATTATTATTATTATTATTATTATTATTATTATTATTATTATTATTATTATTAAGTCCAGGGAACTCCAATGCCAGCCCGGCTACCTCCTTGAGCAGCGCAGGCAGGGCTGTTGACACACAGCTGGGAGGCAGGTACATGAGCAACAAGCCCATCGGAACCCCTAGGTCCAACTTCACAAAGAGGGACTCAAAACCCACAACCTTAGGAGCAGCAAGTCTGCCTAGGCAAAGTGACACCCTGGCTATAATAGCCAGTCCTCCCCTCCTTCCCTGAGGTCGTGGCTTGGGCCAAACCTGAAACCCAGCTGGGCAAATTTCAAAAAGATGAACTCCTCCCTCTGGGCCCAGCCAGGTCTCAGTCACACAAACCAGGTCAGCCTCCTCCTCCAGGATCAAATCCTAGATGAGGAGAGCTTTATTTACAACTGACCCTGGCATTAAGTAGCAGCAGCCGGAGCCAAGGGCCAGGATTTTGCTCGTCACCAGTATCCCGTGTTGAGGAAATGGGGCCGGAACAAGGGATCTCTTTCAAACAGTGAGCTCTTGTTCCCCGAGAGCGGCCTACCCCATGTCTCCTGCCATATCTGCCTCTCCCCAGCAGAACCGGAATATTTTGGCCCTCCACCACCCCAGAGAAAGACTCCCCCATCCCTCCCACCTCTACATCGCCAGGTAAACTGACCTTCCATTCATAACATTACTCTCATTCATATCATACATGAATAGAAGAGAGCAGTTACGGAGGTATTACAAGAGATAAGAGAGTTCACCTGTGGTTGGGTGGGGTTCAAGCAATTAGGGCTGCTGATAAATGGGCAGCGTGCCGGCCTCTCAGTGTGGAAGATTATCTGTTTGTGCTTGTGGATTTGCCTCCACTCTCTGGATTCTTCAAGGACTCTGTGCTTTGATATCTGGACTCTGAACGTAAATCATAGTTAACCGTGAGAGTTACACCAAAGTCTGAAGGAGAGTAGCTGTGACGACTTCACAACTACTTGTTAATTACTTTTGTTATTTCACTGCCTTCAAGTCTGGTTGTTTTACACGTGAGCCCTTTGACTCCAAAAAGAGGGTTTTGCTTCTATTTGTCTGTGGATAAAGAAGGTATTGTTGACTTTTCCTGTGTGTGTGTCTGTTTTGGCTACTATCATGTTTAATTTGAGGCTCGTGCCAAGAGCTGGCAGAAAAACTACAGATGTTAAAAACATATAAGGATAAGGTATAATTAAAAAAACAAAGACCTCGACCCTTCAGAGAATGACCAGGATTTTACATATGTCCACAGATATTGTCTTTTCCTTAATATTTCACTTCCTCCTCCTTCTCTTAAGACTTTAAAAACAGAAATAGAATAAGAGGAGATGCAGTTATCATGGTCATAATCTCTCTGACCCACAATCCACAACTGTCTCTTAGGGACAGAGTTCTGCCAGGGAACACGTAGCATATTGAGAAGAGGACAGAAGACTCTCAATATAAGGTGAGTGGGGGGGTGTAGTTCGTTCTATACCCCCCTCTTCCACAGTGGTGGAAGAGGAGGGATATAAGCCATAAGCCAGATTTTTCATTATTGTTATAACTTTGGTCACTAAATGAATGGTTGCAAGTTGGGGAGTATCTGAAATACAATTTGTGGACCCCTTTAACATCATAGGTTTTCCCAAGTGGCCTGGCTGGACATCTTTTTCACAATTAAAAGTGGGGCGTTGCTGGCTTTTCTCGGCTGCAGGTCCTCCCATGCCAGGCCCAGGATGGAAAGAAGCCCCCTCCCCAAGACTGGCACCAACCTCCAGCATGATTTCTCCCCCCCCGTAAGCAGTTACACCCCAATGGACAGAAAACATGCAAGAGATGAAACAGAATCTAACTTTTATTTCCCCCAAAAAAATAACAGCAGTGATACGAGGCACCTTGTCCAATTGACAGCAACCCAGGCAATACTCCAAGTGAACACCGATGTGTGGGTGTGAGAGAGAGGGGGGGGAGGGAGAAAGAGAGGGGGGAGGGAGAGAGGGGGGCATGAGCGGAGGCATTTGGAAGCAGAGTCCTGGTGGGGGTCTGGTCCTCTCTCCCTGTTCAGGGCACAGGATGTCCTGCGTGAAGTACCCCACGCGTGTCAACAGGTAGAGGGGGCTCCTTTGCCAGCAGATGTGGGACCTTCCTGGAAGAGGGGAAACCAGTGAGGGGGAAGGTGAGCGGAGGGCACTGCGGAGCAGCTGCAAGGAGGGAATGGCAGGGACCCTCAGGGGAAAGCCCCTCCTGTGGGGCCAAGGAGGCAGGGCTGAGGAGGGGACTGGGGTTCAGGGGCAGCACCCCCATTCCTGCCAAGGCTCTGGGAATCTCCCCCCTCAACCGGATCCAGAGCTTCCTGGGGGGTCAAAGGGGATTCTTCCTCCCTGCAGGCCTTGGATGGCTGGGGGGCATCCACCTGGCAGCCCCTTCACCTTCTTCTCAAAGTTGCCTTATTCCCTGGGAGGGAGGGAGGGAAAGTCTCTTGAGGGGGGGCAGCTTCCCCACTGACATAGAGACAAGTGCCAGAGGTGGCCGGCAGTCTCCTGCCCATCGGCTTTGCATTCCAGAAGGGAACCGGGTGAGGGGGCAGAAAGAGCCCCCAGGCCACAAGCATCAAGAGGAGGAGAAGTTCCCCCTCACTCCCAGCAATTGAGTCCCTCCCAATGAGCCTCTTCCTCTACACTGAGGAGGGGGCTCTATCCACTGAATCCAGCCATTCAGGCATGCCCCCCTCCGGCCTAGCTACTCACCCATCCTTGAAGAAGTCCAGCGCCTCGTCAACCACAGAGGAGGAGTCCTCAGCTTCGGTATGGGCCAGAGAAGGGGAGAGGGGCGCCTGGTGCTGACCACCCGATTTTTTACCTAGTGGGGGGGGAGAGAAGAGGGACCCTGTTAGCACTATGTACATGACTGGTTGGGTTTGGCAACATATAAAGAAATTATCAATGCATGTTAAAATGGATTATGTGACTGCTGTAGTAGCAACTGTGTGTTAAATGCTGGTTTTTGTATTTGTAAACTGAACAAGTAAGATATAGTATTGTATATGTATTGACTGATTTAACTGTGTATGGCTAGGATTGTTCTTGACTAAGATATTTGCCAAAGTAAGTAATATTTTATACACTTCATGTATCTGGTTATCAGCACCACTACTCATATCTCTGGACCATCCACTGGATATCTGCCCCCTCCACGTTTCCTCTGTGCATCCTTGCTAACTCCAGGGTTACTCTGCACACTTAACAGAGCAACACCAACATCAGGGGTCCAGATTTGGGAGTGGGAGGAGACGGCAGAAAAGTCCCTGCCCTAGTGCAGAAACAGCTCAAGAGTGGAGCCAAGGAGGTGGGGAGGGTCTCCTTTGAGGGCAGGGATTGCTAGTGGCCTGGAGGACCTCCAGGGGTCCCTCCACATCATGGTAATAAACGTGGGCTTCATGTTGTCCATGGAAGGGGCTTGCGGACCAGGGTCACTCCGGACACAGTGGGTAAACAGGACCACCAGCCCAGAGCCACCCTGATTCCTTCAAGAGTTTCCCAGGCAGGGCCACATGGCTGCCTGATTCAACCCCCCGACAGCCCCCCCCACCTCCTGCTCACCGTAGAGAAACTGGATTCCTTCGATGTCGTCCGAATGCAGCTTGAAGTCGGCCTGGTAGGAGTACATGGGGTACATCAGGGCTCCCTGGATGCTGGAATGCTCCAGGCCGAGTGAATGGCCGAACTCATGTGCCCCAACCAGGAAGAGGCTGTAACCTGGGGGTTCGAAGCGACAGCAGAGTGTATTCATTCATTCATTCATTCATTCATTCATTCATTCATTCATACATTCATTCAATCATTCATTCATTCATTCATTCATTCATTCATTCATTCATTCATTCATTCATTCATTCATTCATTCATTCATTCATTCATTCAAGTTGAAAGGGACCTTGCAGGGCATCTAGTTCAACCCCCTGCTCAAGCAGGAATCCAACACCACCCCAGCCAGATAGACTGATCCAATAGACTGCCACCTAGTCCGGCTAGATTGGGGCCCTGCCTTGGAGGCCTTACCTGGTGCCCTCAATCGCTAGGGTCCCTGGGTCCTCCTCTCCCCTCACCACCCTTCCCCCTGCTGAGGAAGGCACCCCTTCCCCTAGGCCACACGTGGGGAATGTTGGCTCTTCTGTGACATGCGGAGTTCAACTCCCAGAACTTTTGAGCTAGCCCGATTGGCTGAGGAATTCTGGGAGTTGAAGTCCACAAGTCATAGGGGTGCAGTGATTAGAGTGAGCATTGGTGGTGCAGTGGTTAGAGTGCAGAACTGCAAGATACTTCTACTGCTCACTGGCTGCCAGCAGTTCAACAGATCGTGGCCAGCAAAGAGATACTGCAAAAGTGGATGGAGTGCCGCTAACTTCCCTCTGAAATGGCACCTATTGATCTACTCACAGTTGCTTGCTTTCCATCAGGAGCTGCAGCAAAGGATGGGACCTCACCCTGCCTGTTGCATGGCACTTGGGCCGTCATCTGACAGGCTCAGTGTCATTAATGGCCGAGCTAGTCGAGCCCAGTGGGTGGGTGTGCTGAACCCCCTCCCCACCAGCTTCCCTTGGGGGGCCAGTGAAAGGAGCTTCCCCCCTACCTCGGCCAGGGCAAAAGCCCCACTTCTGGTCTGTCTCGAAGTCGCTGGTGGTGGCACACCAGAACCTCCTGTCGGTCCGTCCCTCCCTGGTGAACTGGGAATCAGCTGGACAAAGCTCCAGGGCCCAGAGAAGATCCAGCCAGAAAGGGGGCCCACTCACCGACCTCACTGCCCAGCGTCCAGAGCTCATCATCATCAAAATGGGCATCCCCACTGATTGAGGATTGGCCAGGAAGGAAGGCATGGGCCAGAAGTCCATTCTGTCCATCAAAAGATTGGCTGTCACCGTGGTCTGTTGGGTGGAGGGTAAAGAGAGGTCACAATCTGAACAGGAATTATATTATCATCATCATCATCATCATCATCATCATCATCATCATCATTATTATTATTATTATTATTATTATTATTATTATCTGGAGTTGGAAGGGCCCTTGTAGGTAATCTAGTTTAACCCCCTGCTCAGGCAGGAGTCCACACACACACACACACACACACACACACACACACACACACACACACACACACAGATATATATGTAAAATATTTTTGCTGATAATGAAAAGGAAGGGAGACTACAATAGATCTACTTTGGGCTTATTAGCCTTCATCAGGTAGCCACACCCTTACTGGAATTTGAACCAAGGGCCTCTGGCTTGTAAGTCTTAGCCATTAGGCTACAGGCTCATCCCCCATATCAGCTTGTACCAGGGGAGGGTTATGTGTGATTTTTTTTTGTCCAGTCACCCTGGTATATTGAAGGAGCATCACAGCTTCCTTTTTGCCTCTCGGCCCCACCAGGAGTCAAATTCCATGGCAGATAAACTTTTTTATAGCTGACAACTATAATCTACAGGTGTAACATCATTGCTGATAAGGAAAAGGAAATGAAAAATTATATACAATGGTACCTCTACTTAAGAACTTAATTCAGGAGGAGGAAGAAGAGGAAGATGTCAGTCGCTGCTGAAGAAAGAAGGTAAGGGGAGGAGAATCAAAAAAATACAAAACTTTAAGGCTTTTTTTTTAAAAAAAAGAGGGACTCTGAGGCGGCAAAGAGGAGCACGCACCTCCCATACACCCGGTGCGAGGCTGCCTCCCATACGCTGCGCCAGAGAGAGGAAAACCCAGGTGGGCGAGAGGGGGGAACCTCCCGCTCCTTTGACCAAAAGGCTGCTGCTGCTGCTGCTCCCTGCTTCCTCTTCCTTCCCATGCTGAAGGGCTTCCCTCTCCTCTCACTCACTCCCTTTGTAGCCCTTGCCTTTCCTTCACTGTGGTGACTCCTCGGTTTGGCTGAAGCTGACTTGATTCAGCTGGGGTGAAGCGCCCCCTTTTGCCTTTCCACACCCAGACGCTCCAGGAGGCAACTTGCGCCGGGTGTATGGGAGGCAGCGCAAGGGAGTCACCACAGGGAAGTGGTTTATTCCCTCTCCAAGTGCCCAGAGAAAGGGAAATGCTTCGTTCTCTCTGGGCTGCCAAAGCCTCTTAAAGCGCCACTGAAAGGCTCCTCTGGCAGCCCAGAAAAGCCTGAGGTGGCCGGGATTGAAGGGGGAATGGCAGGAAACTGACCGGGGACATTTTTCCGGGCTCGGGTTCTCAAGTAAAAAAGGTTTCTTGAGAAGAGGCAAAAAATCTTGAACCCCCAGTTCTTATCTAGAAAAGTTCTTAAGGGGGGTGTTCTTAAGTAGAGAGACCACGGTATTTACATATTTTTGCTGCTAAGTGAAAAGGAAGGGAGCCTGTGATAGATCTATTTCAACCTTGCTATGTATCATCAGACAGACATACCCTTACTGGGATTTGAACTTGTAGCCTTCTGCATGAACGGCAGGATATTAATTTATATAAACAATTCTTTTAGGCCTGCAGACAGATGTGAGAGGTGTGATGACAGCTGCCCCCTCCCTTCTCCCTCACCTCCAGTTCCAAACTGGATGAGAATGTCCACCTCTCCATCCTGTTGGCTTGTTATGGTGAGGGGCGTCACCTGGCTCCAGGTATTGAAGGCTCGGAGGAAGGTGTCATCGATGGTGGAGCGATCCAGGTCAGGGGAATAGTTGACCACCCTGCCGAAGAGTGGAGGAGGCTCAGAGGCTTAAATCAAACCCCACCTCCACACCCCCTCCTCACACACACACCACAAACACACACACACAGAGGAAAGCACAGGTGTGCCTGGAGGGAGGGCAGCCTTCCCAAGTCTGCTGTGCCCCCCCAGGAGTCTTGGGGTCCCCTCCGCTTGCAGCCTGACACGGGGCCACAAACCCACAGAAATTGCTCGCCAGCTCACCGGTACGTGAGGTCTGTGTGGTCCCACTTGCCCCCTGTCGCGTAGCGACCCACGTCGGGGACCCCGCAGCGGGGGGCGCGCATGGCAGTGAGGGTGGTGGCGTCCAGCTCCCCTGTTTCCGGCAAGCCCAGCCGCTTCTGCATGGCCTTCAGGGGGGTCTCCAGCATCATCTGTGCCTCAGGGTTGGTCGCCTCCAAGTACCCGTAACGCTGGAGGTAGCGCTGCGGAGAGAGAGGGAGAAACGGGCGCTAGCTGGCAGGGGGAGGGCTCTATGGTCAAGCGGCGGGTGGGCCCTGGGGTTGACCCCCAAACCTCCTCCTGGGACCGGATCCCTCGGATCGCCTCCATAGTCCCCGGGAGTCCCTGGCAGGGCTGCCTTCCCACAACCTGACCTGGGTCGGGCGAGCGGAACGCACCGCCACTTAAGGCGCCCGGCGCCAGCGGGGGACTCGAAGCAACCCGGCGCCCCGGAGGGACAGCGGCGCCCCTCTCGCCCTCCAGCCGCGCTCGGGCTCTCTCGGGCTCCAGGCGGAATAGGAAGCGCGGGGGGGGGCGTAATTCCGTCCAGCGGAGGCGCCGCCAGAGCGCGCAGCTCGGAGACTCACGGCGGCCAGCTCTCGGTCGCTCTGGGGGCTGAGGGCGTCCCCGGGGAAGGTGATGACCACGGGGCCCTTCCCTTCCGTCGGGGCGGCCCGCGAGCAGGGCAGCGGCGGGATCGCCAGGAGGAGGAGGAGGAGGAGGCCGGCCGGGGCTGGGAGGCTCATGGCTGCGGAGGGTCTCGGGCAGGGCGCGTCTCTCCTTTGCGGGCTCTGCGGGAAGCGCGAAGCTCAGTCGAGCACAGCCGTCTGCAGCCCGAATTCCGGCGGGGCCCTTTATGGTCGGCGGGGAGGGGGGAGGAGGCGGGGGGGAGGCTGAGTCACCGCGGTCCCTCCCCCGGTGGAAGAGGGGCAGAACCGGCGGGGCGCTGCCCCTTCCCCGCCTGGTGTCACCAGGAGACGCGAAAGGCGGCGGGCACCAGCCAAGGGGGCCAAGAGGGCGGCCGTCCGCCTCCACGGGGGCTCGGAGGCCACTGCAGCCAGGAACCCCCGGCCCCCGCCGCATCTGCCTCCCGAGTCCTTCGTGGGGTGACCCCGGAGCCCTTCAGGCGCTGCCCCGCTCGCCCCTCCCTCCCTCTGATATTTATGTACTACACAGGGCTACCAAGAAATACTTTTTCTGACCTTGTACTTTTCTTTTCTTTTTCTTGAAAAAATAAATATTGGTTTTCAAATATATTTTAAAACAGACAAATAAATAACAACAAAAGACAGGTTACACAAAAACATCAGCAGCAACGACAACAAATTATAATATCAGCAAACATTCAGTATTTCTGCATTGCTACATCCGATATTTCATCAAGTCCTATAATAATATACATATGAATGTATTACAGTAATATCTGTATTATTTCATACAACCACAAAATCCCTATTCAAGTCATTCATATTCACATATTAATTGTCTTTATTTTACTAATCTTTATATATCTTTTGTAATTTTTATATTTCTATTTCTTGACTCTCAATCCATCTGTGCCATTGTGTCCATATTTCATGATACTCAGAATCTTTTTGGCCCCTTAGTTCCATCGCCAGTTTATCCATTTCAGAAAAATTATATATTTTATTAATTACTGCTTTTTCTGAGGGAATTTTTCTATTTTTCCAATATTGGGCAAAGGCAATTCTGGCCCCAGTTGTAATATGAAATATTAGATATTTATCGGCTTTACTATATTGCTTTTTTATCAATCCCAATAAGAACAATTCTGGTAAGAATTCTATCTTTCTTTCTATTCTCTCTTGTAACCATTTGTGGATTTTATCCAGAATTTTTTGTCTCAACCACCATATGTGAAAGAAACTGCCATTGTTTTTTTTACACTGCCAACAATTTGGGCTCAATTTGGGATATATCTTAGCATTTAATAGTAATTTTCCTTATAAGATACTGATTTTGATATTTTTAAATTTCTATTCCATATTTGTTCCCAGTCTGCCAAGTGAATATTGTAACCAGTGTTCTGTGCCCATGTCACCATAGGCGCTTTTACCACATCTTCAGGTCTTTCATATTGTACTATATATTTTGGAAATAATTTTATTTTCAGGTCCAGTTAGAAGTTTATCTAATATAGGTGTTGTGTTTATCCCATGTCCCTTCATGTCCTTTTTATACCTGGATTGTATCTGACTATATGGCCACCAATCAATAATTATATTTTGAGCATCCAATTGTGCTCTAGCTTTTAGTTTCCCAGTCCGGTCCAATATATCTTTATAGCTTTTCATTTTCTCTAAGTACATTCAGATACATTATAGCTTCCATCACTGATAACCAGTTTGGTATTTTATAGTAATGCTTTGTATAAAAATTCTGCCCATATTATAATAATTGTGTCTCCGATTGTTTCCTGAAGTAGGTGGGATTTTCCCTTCATTCCTGGTTCTAGGTCGTGTCCTTCTAATGTCAAAATTCTGTTGTTGTTGCTCAAATGAACCCAATCTCTAATCCAAGCCAACGTTGCTTCAATTGGATGTAATTTCCAATCTGGAATACCAAGACCTCCTCTACTTTTGGCATCTTGTAAATCAGTCTTTTTTATTCTTGGTTTTTTCTTTTGTCAAATAAACATTTTTGCATTTTTGTCTAAGGTTGTAAAATATTTTCTCTCTAGTTTAAGTAGAACAACGTGAAATAAACACAATCATTTTGGGAGTGTATTCATTTTAATTATTGCTATTCATCCCAACAGTGATAATTGTAAATTCCCCCATTTTTTAAAGTCCAATTTTTGTACCTTGTACTTTTCTGAATCATTTTTTTTTGTTTTATTTAAAAAATGTCTATAGTTTCTCATTAGCAGCTACAGTTTCCAGTGAGCAGCATCGTTATTATAAGGGATAGGAAATATATTGGCCACATTAAGAAACATTGAAAATGCATGAAATGACATCATAACAAAAATGCTTCCATATCAGAAACTTTATGGGATAGAGCAAAACTAAGCATATTTTTGGAATCAGCACATCAAACTCCATAGAACTGACATGTTACCTTTGCTGATGATTTTTTTGTGCTGACCACTTCTATGCCGTCCACTCCCGATGGGACTCAGGGCAGCCTGACAGGGCAGAGGGGATGGGGACCCTCAGAGGGTGGGCTGGGACAGGAAAGGGGTCACCTTGGACTGCTAGCTGGACCAGCCTGCCTGAGCCTACAATGGCCTCCAGCTGCCTGGGCATTATTCTGGCCCAGAGCCTCCTCTTTGTCTAGCCAAGCTCCCCCAGAGGCCCTGGGAGAGTGCTCAGAGGCAGCCCCTGCTCTGTCCTGGGCTGGGGAAGAAACTCCTGGAGCCCTTTCCTTCCTTCCTCCCTCCCTCCCTCCACCAAGTGGACATAAATACCTTAGAAAGTGTCCAGCGATAGTTTACGAGTGGAGGCCCTCACTCCTCTACCCACAACAGAATCCCCTACGGAACCAGACTTGAAATGCTGGGCTTAGAAAGCTGAGAGCTACGTCGCCTTAAACACGACCTAAGCAAAGCCCATAAAATCATCTGCTACAACGTCCTTCCTGTCAACGACTACTTCAGCTTCAACCACAACTACACACAAGCACACAACAGATATAAACTCAAAGTGAACCGCTCCAAACCCGACTGCAGGAAAGACATCTTTAGTAACCGAGCAGTGGATGCCTGGAACTCCCTACCTGACTCTGTAGTATCGTCACCTAACGTCCAAAGCTTTTCCCTTGGACTGTCCACTGTTGACCTCACCCGATTCCTAAGGGGTCAGGAAGGGGCGTGCATAAGTGCAGCCATCCACCCCCTGTCCTAATGTTTGTTTGTTTGTTTATTATCAATTAGACTTCTATGCCGCCCTTGTCAGTTGACTCAGGGTGGCATTTGCCTCTTATTATTACCCATCTCATGTACGTAAACAGCATTATATCTGTGTATACCACCAATGCATTCTTGATAAGAACAAATATATTAAACCAAGTGGGTGGTCGCCCCTCTCCTGGACAAAGGACCTGGCACCTGGGGCAGCTGGCTGGTCTGTGAGGGGGGCAACCCTGGGCGCTTTTACCAGGACAGACAAGGAAGTTATGGGGCATCCTGGATGGTGGGGGCTGCCCTGCTTCTGCCCTGAAACCTGCCCTCCCAGCCAGCTCCTCCAAAGCCCCAGGGGTTCCAGTCCCCTAATCCTCTTTCTGGCTCTTCTCGGTGATCTTGGCACAGTGGACTTGGCAAAATGCAAGACACTCAAATCCCGTGGGTCAAATCTATTTATTCAAAACATTTAGATAATATTTGGTTGGATAATATTGATTCACCCGTAAAGCCCTACATGGCATGGGACCAGATTACCTATGGGACCGCTTTCTGCCGCATGAGTCCCAGCGGCTGGTCAGGTCCCACAGAGTCAGCCTTCTCCAGGTCCCGTCAGCCTGACAATGTCGTCTTGCGGAGCCTAGGGGAAGAGCCTTCTCTGTGGTGGCCCCAGCCCTATGGAATGAGCTGCCCCCCTGGAGATCCACACTGCCCCCACCCTGCCTGCCTCCCATAATCTTTGAAAGACCCACCCGTGCTGAGAGGCCTGGGGCCATTGAAATTTTAATACTTTGGCCGCCCAGTGAGTGAATGTGTGATGCATGAGGTCTGAATCTGTTGGGCTGGTTTTTAACTCTGGGGATTTTATTTTGTAATTTTATATAAATTCTTCTCATGTTTATACTACTTGAATCTCAGGAGAAGGGCAGCATAAAAAGTGAATTAATACATTAATGATGAATAAATAACTTTGCTCCGTAAGTGAAGAGAATGCCTGCATGGACTCCGCACCAGGGCCGAGGGGGGCAAGGGGGTGATCCCATTGGGGTCTTGTGAAATATGCGCTAAGGTAAATGTAAATAGTTGAAGTGGTTGGTGCATTCTGATTGGCTAAGAGTTTGACAGTAGGATTTTAGTGGGAAAAATAAAGCATAAAAGGAGCGCACTGGCACTGTTTATTCCAGCCGCGTTCTTACTCGAAGTCACTTAGAAAAAGAGCTGTCCTGTCCTCACAAATAAAAAGAGCTTTAAGAACCGACTGTATCAATATTTTTCAGGTCTTCTTTGAGCCCTTGGACCTGCTTTCCTCTTTTCCTGTTCTGCCTTCTGTCTTTCTCCTCCTTTCTAAAATTCGGCCCCTTCCCCCTCCCTTCCCCCGGAGCCTGCTTCTCCTGGCCTCTGTCAGCCCGAGACCCTCGATTTGAGTTGGCCCACCACAAGGAGAATTGCACCGTGGCGACTGGGGAGGGGAGGGCTGCAGGAGAGGGAAAAACTACTAGCCACAACAAGTTCTTTCCAGAGATTAAAGGTCATCCCTTGTTCAGCACCAGCTGGAAGTTACAAGGGAGGATCATGGATGTTGAGAGAACCAGAGTGGTTCATGTGAAATGGGGGGATAAGATGAAACATTGTTTCCCATAGGAATCAATGTAAAAGCAAATAATGCATGCAAACCCATTAGGAAAATCCAAACCTTCCTATCTTGCCCCAAATTCTTCCAAAAATCGCCACTCGAAAAGCTTCCTATCTTGCCCCAAATTCCTCCAAAAATGACCACTCCAAATGCTTCTGAGCAGAAACAGGTTACAAGCGGTGTGCCACAAGGGTCTGTTCTGGGTCCTATTCTTTTTAATATGTTTGTGAGTGACATAAGGGAAGGTTTGGTAGGGAAGGTTTGCCTATTTGCCGATGACTCTAAAGTGTGCAATAGGGTTGATATTCCTGGAGGTGTCTGTAATATGGTAAATGAATTATCTTTACTAGATAAATGGTCAAAGCAATGGAAACTGCAGTTTAATGTTTCCAAATGTAAAATAATGCACTTGGGGAAAAGGAATCCTCAATCTGAGTATTGTATTGGCAGTTCTGTGTTAGCAAATACTTCAGAAGAAAAGGATTTAGGGGTAGTGATTTCTGACAGTCTCAAAATGGGTGAGCAGTGCAGTCAGGCGGTAGGGAAAGCAAGTAGGATGCTTGGCTGCATAACAAGCAGGAAGAGGGAGATTGTGATCCCACTGTATAGAGCGCTGGTGAGACCACATTTGGAGTACTGTGTTCAGTTCTGGAGACCTCACCTACAAAAAGATATTGACAAAATTGAACGGGTCCAAAGACGGGCTACAAGAATGGTGGAAGGTCTTAAGCATAAAACGTATCAGGAAAGACTTAATGAACTCAATCTGTATAGTCTGGAGGACAGAAGGAAAAGGGGGGACATGATCAAAACATTTAAATATATTAAAGGGTTAAATAAGGTTCAGGAGGGAAGTGTTTTTAATAGGAAAGTGAACACAAGAACAAGGGGACACAATCTGAAGTTAGTTGGGGGAAAGATCAAAAGCAACATGAGAAAATATTATTTTACTGAAAGAGTAGTAGATCCTTGGAACAAACTTCCAGCAGACGTGGTAGATAAATCCACAGTAACTGAATTTAAACATGCCTGGGATAAACATATATCCATCCTAATATAAAATACAGAAAATAGTATAAGGGCAGACTAGATGGACCATGAGGTCTTTTTCTGCCGTCAGACTTCTATGTTTCTATGTTTCCTATCTTGCCCCAAATTCTTCCAAAAATGACCACTCCAAATGCTTCCTATCTTGCCCCAAATTCTTCCAAAAATGACCACTCCAAATGCTTCCTATCTTGCCCCAAATTCTTCCAAAAATGACCACTCCAAATGCTTCCTATCTTGCCCCAAATTCTTCCAAAAATGACCACTCCAAATGCTTCCTATCTTGCCCCAAATTCTTCCAAAAATGACCACTCCAAATGCTTCCTATCTTGCCCCAAATTCTTCCAAAAATGACCACGCCAAATGCTTCCTATCTTGCCCCAAATTCTTCCAAAATTGACCACTCCAAATGCTTCCTATCTTGCCCCAAATTCTTCCAAAAATGACCACTCCAAATGCTTCCTATCTTGCCCCAAATTCTTCCAAAAATGACCACTCCAAATGCTTCCTATCTTGCCCCAAATTCTTCCAAAAATCGCCACTCGAAAAGCTTCCTATCTTGCCCCAAATTCTTCATATCCTCTGGCTAATACCGACTTCAAGACTCCTTTCCAGAAGCTGTGACATTTTGTGAGAGTCTTGAGTGTAAGTTGAGTGCAGTCTGTCAAGTTGGGAGCACAGTCTCCTCCCCATAAGGCATCCTGCAGGCCTTTTATTTGTTGTGGTGTTTGTGCCGTGCCAGGAGGAATTGTCAATTCTTTCCTGCAAATACCCTGGGGCAGACCTGCTGAGGGCTTCCTTGGTGACCCTCACCATGCATTCTACTTGACCATTACTCAGAGGACAATACGGCAAAATTAGGGTATGTCTGATGCCCAGTTCAGCTAAGAAGAGTTGCCCAGTTAGTTGTGGACCGTTGTCTGACACTATTATGTCAACCGGCTCAAACTGAACCCTGACAAGATGGATTGTCCTCCCGAGGACAATTCCGTCTGTCCATCCATTACCCTGGGGGGGGGGGGGGAATTATTGACCCCCTCAGAGAGGGTCCACAACTTGGGCGTCCTCCTCGATCTACAGCTAACATTAAACATCATCTTTCAGCTGTGGTGAGGAGGGCACTTGCATAGGTCCACCCTCACTCATGCCCTCATCACCTCGAGGTTCGACTACTACAACGCTCACTACATGAGGCTACCTTTGAAAAGTGTTCGGAAACTTCAGATCGTGTAGAACACGGCCGTGAGAGCTATCATGGGGCTACCTAGATTAACTAACATCTCACCAACACTCTGTGGCCTGCACTGGCTGCCGATTAGTTTCTGGTCACAATTCTAAGTTTTGGTAATGACCTATAAAGCCTTCCATGGCATCGGACCAGAATACCTGTGGAACTGTCTTCTGCTGCACAAATCCCAGCAACCGATAAGGTCACACAGAGTTGGCCTTCTCCGGGTCCCATCGACTAAACAATGTCATCTGGCAGGCCTTCTTTGTGGCGCCCCCAGCCCTCTCGAATCAAGTCGCTCCAGAGATTTGCACTGTTCCCACCCTCCTTGCCTTCTGAAAGAGCCTAAAAGCTCATCTTTGTTGCCAGGCCTGGGGTTACTGGACCTAGCCCCAATCAACAAATGTTTTTAGTACGATCGTTGAATGAATGGTAATTGAAGTTTTTTAAAATAGATTTTTATGGATTGTTTTTATGTATTAATTGGATTGATTTTATTATGGTCTCTTTATATATGTTGTGAGCTGCTCCGAGTCCTCGGAGAGGGGTGGCATACAAATCCAATTAAATAAATAAATAAATAAATAACTGAAATGGCAGCAACTATTCACAAACAGTCTTTACAGCAAAAATGTGCGCTAAATAAATCTTTTATATCTGCAGTTCAACGGTGGAGGCGTGGCTTTATGGCCATTTGAATTTGGTGCCACATGGTTAGCCAATCAGCGATCAGTATTCAAACCTTAAGGGACAGAACACCTGGGATAAAGATAGATCCATCCTAAGATAAAATACAGGACATAATATAAGGGCAGACTAGATGGACCATGAGGTCTTTTCCTGCCGTCAATCTTCTATGTTTCTATGGTTATATAAAAACATTTTAATTTAAAATAATTGGAGCCAGCTGTACATTCATGGGCCGATCTCGCTAGTTAACCTCACCAAGGTCAGTGGCCCCAGGCCTGTTGGAAAAGCCAGGTCTTTAGGGCCTTTCAGAAGGCCAGTAGGGGTGTTGGCAGTGTGGATTTCGGGAGATAGCTGGTTCCGAAGAGTTGGGGCAACCACAGAGAAGGCACTCCCCCGTGGATGCACCAGCCAACATTGTTTAGCTGACAGGACCTGAAGAAAACAAACCCTGTGGGATCTAACTGGTCACTGGGAGGTATGTGTTAGAAGCTGGTCACAAAGATAGTCTGGCCCTGAGCCATGGAGGGCTTTAAAGGTAATGACGAACACCTTGAATTATGACCGGAGACCGATGGGAAGCCAGTGCATCTCACGAAGAATTGGTGAAGTGTGGGTGTACCTGGGCATATCTACAACCACTGGCGCAGCTGCATTCTGGACCCACTGTAGTCTCCGAACATTCTTCAAGGGTAGCCCCATGTAGAGCGCATTGCAATAATCTAGCCGTGAGGGCATGGGTGACTGTGAGAAGAGTCTCTCAATCCAAGTAGGGTCGCAATTGGTGCACTAGGCAAACCTGTGGAAAGGTTCCACCCAGCCACAGCTGTCAGGGGTTGGTCTAACCCTAGCTAGGAGAACGGCCAAATTGCAAACCCATTCTGAGGGGGGTAATTCCTCCCCCCCCACAGAACCACAGGTGGACAGGCAATGTGATCTTTGGGAGGCAGTGCCCACAGCCATTGGGTCTGGTCAGGGTCCAGTCTGAGCCTGTCGAATCACATCCAGACCTTCCCTTCATCCAGGCATGGGCACCTCGGACAATAACCTCTTTTTGCTCTTTTATTATGCCTTAAGTTGGTCAATATTTATGTTATCAGAATAAAGTTAGACTTAAGTAAAGTAAATGTTGTATCATATATAAACAGGAGGTTTAAAAGAACTGGATGAGTGGGTTTTGATTATTATAATAACAATTTCTTTTTGTGTTTGATTTTTTTGGTTATGTTAGATGAATGGAATATATTAATGGGGTATAAATTAATATAAATTTGACTAATTAACCAATGATAGGTACTGGTAATTATATAAATTTATTTAATTTGAATAAAGATTACCATATTTCTGGAGTATAAGACGCACCCTTTTCCTCCCTAAAAGAAACTGATAATTTGGGTGCGTCTTATACTCTGAATGTAGGGTTTTCCCCCAGCCCTAACTACCTGCTCACAATCTTCCCAGCTCTTTCACTGTTACTCTCTGCAAAGAATGTTTTCCAAGCCCTAAATCTTTGCAGGGTTTTTTTTGCTTTACTTGCTCCAAATGTTTCTTTCCAGTCCTAACCAGGTTCTGTTAATGTTTCCAAGCTCTTTCAGACTAATGTCAGACTAATCTCATTGATTTCTTTGACTATGTCACAAAGGTCTTGGGTCAAGGTGGCGCCGTGGATATTGCCTATCTGGACTTCAGCAAAGCCTTTGATATGGTTCCACATAAAGAGCTGATAAATAAATTAGTGAAGATTGGACTTAATCCCTGGATAGTTCAGTGGATTTCAAGCTGGCTGAAGCGTAGACATCAGAGAGTTGTTGTTAATGGCGAGTATTCTGAGCAGAGTCAGGTTACAAGCGGTGTGCCACAAGGGTCTGTTCTGGGTCCTATTCGTTTTAGTATGTTTGTGAGTGGCATAGGGGAAGGTTTGGTAGGGAAGGTTTGCCTATTTGCTGATGACGCTAAAGTGGGCAATAGGGTTGATATTCCTGGAGGCGTCTGTAATATGGCAAATGATTTAGCTTTACTAGATAAGTGGTCAAAGCAATGGAAACTGCAGTTTAATGTTTCCAAATGTAAAATAATGCACTTGGGGAAAAGGAATCCTCAATCTGAGTATTGCATTGGCAGTTCTGTGTTAGCAAAAACTTCAGAAGAGAAGGATTTAGGGGTAGTGATTTCTGAGACTCTCAAAATGGGTGAGCAGTGTGGTCGGGCAGTAGGAAAAGCAAGTAGGATGCTTGGCTGCATAGCTAGAGGTATAACAAGCAGTAAGATGGAGATTGTGATCCCCTTATATAGAGTGCTAGTAAGACCACATTTGGAATACTGTGTTCAGTTCTGGACACCTCACCTACAAAAAGATATTGACAAAATTGAACGGGCTACAAGAATGGTGGAAGGTCTTAAGCATAAAACGTATCAGGAAAGACTTCATGAACTCCATCTGTATAGTCTGGAGGACAGAAGGAAAAGGGGGGACATGATCGAAACATTTAAATATGTTAAAGGGTTAAATAAGGTCCAGGAGGGAAGTGTTTTTAATAGGAAAATGAACACAAGAACAAGGGGACACAATCTGAGGTCAGTTGGGGGAAAGATGGAAAGCAACGTGAGAAAATATTATTTTACTGAAAGAGTAGTAGATCCTTGGAACAAAGTTCCAGCAGACGTGGTTGGTAAATCCACAGGAACTGAATGTAAACATGCCTGGGATAAACATATATCCATTGTAAGATAAAAGTACAGGAAATAGTATAAGGGCAGACTAGATGGACCATGAGGTCTTTTTCTGCCGTCAGACTTCTATGTTTCTATGTTTCTATTGTTATTCTCTAAGAAGAAGAATGTTTTCCAAGCCCTAAGTGTTGCAGGCTTTTAAAAATTGCTCTACTTGCTCCAAATGTTTCTTTCCAGGTGCTAACGATGTTCCCAGCTCTTACTGACTTGCAAGCTCTTTCATTGTTACTCTCTGTGAATTTTTAAAAAAGCCTATATTATCCCCCAACCAGGGGATAAAATAATGTGCTGCAGCTGACCAGACTAAGGACGCTGGCAAGAGGAATACCTGGTCAGCAGATTATTTTCCCTACTTTGCTCTCCCCAAAAACTAAGGTGCGTCTTATACTCTGAAAAATACGGTAATTGGATTTGGATGAAATCTTGAATTAATGAATACATATGGTACTACCAGGAGGAAGATAAATTATGATGAAAATGAAGGATATGATATTTTAGAAACTTATTAGTTAGGTTATTAACTAGAAAATTATGTACACATAATTTATATTTTATTTGTTGTTAAACATTGCTTACCAGTACATTTGGACTTTTTAAGAGACAAGGGTTTTAGTTATAAGGAAAATAAATAGAGATAAGTAGGAGGCACTACGGTTTGGATTTAAGAGGTTAGAGATATACTACTAGAAACATAGAAACATAGAAGATTAACGGCAGGATAAGATCTCATGGTCCATCTAGTCTGCCCTTATACTATTTCTTGTATTTTATCTTAGGATGGACCTATCCACAGAACTAGCCATTCCAGGGGAACCAGAGATCGTTGCTTAATAACAATCCCTTGTTCCAGCTCTGTGAGCTCAACTCAGGGTATTGGTGATGAGTGTAACTCTGGCCCTAGGCTCAGGTTGCTGCTGCTCAATGCCAGGTCGGTGGTAAATAAAGTTCTCCTCATCCGGGATTTGATCCTGGACGAGGAGGCCGACCTGGCATTTGTGACTGAAACCTGGCTCGGCCCGAAGGGAGGAGATCCTCTCTCTGAATTTTGCCCAGCCGGGTTTCAGATATCTCCCCCGGGCCTGTACAATTTATGTATGGTATGTTTGTATGTATGTCTGATTAATAATGGGTTTTTAGAAATGTTTTTAAATTAGATTTGTTATGAATTGTTCTATTGCTGTTGTGAGCCATCCTGAGTCTACGGAGAGGGGTGGCACTCAAATCAAATCAAATCAAATCAAATCAAATCAAATCAAATCAAATCAAATCAAATCAAATCAAATCAAATCAAATCAAATCAAATCAAATCAAATCAAATCAATGTTTATCCCAGGCATGTTTAAATTGAATTTCTGTTGATTTACCAACCACGTCTGCTGGAAGTTTGTTCCAAGCATCTACTACTCTTTTAGTAAAATAATATTTTCTCATGTTGTTTCTAATCTTTCCCCCAACTAACCTCAGATTGTGTCCCCTTGTTCTTGTGTTCACCTTCCTATTAAAAACACTTCCCTCCTGGACCTTATTTAACCCTTTTTCTGTAGCCTGTCTTTGGACCAATGTTCCCTCTATTTTTTTTTCGCTCTGGGATGAAAAGTATCATGTCTGAGTGGCAAATTTTCATGCCTGGGTGTGGATCGGTTAGAAACCCGGTCGTTAAGTGAATCTGGCTTCTCCGCCCCCCCCTCCCCCATTGTCTTTGCTTGTTAGACGGTCGCAAAAGGGAGTCACGTGACTTCAAGACATAGAAACAGGAACACGGCGGCCAAGTTTTGATCCTGCAATCTGGTGCTGCTGCAAAGGTCATAAGTGTGAAAAAGGGGCATGAGTCACTTTCTTCAAGGCCGTTGCGACTTTGAACGGTCAGTAAATGAACCATTGTAAGTCGAGGACAACCTGCCTTCCCCCCTAGATGTTTTCTGTGGATCCTGATCTGCTTCTAAAAGAGGGCACTGGACTGACACATAATCCTCGACTTCTGTCCTGACCCCAATGGAGGCCCACGTTTCTATCTCCTGAGTAAGATGGATATTAAGTGAGTTCTGCCTCACTTTACCACCTTTCTTGCCATGGTCGGTAAGTGAACCCCTGCAGCTGCTTGTCAGAAGATTCCAAAAGACGCTCACATAACCCTGGGACATGGCCACCATCATAACTACGTTGTCAAGTGTCCAAGGTTTGATCCAATAACCCCTTTATTTTTCTAACAAAGTCCTTCCTTCCTAGAAGGAAGAATAGAAAGAATAAAATGGAAAAGGGGATTAAAAGGGGATACAAAAATATTTAAAAGAAAAGGGTTCGGTTCAAAGTTCTGCTCCGATGAAAGAAATTGGAGTTTGAGAAGGGTTGATTAAGCTTGGAGTATTGTTTTGTTTGTTCTTTTCTTAACTTTAATTATTTTTTCTATTTATATATATGAATTTAGGAATTTCTGATCTGTTTTGAAAACGTTAGAAGTATTGATTATAATAAGATATGTAGTAGGTGATACTGATTTGGATTAATGCATAAATGGAATTGAATTTAGAATTGTTGGGGAGATTAATGATGTTAATGGTTTTTAATTGATTGAAAATAGAGAATATTTAGAATCCCCCCCCCCCTTTTTTTCTTTTCTCAAATTGACTGACATTTAAGATTAATAATTAAGTAAGAAATATAGATAAGTATTAATTGGCTAAATGTTAGATGGGCTGAAATAATTTTTAAATTTGGGATTAGGTACATGTGCTATTTAGAGGGGGGAAGAAGTCTGAAATTTGTATATGTTTATGTTTTGTTTTTAATTTTCTTTTGTTAACATCTGATTGGCTACACAAGGTTTTCTTGGTTTATAGAAAAATGTATAAAGAAAGAAGGAAGCACTTTGGCTTAATGTGGGAATTTAATTAAAAGAAAACGTATGTAACTGGATGACAAAATTATAAAAAAAAACTTTTGCAACTGTTTTGATGATTGATATTAGTTGCTACCAAAATACTGCATTTTATTCATGGAAAATTAGGTGGTACACTGTATTGTTTGAATATATGTTGAGAGGAAAAAAATTAACACCCCCCCCAAAAAGTCTTTCCTTCCTCTGTTCCTCCACTCATTTCATTCTTCCTTCTTCCTTCCATTTTCCCTCCTTCCTTCCTCACTTCTCTCTTTCCCTCCCTCTTTTCCCCTTTTTTTTCTTTCTCTCGACTTCTCTCTCTCTCTCTTTTCCCTTTCTCTCATTCTTTCCCTCCAGGTCTCTCTCCTTTCTCTGTGTTTCTCCCTCTCTCCCCCTTTCTCTCTCTCATTTGTTTCTCCTCCCTTTTTGCTCTCATTTTTCTCACTTTCGTTTCTGTTTCTCTCTCTCTTTCCTCTCTCTTTTTCTTTCTCTCATCGCAATCCAGAAGCAGGGGCTGTAGGAGTGGGGTGGGGGCTGATGGAGCCAAGCCCCCTTGCCTGCTTTTCCTCAGCTGCCGCCATGCGCCCTGAGTCACTTTATCACTCTCCCGTTTCGGATGCCCGTGGCGACTAGCTGCCCCCGTGCAAACTGAGGGTGGTGCTGGCAGGGACCCCGCAAGAAACACCCACCGCCGGGCAAGTGACACGGGACGAGCGGCGGCAGCTGAGGAAAAGCAGGCGTCCCTCGGCACTCTGGGTATCCAGACGCTGGAGAAAGCCCACAGAGCTTTGATCGGTGCAATGGGGCTCGGCTCCATAAGCCCCCACCCCAATCTTCGGCCTTCGTGGGTGCCTTTGGGAGGTCGCACGTGAGGTGGGCGCACGCGACGGCAGCTGCACGATGACAGCGCACAACGGCAGCCCCAGACAGAGCCGGAGAAGCTGGGCGGGGCTCAGAGCCCACCCAGGGGGGTTTCTCCCCGGCTGACAGCTTAGGGGGGGCAGATCAGCTGTTGGGCAGGTAGAAATGGCGCCAGGCGTTTGGTTTTTGTGTGCACGCCTCCGGAACCAAGCCCGTTAGAGGGAACAGTGCTTTGGACCCATTCAATTTTATCAATATCTTTTTGTAGATGAGGTTTACAGAACTGAACCAGTGTTATTCCAACTGTGGTCTCACCAGTGCTCTATACAGTGGGATCACCTTCCCTACCAAACCTTCCCCTATGTCACTCACAAACATATTAAAAAGAATAGGATCCAGAACAGATCCTTGTGGCACACCGCTTGTAACCTGACTCTGCTCAGAATACTCGCCATTAACAATAACTCTCTGATGTCTACGCTTCAGCCAGCTGCAAATCCACTGAACTATCCAGGGATTAAGTCCAATCTTCACTAATTTATCTATCAGCTCTTTATGTGGAACCGTATCAAAGGCTTTGCTGAAGTCCAGGTAGGCAATATCCACGGCACCACCTTCATCCAACACCTTTGTGACATAGTCAAAGAAATCAATGAGATTAGTCTGACATGATTTGCCCACAGTAAAGGAATGTTGGTTTGGGCCCAATAAGTTATTGGTCTTTAGATGCTGATTTATCCTCTTTTTGAGTAGAGTCTCCATCTTTTTAACTACCACTGATGTCAAGCTAACTGGCCTGTAGTTACCAGCTTCTTCTCTACTGCCCTTCTTGTGGATAGGCACAACACTGGCCATTCTCCAATCCTCAGGAACATCTCCTGTTAACAAGGATTGGTTAAACAAATCAGTCAGGGGGGTAGCAATGATAGATCTGAGTTCTTTAAGAACTCTGGGGTGGATGCCATCTGGACCCATTGCCTTATTTATCTTTAATCGTTCAAGTTCTTCTAAGACATCGGCTTCTAAGATCACTGGAGCTGAATCCGTACAGCTGGAAGCAATGCTGTATCCCTCTATATAGTATTATTTTGTAAGGTGTCTTTTGAGAAAACTGAACAGAAGTAGCTATTGAAATGGTCAGCGATCTCCTTGTTGCCATCAATGTATGTATCATCTCCAGTACTAAGTTTTGTGATGCTGCAGTTTTTCTTCTTCCTATCACTAATATATCTGAAAAAGGTTTTATCCCCCTTCTTTACAGATTTGGCAATTTCTTCCTCTTTTGAGGCTTTAGCAGCATATATTATCTGTTTCGCCTCCTTCTGTCTCATTTTATAAACCTCTCTATCAGATATACTTCGAGACTCTTTATACCTCCTATAGGCAGCCTTTTTTTCATTGACTATAACCCTTACATCAGCGGTCCCCAAACTACGGCCCGCTGAGGCAATTTATCCGGCCTGTGGCAGCACACGAAATTTTACATGGAGCCGGGCATTAAAGTTGGGGTCAGGGAGCGACGAAAGTGCGAGGCCGGCTAAAGTTTTTCTTTTTTTGAATGGCGAAGGTTTTTCTTATTTTGAATGTTGTGCGTGCGTGCGCACTCCCCATCCCCTTGTGGGCTGGCAGTGGGATGGGGGCGGAGAGGCCACAACCAAGAGGTTTGGCACCGGCCCATCCGGAGCGGGCGGGAGTGGCCACGGCTCCCTTTCCTTCTCCCGCCGGCAGCCATCGCTGCAGGTTCCTTGGGTGGGAGCTGCCACTCCCTCTGGGCAGCCCAGCCAGGCGGCCGTAGAAAGTGCAGAGATTATTAGAAAGTGGCAGAACCCGCCCGAGGAACTTGCGGCGACTGCTGCTGGCTTGACTGGAGGTGACAGTGGTGGGTGAAAGAAAGAGTCGCGCCCACACCCGCCCACCACGAATGCTGTGCCGAGATTCCCCGCTCCACACCAGGTGGGCTGGCTGGTGGATGGGGGTGGAGAGGCCACAACCAAGATGCTCGGCACATGCCCATCCATGACGGGGGGGGGGAGCGGCTGCGGCCGTGGCTCCCTTTCCTTCTCCCACCTATATCTACTGCCAGTGGCCGTCACTGCAGGTTCCTCGGGCGGGAGCTGCCACTCCCTCTGGGCAGCCCAGCCAGGCAACCATAGAAATTGCAGAGATTATTGCACTTTCTACGGCCGCCTGGATGAGCTGCTCAGAGGGGAGTGGCAGCTCTCACCCGAGAAACCTGCAGCATCGACTGCCGACTTGGCAGGAGGCGCCGGTGGTAGACATAGGCAGTGGGAGAAGGGAGATGTAGCTGCCCCTACCCGTTGCGGATGTGCCGGTGCCATGCCTCCCCGCCCCCGGCCTCCGCAGAGAGGTAAGGAAGAGAGAAAGAGAGAATAAGAGAGAGAGAGAAAGAGTGTGTGTGTGAAAGAGATCAACAGACAGAGAGCAAGATAGAAAGAAAGGAGAGAGAAAGTGAGAAAAAGAGAGAGCAAGAAAGGGGGGAGAAATAGAGAGAACAAGAGAGAAGGAAATCAAGAGAGAAAGAGAGAGAGAGAGAGAGAAAGAAAGAAAGAAAGGGAGAGATAGAGAGGGATAGAGGAAGCAGGAGAGATAGTGAGTGAGAGAGAGAAAATCAAGTGAGAGGGACAGAGAGAAAGAAAGAGAGAGAAAGAGATAGTGAAAGAGAGAGAGAGAGAAAACAATAGAAAGAATGAGAGAGAGAGAAAGCAAGAGAGAGAGAGGAACAGAGAGATAAAGAAAGGGAGAGATAGGGAGGGAGGGAGGAAGAGGGAGAGATAGAGTGAGTGAGAGAGAGGAAGAAATCAAGAGGGACAGAGAAAGAAAGCAAGAGAGAGAAAGAGGGACAGAGAGAAAGAGAGAGAAAGAAAGGAATAGCGAGGGAGAGAGAAAGGAAGAGGGAGAGATACAAAGAAAGTGAATGAGAGTGAGAGAGAGAAAGAAAGTGAGAGAGCGAGAGAGAGAGAAAGAGAGAGAGAGGAAAAAAGGAGAGGAAGGGAGAGAGAAAGAAAGAGAAAACTCGGGAAGGAGTTGGGGACTTGCTCCACTTCACCTCCTCCTCCTCCCTCTAGGCGGCGACATTAAGAAAACCGCAGGGTTTTTTTTTTCTAGTCCGGCCCTCCAACAGTCTGAGGAACAGTGAACTGGCTCCCTGTGTAAAAAGTTTGGGGACCCCTGCCTTACATCATTGCTAAACCATAGCGGTTTCTTCTTCCTTTTACCTTTAGTTATTTGCCTTACATACAGTCCTGTGGCTTTTAAGATGGCCTTTTTTAATACAGTTCATGCAAATTTATTTATTTATCATTTATTTATTAATTCAATTTCTATGCCGCCCTTCTCCTGAGACAAATTTATTCACTAGGGTGGGGGGGAAAGTTATTAAAATTTAAATGTCCCAAGGCCTGTCAGCATGGGTGGGTCTTTAAAACTTTAGGGAAGGCAGGGAGAGTGGGGGCAGTGTGGATCTACAGGGGCCTGGGGCCACCACAGAGAAGGTTCTTCCCCTAGGCCCCGCAAGACGACATTGTCTGGCTGATGGGACCTGGAGAAGGCCGACTCTGTGGGACCTGACCAGCCGCTGGGACTCATGCGGCAGAAGGCGGTCCCATAGGTAATCTGGTCCCATGCCATGTAGGGCTTTGCGGGTGAATCAATATTATCCAACCAAATATTATCTAAATGTTTTGAATAAATAGATTTAGCCCACGGGATTTGAGTGTCTTGTATTTTGCCAAGATCACCGAGAAGAGGATTAGGGGACTGGAACATACAAAGAAAGGTTACAGGAACTTGGCATGGCTAGTTTGACGGAAAGAAGGACCAGGGGATACAGGATAGCAGCCTTCCAGTATCTCAGGGGCTGCCCCAAAGAAGAGGGAGTCAGGCTATTTGGGTAGAACAAGAGGCAATGGGTGGGAAAACCAAGGATTCTGGAATAAAGGAGAAATTTCCTAACAGTGAGGAAAATTAACCAGTGGAATGGCATGCCACTAGACGTTGTGGGTGCTCCACCCTTGGAGGTTTTTAAAAGAGGTTGTCTGAAGTGGTCTAGGGCAGTGATGGCAAACCTATGGCATGTGTGCCACAGGTGCTATGTGGAGCCATATGTGAGGACACACAAGATGTTGCCCTGTGTCACCTCCAGCCTGCCAAGCTGGTTTTTGGCCTTCCAGATGTTCTGTCGCCGTGTCCCAACTGCCTGTAATTACAGGGTAATTAGTCCAAAAAGACACACACCACACGATAGAAGGAAAACCAAAAGTCTTTATCAACAGAAAAGCAGAAAAAACTCCCTCTTTAAATGTCAAAGGGATTTTCTGGTACACACAAGGCACAGGTTAAATGCAATCCAATTGCTCACCCAGTATCTGGGAAATTGAGTCCAACTCCAAAGTCCAGAAAGGCCACACACAGTCTTGAACAGGGAAACAGCAAAACCACGATCTTGATGAAACGATGAATCAGATAAACTTCCACAACGCTAAACCAGCATGCTGCTCTTTTTATCTGTAGCACTAATTACAGCATCCCCAACCAACCACAGGTGGCCTCACTTATCACCTGTAATAATCCTTCAGTTCTTCTCTCCTATGCATCACTCTACGCATGCGTGGGTCTGTCATACGTTCTTGTTCAGAATCCAGGGATGATAAGGATGATTGATCTCCTCCTGGGCTGTCTACCAAACTCCCCTCTTCCCTGCTACTCATGCTTCCTTCGTCAGAGGAGCCTTCGTCGGGATATTCTATTGGGACAAAACAGGCCTATGGCATGTGGATGTTTCCCCAACCTCCACCTCCACATTCCTAGGGGCAGGAGCTGGGCCAGAGCCAACCACAACACCGGAGGGCTGGGGAGGCTGTTTTTCACCCTCCCAGGCTTCAGGGAAAACTCCGGAGCCTGGGGAGGCCAAAAAATGGCCCAACAGATCTCCTGGAAGTCTGGAGGCTTCAGCGAGACCTGCGTGCATGGTGGGAAGTGTGGGTGTGTTTGCACATACGTGGGGGAGGGCATGTGGGCCGGTGCATGTGTGCTATTGTCCACATACAGGCCCTTTTGGCACCCGGCTATCACTGGTCTAGGGTCTCCTGCTTGAGCAGGAGGTTGGGTCAGAAGGCCAAATCTTCTAATGGACCGGAGGCTAAATCGTGTGAAGAACGTTTGCAGGAACTGGGCATGGCTAGTTTGATGACGAGAAGCACCAGGGGGGACAGGACAGCACCTTCCAATATCTCAGGGGTTGCCACAAAGAAGAGGGAGTCAGGCTATTCTCCAAAGCACCTGTGGGTAGAACAAGAAGCAATGGGTGAAAACTCAAGAAGGAGAGAAGCAACTTAGAACTCAGGAGACATTTCCTGACAGTCAGAACAATTGACCAGTGGAACAGCTTGCCTCTAGAAGTTGTGAATGCTCCAACACTAGAAGTTTGAAAGCAGATGTTGGATGATCATCTGTCTGAAGTAGTGTAGGGTTCCCAGCCTAAGCAGGAGGTTGGACTAGAAGACCTCCAAGGTCCCTGCCAACTGTGGTGTTGTTATTATTACCCCCAAGGCCCCTTCCCACTCTCTCCTTCTGTGGATCAGTGCTCGGTTAACCTGGATTTAGTGCCAATCAATACGCAACCGCAGTCACCCAGCATGCTCCCCTTGAAAAGCTTGTCTGAACATATCACAAAGGGCCACCTTCACACACCTCCAGCCCCAAATAAATGAATGCAGCAGCCCAAACTGACCGTCCGTGCAGCAGGCCAGAAGAGCCAACCCCGTTTCTGCTTCAAGCTGAGCCCCAAGCGTAGCATAGAAGTCTAATTAATAACAAACAAAGAAAGACACAAAGAAACGTTAGAACAGGGGATGGAAGGCACGCGGTGGTTACTAAAGATGTATTTCCTGTAGTGAAGTTTAGAGCGGTTTACTTTGAGTTTGTATCTGTTGTGTGCTTGTGTGTTGTTCTGGTTGAAGCTGAAGTAGCCGTTGACAGGAAGGACGTTGTAGCAGATGATTTTATGGGCTTTGCTTAGGTCGTGTTTAAGGCAACGTAGTTCTCAGCTTTCTAAGCCCAGCATTTCAAGTCTGGTTCCATAGGGGATTCTGTTGCGGGTAGAGGAGTGGGGGGCTCCTCTCGTAAACTATTGCTGGACACTTTCTAAGGTATGTATGTCCACTTGGTGGTGGGAGGGAGGGTGGGAGGAAGGAAAGGGCTCCGGGAGTTTCTCCCCCAGCCCAGGACAGAGCAGGGGCTGCCTCTGAGCGCTCTCCCAGGGCCTCTGGGGGAGCTTGGCTGGACAAAGAGGAGGCTCTGGGCCAGAATAATGCCCAGGCAGCTGGAGGCCGTTGGAGGCTTAGGCAGGCTGGTCCAGCTAGCAGTCCAAGGTGACCCCTTTTCTGGCCCAGTCCACCCTCTGAGGGTCCCCATCCCCTCTGCCCTGTCAGGCTGCCCTGAGTCACATCAGGAGTGGACGGCATAGAAGTGGAATTAATAAATAACACTGGTCAGGAAGCTCAAACTGCCCAACGAGCTGCTGATCCAGTTCTACAGAGGAATCATTGAGTCTGTCATCTGCACCTATAGAACTGTCTTGGTTCTGCAACCCAACAAGACCCACACAGACTTCAGAGGAGAATCAGAACTGCAGAAAAAACAATGGCTACCAAACTGCCTTTCATTAAAAAGAGGGTAGTGAAAATATTTACTGACCCTTCGCATCCTGGACACAAATTATTTCAACTCCTGCCCTCAAAATGTCTCTACAGAGCAGTGTTTTTCAACCAGTGTGCCATGGCACACTAGTGTGCCGCAAGACATGGTCAGGTGTGCCGCGAAGCTGAGAAAGAAAACAAGAGAGAGAAAGAAAGAAAGAGAGAAAGAGCAAGAGAGAGAGAAAGCAAGCAAGAGAGAGAAAGAAAGAGAGGGAGGGAAGGTGGGAGAGAGAAAGACATAGAGGGAAGTAGGGAGGGAGAGAGAAAGCGCAAAAAAGGAAAGAAGGGAGAAAGAAAGTGAAGTAGACCCAGAGACAGGGTTTTGAGCAATCGGTACTTTTATTCAGCTCAGAGAACAAGTGACAGCTCAGCAAGTAAAGTGACAGTTCAGCGAGTACCGACTGGCTCTGCAGGGAGAAACCGCTTCTTTTATACTTTTGCGGTTCCCGCCAAAGCGAGAGCCGGCCGCGTCTGAGCCAATCAGGAGCGACTTCCTGCTTGGGCTCAGACAGCGCTGGAAAAGAGGAACAAACTATTTACAGCGTTACAAGGTAGCCATTCCAGGATACAACACCCCTCCCCTCATAGTTGGACTCATCCATCAAGAAAGCCACGTGACGAAGTCGTCCAATCGGTGAGGCCTTCGAGGCTCTCGCGCTGACCTGCGCAGTCCATTTTCTCCTTCGCCACTGACTGTGGAGGATGGCTCGCCGCTGCTCTCCCGGTGCGGCGGACTTGGCCTGGCGGGCCCAACGAAGGCCTCGGAGGACGAGGATGGCTCGGCGTCGCTGGATGGTTCCCCCTGGCCCGATAAGTCTCTTTGCGTGTTTCTTAGTTCGGGCAATGTACAAAAGTCTGTTGAAGGGGGAGAGTCCGAGTCAGCGGGTTGTTGCAATTGGTTTTCAGTTCGTTTCCGAATGTGGTCTATGTGTCGTTTCCACAAACGACCATCTTCCAGTTTAACAATATAAGTTTTGGGTGCGTTTTGCTTAACAATAATTCCCTTCATCCAGTTTACATTTCCATCAAAGCATTTTACATATACATTTTGACCCAAATACATTTCTCTTTCTGGTTTCATGCACATTTGGTTATTATTCACACAGAACCTTGGGTTTAACCTGTCTAATGGTGACCTCAACTTTCTCCCCATCAATAACTCTGCAGGGCTTACATGTGTGTGCGAGTTAGGGGTAATGTGCTGGGTTAATAAGAATTGGTCCAAGTTCTGTTGCACATCTCCAGGGCCTGACCTGTGCAATGCCTCCTTTGCCACCCTTACGTAACGTTCTGCCAACCCGTTAGCCCAGGGCGAGTAAGGCGAGATGAGGGCATGTCTGACCCCTAGGCCATCTAGGAATAATTCGAATTGCCTGGCTGTTAGTTGTGGTCCATTGTCAGACACTAATAGATCAGGGCAACCATGGGATGCAAACAGTCTGCTCAATACCTTGATAGTGGCACTTGTGGTTATGTTGTTCATTGCTATTATTTCCAACCATTTGGAGAAAGCATCAACCACTATTAGGAAGTACTGAGACCCCACTGGGCCAGCAAAATCAATGTGGATCCTAGACCAAGGGCCAGCAGGCTGTTCCCACTCAGCCGGAGTTGTTTTGGGGGGACTGGGCCTAGACTCTTGGCACGGGTCACACTTTGAAACCCAACTTTCAATATCAGCATCAAGCCCTGGCCACCATAAATGCCCCCTTGCTAGGCTCTTCATCCTGACAATCCCAGGATGGCCCACGTGTAACATTTTGAGTACCTTTTCCCTTAGGCGTTTGGGGATGATCACTCTATCCCCCCACAGCAAACAACCTTTTACATATGATAATTCAAGCCTTTTGTTCTTAAAATCACACAATTCAGGTTTAACAATATCATTTTGCCATCCCTTTAGAACACAGTTCACCACTTGTTTAAGGATTTGGTCTTGCTGCGTGTGTGCAGCTACCTCTTTTGCTGTGGTTAGTGGGTTTTCCTCGAGTTCTATCATTAGCACATCTGTGTCAGGAACAGGGTCTTCTACCAAGTCTGCTATGGGGCATCTGCTGAGGCCGTCTGCATGATTGATTTCCTTCCCCCCCTTGTGGGTGAGCTCATACTGATACCCTGAGAGGAAAAGGGCCCATCTGATTAGTCTTGGAGACATAAAAGGTGGAGTGGGCTTGTTGGGGGCTAGCAGGCCTAGTAGGGGTTTGTGGTCAGTGACTAGCTCAAAGCTTCTCCCAAAAATGTAATTGTGAAACTTCTTTACCCCTGCCACTAATGCTAGAGCCTCCTTGTCTAACTGGCTATAATTCCTCTCTGTGCTGGTCATGGTTCTTGAAAAGAATGCTATTGGGGCCTCTGTCTTATTCGGTAGAACGTGAGCTAAGACTCCTCCTATGCCGTACGGCGAAGCGTCGCACGTGAGCCTAATGGGTAGTGAAGCACTATATTGGACTACTACACTTTTAGAAGTTATTAAATTTTTTATTTGAGAAAAAGCTTCACGTTCAGTTTTCCCCCATGTCCAGCGGGCTTCCTTCTGGAGTAAACGATGGAGAGGCTCTGCTACTGTTGCCTTCTGCTTTAAAAAAACGGAATAAAAATTAAGGAGGCCCAAAAATGCCTGCAACTCATTCTTATCTTGTGGCTCTGGGGCTTCTCTAATTGCTCTCAGCTTCTCTGTTGTGGGGTGGATACCTTCCTTATCTATTTTATACCCAAGGAATTCAACACTGTCAGTTCCCCAGACACATTTATCAGGCTTGATTCGTAACCCTTTGTCCTGTAGCCTCTTAAGTACTTCCCTTATTCTTTTGTTCACTTGCCCCTGGTTTTCCCCTGCAATTAAGATGTCATCAAAATATGGAATTGCCCCATTTACCCCTGACAATAGGCGTTCCATGATGCTCTGGAATATTCCTGGGGCTATGCTTACCCCAAACTGTAACCTCGTGCATTTGAAAGCCCCCCTGTGTGTTACAATCGTTTGGGCGTTTGCTGTTTGTTCATCGACCGGAAGCTGCTGGTAAGCCTGGGCCAGGTCGATCTTTGCGAACCTTTTCCCCTCCCCCAGGGAGTGTAAGAGTTGTTGCACGACCGGGATGGGGTAGGGGTGGTGTTGGAGTGCCTTATTCAAGGTTGATTTGTAATCAGCGCAAACTCTTAAAGAGCCATCTGGCTTCAATGGTGTCACTATGGGAGTTTCCCATGGCCCCTGTTCCACAGGGACCAAAATACCTTGACTAATGAGTTTGTCCAGCTGCATGTCCAGCTTGGGGAGAAGCGGAAGGGGAACCCTGCGAGGTTTCAGTCTGACCGGTGGGACCTTTGGGTCGATAGAGAAAGATATAGGGGGTCCCTTATACAATCCCAAGGTGGGGCTGAACACTTCAGGGAACTCTTTCACAAAGTTAGGCATATTATCACAGTTTACATTACACACACCCGAAATTTCGATCCCCAACGGTTCCATCCACGCTAGACCCAGCAGGGAGTGTTTGGCCCCCGTCACAATAAGCATGGGAAGGGTACATTTCACATTCTTAAAGGCAATAGGTACATTTGCTGTTCCCAGGACCGAGATTACCCCCCCTTGGAAGTCTCTGATCACCAATGAGGTTTGAGTTAAGTCAGCCTTAGACACCTTAGGCATGTATAGTTTAAATTTTTCCCAGGGCATGATGGTATATCTCGAGCCCGTATCCAGCTCCATTGAGCAAGGCTGGTTATTTAGTAACAATGAGATAACAATTTTAGCCCCCTTTTTGGTTGCCGTGTTATTCACGGAAAATTTAGAGTTACCTCTATTGTAGTCGCGGTTAGCGCTTGAGTAGTTCCTTTGACCCGAGCTGCGGAACGGTCTCCTTTCTCGCGATTGGGGGGGTTGGTTTTGAGGTCGCTGGTATTGTTGTGTGGCAAACGTTTCTTCTGGTGCCGTTGCTCTGCATGCGATGGCGATGTGGCCTCTCCGGTTGCAACGGTGGCAAGTAGCGTCTCGGAAGGGGCATCGATGGCGCTGGTGATTTCCCCGGCAGCCCGCGCAGGGGGCTGGGTGAGTAGCTCTAGGATGTCTCGGCTGGTCTTGCAGGAGGAGGCAGTTGTCCCCGTTTCTAGTCGGCTGGCTGAGGTCGTCTGTTCCCTCGGCGCTGGGAGACTCGGCGTTGATTTTGGCAATGATTTCTCGCCTTCCGTGCTCCTTTAATTCTCTTGCCGCTGCGTCGGCTGCTTCCGCGGTTTGTGCTAATTTAATTACGGTTTGTAGCGTCGGCTCTTCTTCGGTGAGGAGTTTGTTTCTCACCGAGTTGTTCTTCATGCCGAAAACCAAGGCGTCTGTAAGGCGAGCTTCCGGGTCTTGAAACTTGCATTGAGCAAGTACCGTTCGAAGCCGCGTTGTGAATTGGCTGATTGACTCGGTTTCTCTCTGAGCCATCATGTGAAATTGATGCCGGTAAACCATGGCTGGTCTGGTTGGTTTAAAATGGCTCGCTAGTTTCTGTTGAAGGACGTCCCACGCTGTGGCTCTTGCTTGTTCTGGCTCGGTGAGAGTTTGGGCAAGTCTACGGATCTCTGCGCCGCAGTAGTTGAGAAAAATAGCCCGTCTGCGATCGGCTCCGGCGTCCTGCATTCCCGCCGCCTCGAGGAATATCTCGAAGGTGGCCATGTACTCGTCCCATGTCATTTTCTCGGAATCGAAGAGTTCTGGAGCCTGGCCGATCTGGATTTTGTCCATGTTGCACGCGAAGTTCTTCCGTTCGTTCGTCGCCAGTGAAGTAGACCCAGAGACAGGGTTTTGAGCAATCGGTACTTTTATTCAGCTCAGAGAACAAGTGACAGCTCAGCAAGTAAAGTGACAGTTCAGCGAGTACCGACTGGCTCTGCAGGGAGAAACCGCTTCTTTTATACTTTTGCGGTTCCCGCCAAAGCGAGAGCCGGCCGCGTCTGAGCCAATCAGGAGCGACTTCCTGCTTGGGCTCAGACAGCGCTGGAAAAGAGGAACAAACTATTTACAGCGTTACAAGGTAGCCATTCCAGGATACAACAGAAAGAGGAATGGAGAGAGAAAAAAAGAGGGAGAGAGAAATAGAGCGAAAGGGAGGAAGAGAGAGACTTTTTTTGTCCAAACTTTTTTTAGCTGCCCCCCCCCCCCAATGTGCCCCATGGTTTTGTAAATGTAAAAAATGTGCCGCGGCTCAAAAAAGGTTGAAAATCACTGCTACAGAGAACTGCACACTAAGACAACTAGACACAAGAACGTTTTTTTCCCCGAATGCCCTCACTCTGCTAAACAAATAATCCCCTCAATGCTGTCCAACTATTTACTAAGTTTGCACTATTACTGCTAGTTTTTTCTCATCATTCCTCTCTCCCAACTCCTCCCACTTAGGTCTGTATGACTGTAACTTGTTGCTTGTATCCTTAAGATTTTTTTATTAATATTGATTGTTTCTCCATTGCTCATTTGACCCCTATGACAATCATGTTTCTTGACAAATGTATATTTTCTTTTATGTACACTGAGAGCATCTGCACCAAAGATAAATTCCTTGTGTGTCCAATCACACTTGGCCAATAAAGAATTCCATTCCATTCCATTCCATTCTACTCTATTCTATTGTCAGCAGAGAAAAAATCATGAGCAAAGGGAACATGTCAGTTCTATGGAGTTTGATGTGCTGATTCCAAAACTATGCTCAGTTTTCCTCTATGGCATAAAGTTTCTGATATGGAAGCATTTTTGTTATGAGGTTACTTTTACATTTTCTATGTATGTGGGAATTACTGTTTTCTTAATGTGGCCAATATATTTCCTATCCCTTATAATAACGATGCTGCTCGCTGGAAACTGTAGCTGCTACCGAGAAACTATAGACATTTTTGAAATCAGAACATAAAAATGATTCAGAAAAGTACAAGGTCAAGTGCGATGGTTATAAAAGTATTTCTTGGTAGCCCTGTGTAGTACATAAATATCAGAGGGCGGGAGGGGCGAGCGGGGCAGCGCCTGAAGGGCTCCGGGGTCACCCCACGAAGGACTCGGGAGGCAGATGCGGCGGGGGCCGGGGGTTCCTGGCTGCAGCGGCCTCCGAGCCCCCCGTGGAGACGGACGGCCGCCCTCTTGGACCCCTTGGCTGGTGACGGCCGACTTTGGCGTTTCCTGGTGAGACCAGGCGGGGAAGGGGCAGCACCCGCCGGTTCTGCCCCTCTTCCACCGGGGGAGGGACCGCGGTGACTCAGCCTCCCCCCGCCTCCTCCCCCCTCCCCGTTGACCATAAAGGGCCACGCCGGCAGTCGGGCTGCAGACGGCTGTGCTCGCCTGAGCTTCGGGCTTCCCGCTTCCCGCTTCCCGCAGAGCCCGCGAAGGAGAGACGCGCCCTGCCCGAGACCCTCCGCAGCCATGAGCCTCCCAACCCCGGCCGGCCTCCTCCTCCTCTTCCTCCTGGCGCTCCTGCCGCTGCCCTGCCCGTGGGCCGCCCCGACGGAAGGGAAGGGCCCCGTGGTCATCACCTTCCCCAGAGACGCCCTCAGCCCCCTGAGCGACCGGGAGCTGGCCGCCGTGAGTCTCCGAGCTTCACGCTCTGGCGGCGCCTCCGCTGGACGGAATCACGCCCCCCCCTCCCCACGCCTTCCTACTCCGCCGGAGCCCGAGATAGCCCGAGCGCGGCTGGAGGGCGAGAGGGGCGCCGCTGTCCCTCCGGGGCGCCCGGTTGCCTCGAGTCCCCCGCTGGCGCCGGGCGCCTTAAGTGGCGGTGCGCTCCGCTCGCCCGACCCAGGTCAGGTTGTGGGAAGGCAGCCCCGCCAGGGACTCCCGGGGACTGTGGAGGCGATCCGAGGGATCCGGTCCCGGGAGGAGGGTTGGGGGTCAACCCCAGGGCCCACCCGCCGTTTGACCGTAGAGCCCTTCCCCTGCCAGCTAGCGGCCGTTTCTCCCTCTCTCTCCGCAGCGCTACCTCCAGCGTTACGGGTACTTGGAGGCGACCAACCCTGAGGCGCAGATGATGCTGGAGACCCCCCTGAAGGCCATGCAGAAGCGGCTGGGCTTGCCGGAAACAGGGGAGCTGGACGCCGCCACCCTCACGGCCATGCGCGCGCCCCGCTGCGGGGTCCCAGACGTGGGTCGCTACACAACCTTCCAGGGCAGGCCCACGTGGGACCACACGGACCTCACGTACCGGTGAGCCAGCATGGGCCCCTGTGTCTGGCTGCAAGCGGATAGGGACCCCAAGATTCCTGGGCAGGGGGCGCAACAGACTGGGGAAGGATGCCCTCCCTCGAGGCCCCCCTGCGTTTCCCCGTGTTTGTGTGTGTGAGGAGGGGGCTGGAGGTGGGGCTTGCTTGAAGGCACCAGGCAGCCTCTGAGCCTCCTCAGCTTTTCGGCAGGGTGGTCAACCATTCCCCTGACCTGGATAGCTCCATCATCGAGGACGCCTTCGCCCGAGCCTTTGATGTCTGGAGGCAGGTGACGCCCCTCACCTTCACCCACCAGCAAGATGGAGAGGTGGACATTCTCATCAAGTTTGGAACTCAAAGTGAGTGGGAGGGGAGGGTGGAGGTGGGGGTAGCTGGGATAGCTCCCTTCCCCACCCATCTGGAGACCTGGAAGAATTATATATATAATTAATATCCTGCCATGCATGCAGAAGGCTACAAGTTCAAATCCCAGTAAGGGTATGTATGTCTGATGATAACTAACAATGTTGAAATAGATCTATCACAGGCTCCCTTCCTTTTCACTTATCACCAAAAATATGTAAATATATAGTTTTTCATTTCATTTCCATTATCAGCAAAATTATGTTACATCTATAGATTGCAGTTGTCGGCTATAAAAAAGTTTATCTGCCTTGGAATATGACTCCTGGTGGGGCCGAGATTTAATATGTCTTTAAGACCTTTGACTGGTTTGGCCATGAGGGCGCCAGCACTGTTCCCTGTGGGGGGGGGAGGTTATCTTTGAGAAACTGTGTGTGTTTTGTAAGCTATTGCTACTATTTGCACACTGTCTGTGTCTTTTACTGGCTAACACGCATAATTACACCACTGCTATCATTCTGCAGTGTATATGACTAAGATTTCGCACAGGGCTGCACCGAGGCATACTGCTGCTACTACTACTACTACTACTACTAATAATAATAATAATAATAATAATAATAACAACAACAACAACAACAATAATAATAATAATAATAATAATAATAATAATAATTCCTGCTGAGATTGTGACCTCTCTCCTCCTCCCCAGACCACGGTGACACATACAATTTTGATGGTGAGGGTGGAGTTCTGGCCCATGCCTTCGCTCCTGGTCAATCCCCGATCAATGGGGATGCCCATTTTGATGAAGACGAGTTCTGGACGCTGGGCACAGGGGTCGGTGAGTGGGCCCCCTTTCCGGCTGGAGCTTCTCTGGGGCCTGGAGCTTCGTCCGCCTGATGCCCAGTTCTCCTTTTCCTTCTCTGAGCAGTGTTGAAGACCTACTTTGGCAATGCCAGCGGCGCTCCCTGCCACTTCCCCTTCGTCTCCGATGGCAACACCTACTCCTCCTGCACCACCGATAGGAGACGAGACGGGCTGCGCTGGTGTGCCACCACCCCCAACTTTGACCAGGACCACATGTACGGCTTCTGCGCCAGTGAACGTGAGTGACCAGGACTTGGAAAGACGGAAAGGGGGGGGGGTTGGAATGGGATTGGACAGGGCAGAATAGGAATAGATATCTGAGGTCTTCTAGAGATGGGATGGCTCAATGGTTAGAGTGCAGCACCGGTTAGAGCCGGTGGTGAGATTTGAACTGTTGAACTACAGCAAACAGTTAGCTGAAGTAGTCTGCAGTGCTGCACTCTAACCACTGCGCTACCCCAGCTCTTAAAGACTGTGGGGAGAGACACGTCATACTGCATACTACACAGCGGCCAGAATTACATATGCTCAATGCTGGAAAGAGGAACTCACACCAACGATATATAATGTAATAGCTAAAATATATCAGGTAGTGGAAATGACTAAATTGACTTACGAACTACAGGATAAGGATATGGAGGACTTTCACAAAAGCTGGGACAGATGGTATATCTGGGTTGCAAAAAATAAATTAAAATAAAATAAAATGAAAAGAAATTAGGAACCCCAAATTCAAATTTAGAGACAATAAATTTAATTAATATCAACAAATATTAAGAAATTATAGCACCATTATACCATTGAAGAAAAAAGGATATATGACTGATATATTGACGAGGAAATTATAAGATTGTATTTATGCATTAAATATATAACAATTGTTAAAAGGAAGATTTTCCTTTGTAAATTAGACGTAAGCTGCACATAAATCACACTACTCTTCGAGTAGTGCCAATTGTAAATAATGATACCAAATATGTTATGTATAAAGCAGAATGCTTTTTCTTATCTTTTTTCCCTCTCCTTTTTTTCCCATTTGTCTTATGTGTATACATCATTATTATGTTGTCCCTTGTCGTGTAATTTTAATGTAGATATTTAATAAAACTTTTTTTCATAAAAGACTGTGGGGAGATGTGTGATGGCCAGAAGGGGGCACCTGCCTTTGGAAAGTTGCACAGTCCCTCCCAGGGGGGAAAGGAGGGGGAGCAAACAGGCCCCAATGACAATCTAACCAGGAGCTGGTGGGCGGGGCTTTTTAAAGTGTCCCTCCCCTCAAGCAATGTGCTTCTTGTTTAGTTGTGAGTCACTTACATGATTGGGTGGCTATAAATTTCAGGAATGAGCAAATAACAAGTGGGGCTGAGCTGCCTGTCCAGGGAAGGCAATGGGGGAAGTTTGGTTCCCTGGAATTATTGGTCGAATCCCTTTTTCCTGGCTGCTTTGCTAGTCCTCTTCACCTTCGATGGGAACAGCAATGGGGCGAGGTGCGTCTTCCCCTTCATCTTCAACGGCACATCCTACCAGGGATGCACCACCGACGGGCGCACAGATGGCTCCCGCTGGTGCGCAACCACCGCCAACTATGATCAGGATGAGAAATACGGCTTGTGCCCGAATAGAGGTACGTGGGACCACGTGGCATTCAGGATGGGGTGCAGGGTGGGGAAAACTCTCTGCACGTGCTCAGAGACACCCTCAGTCCTGGCATTAGTGGGGGGGCTGCAGCTGCAGAGCCCATGGACCAGCCCTGAGATTCTCACCTTCAGCTTTGGGCAGTGAAGGGCTGCAAAAACATTTAACTACCACAATGTGGGAGTGGCTTATTTTGTGGGTGTGTCCTGCTGTCCATGTGACCAGGGGTTGCTTAGAAACATAGAAGACTGACGGCAGAAAAAGACCCCATGGTCCATCTAGTCTGCCCTTTTACTATTTCCTGTATTTTATCTTACAATGGATATATGTTTATCCCAGGCATGTTTAAATTCGGTTACTGTGGATTTACCAACCACGTCTGCTGGAAGTTTGTTCCAAGGATCTACTACTCTTTCAGTCAAATAATACTTTCTCATGTTGCCTTTGATCTTTCCCCCAACTAACTTCAGATTGTGTCCCCTTGTTCTTGTGTTCACTTTCCTGTTAAAAACACTTCCCTCCTGAACCCTATTTAACCCTTTAACATATTTAAATGTTTCGATCATGTCCCCCCTTTTCCTTCTGTCCTCCAGACTATACAGATTGAGTTCATGAAGTCTTTCCTGATACGTTTTATGCTTAAGACCTTCCACCATTCTTGTAGCCTGTCTTTGGACCCATTCAATTTTGTCAATATCTTTTTGTAGGTGAGGTCTCCAGAACTGAACACAGTACTCCAAATGTGGTCTCACCAGCGCTCTATATAAGGGGATCACAATCTCCCTCTTCCTGCTTGTTATACCTCTAGCTATGCAGCCAAGCATCCTACTTGCCTTTCCTACTGCCCGACCACACTGCTCACCCATTTTGAGACTGTCAGAAATCACTACCCCTAAATCCTTCTCTTCTGAAGTTTTTGCTAACACAGAACTGCCGATGCAATACTCAGATTTAGGATTCCTTTTCCCCAAGTGCATTATTTTACATTTGGAAACATTAAACTGCAGTTTCCATTGCTTTGACCATTTATCTAGTAACGCTAAATCATTTACCATATTACAGACCCCTCCAGGAATATCAACCCTATTGCACACTTTAGAGTCATCGGCAAATAGGCAAACCTTCCCTACCAAACCTTCCCCTTTGTCACTCACAAACATATTAAAAAGAATAGGACCCAGAACAGACCCTTGTGGCACACCGCTTGTAACCTGTCTCTGCTCAGAATACTCGCCATTAACAATAACTCTCTGATGTCTACGCTTCAGCCAGCTTGAAATCCACTGAACTATCCAGGGATTAAGTCCAATCTTCACTAATTTATCTATCAGCTCTTTATGTGGAACCATATCAAAGGCTTTGCTGAAGTCCAGATAGGCAATATCCACGGCACCACCTTCATCCAACACCTTTGTGACATAGTCAAAGAGCTTCATGATCATGTGACCGGAGGGGTGGCTTAAAGGTCATGTGACTGGCATAAGGGTGGCCAAATTGACGTCACTCACGTCAATGGTTGGGGTTAGGGTGCCTGGCCTCTCCTCACCTCAAAGAGAGACAATTTCCGTCTCTATTTACTATGACTAAACATAAAAAACCCCCTATTTAATTCTATGTATAAATGCCATAGCTGTACCTAGATATTATATACAGGCACACAAAAATATACATTGTCTACTATATAAACACACGCATGTGCACACACAGCTCTTGTAAAATTATAGACATTCAACCTCATTTACTGCAATAGGAAAAACATACCCAGAGCCCAGAAGGGAAAGAGAGAGAAAAAATCATTTTTGGAGTTTTTGGAGAGTCCTGCTCTGCCATGGCTGACCTCTTCCCTTCCCCCCTGCAGACACGGCCGTGACTGGCGGGAACTCCCAGGGCGAGCCCTGCGCCTTCCCCTTCATTTTCGGGGGCAGGTCGTACAGCAGCTGCACCACCGACGGACTGACTGACGGGAGGCGCTGGTGTGCCACCACACGCAACTTCGACACAGACCAGAAGTGGGGCTTTTGCCCTGGCGAAGGTAGGGGGAAAGCTACTTTCACTGGCCCCCTAGGAAGCTGGTGGGGAGGGGGCTCAGCACACCCACCCACTGGACACGAGTAGCTCGGCCATTAACAACACTGAGCTTGTCAGATGACGGCCCGAGTGTCGTGTGACAGGCAGGGTGAGGTCCCATCCTTTGCTCCAGCTCCTGATGGAAAGTGTGCAACTGTGAGTATTATTATAATTATAATTATAATTTATTAGATTTGTATGCCGCCTCTTTCCGTAGACTCGAGGCTGCTCACAACACAATAAAAACAGTTTATAACAAATCTAATAATTTACAATTTAAAATATTAAAAAACCCATTATTAAACAAACATACACACAAGCATACCATACATAAATTGTATAGGCCCGAGGGAAATATCTCAGTTCCCCCATGCCTGATGACAAAGGTGGGTTTTAAGGAGTTTGCGAAAGGTGAGGAGGGTAGGGTCAGTTCTAATCTCTGGGGGGAGCTGGTTCCAGAGAGTCGGGGCCACCACAGAGAAGGCTCTTCCCCTGAGGCCCGCCAACCGACATTGTTTAGTTGACGGGACCCGGAGAAGGCCCACTCTGTGGGACCTAATCGGTCGCTGGGATTCGTGCGGCAGGAGGCGGTCTCGGTGATATTCTGGTCAAATGCCATGAAGAGCTTTAAAAGTCATAACCAACACTTTGAATTGTGTCCTGGTGCTTCTTGACCTCTCAGCGGCTTTCGATACCATCGACCATGGTATCCTTCTGCGCCGGCTGGAAGGGTTGGGAGTGGGAGGCACTGTCCTTCAGTGGTTCTCCTCCTACCTCTCCGGTCGGTCGCAGTCCTCCAGTTGACCTCCAGATTTCTCCCTTGTGGGGTGCCTCAGTGGTCAGTCCTCTCTCCCCTCTATTTAATATCTACATGAAACCACTGGGTGGGATCATCCAAGGGCATGGGGTGAGGTATCATCAGTATGCCGATGATACCCAGTTATACATCTCTACTCCATGTCCAGTCAATAAAGCAGTGGAAGTGATGTGCCGGTGCCTGGAGACTGTTGGGGTCTGGATGGGTGTCAACAAGCTCAAACTCAACCCAGACAAGACGGAGTGGCTGTGGGTATTGCCTCCCAAGGAGAATTCTATCTTTCCGTCCATTACCCTGGGGGGGGAATTATTGACCCCTCAGAGAGGGTTCGCAACTTGGGCATCCTCCTCGATCCACAGCTAACATTGGAACACCATTTTTCGGCTGTGGCGAGGAGGGCATTTGCCCAGGTTCGCCTGGTGCACCAGTGGCGGCCCTATTTGGCTAGGGAGTCATTGCTCACAGTAGCTCATGCCCTCATCACCTCAAGGTTCGACTACTGCAATGCTCTCTACATGGGGCTACCTTTGAAAAGTGTTCGGAAACTTCAGATCGTGTAGAATGTGGCCGCGAGAGCCATCGTGGGGCTTCCCAGATTCGCCCACGTTTCTACAACACTCCGTGGCCTGCACTGGATTTCCTATCAGTTT